>NC_091979.1:292489928-292796084 GCF_044704955.1 Pristiophorus japonicus
ACAATTGGCGACGAGGTAACAAACTGCGTGAAAATGCAAAGAACAGTCGGCATCCTGGAGAAGTTCTCAGGGGGGGATGATTGGGAGGCCTTCGTGGAGAGACTTGACCAATACTTCGTAGAAAACGAGCGGGAAGGGGACGAAAACGCGACCAAACGAAGGGCGATCCTCCTTACTGTCTGTGGGGCAATGACCTATGGCCTCATGAAGAATCTCCTGGCCCCGGCTAAACCAACAGAGAAATCCTACGAAGAACTGTGTAAGCTGGTCCGGGAGCACCTAAATCCTAAGGAAAATGTTTTAATGCAAGATATTGGTTCTACACATGTCAATGATCAGAGGGCCAGGAAATGGCGAGCTATATCGCTTTGCAGGACATTGTGAGTTTGAGGGATTCCTAGAACAAATGCTCAGAGACTTTTTTGTACTGGGCACCAGACATGAGACAATCCTTTGCAAACTGTTGACTGTAAAAACTCCAAATCTGAGTAAAGCCATAACGATAGCCCAGGCATTTATGTCCACCAGCGACAACAGCAGCAGATTTCGTAGAACAAAGACGTTTCGGCCAGTACTGTGCATAAAGTAACGTCGGTTTTGAGCAGAAATGTACAGGGCAGAATGTACACGCCAGCTGCTGTGGCCCAACCTCAATTGACCCAGAGTCCGCCATCATCTGTTAATGCGAGACAGTTAACACCCTGTTGGCGCTGCGGGGGTGATCATCGGCCCCATCAATGCCGCTTTAAACACTATGCGTGCAATGGCTGCAGAACAATGGGACACCTCCAACAAATGTGCAGGCGAGCTGCAAACCCTGCAAACCCTGCAAACCACCACGTTGCAGAGGAAGATCGGTCCACAGTGGATCAGATGGAATTGTAAACTTGTACAGAGAAGGCAATCATGTACGTGGTACACATGTTCACGATGAAATGCCCACCAATAATGTTGAAAGTTGAACTGAATGGTATTCCAGTGTCTATGGAGCTGGGCACAGGGGCAAGCCAGTCCATAATGAGTAAAACGGCTTTCGACAGGCTGTGGGGGAAGAAGGCACACAGGCCCAAGCTCAGCCCCAATCACACCAAACTAAGGACTTATATAAAGCAACTAATCCCTGTAATTGGCAGTCAAAGTCTCCTATGATGGAGCAGTACACGAGCTCCCGCTTGGATTGTGCTAGGGGATAACCCCATGTTGTTTGGCAGAAGCTGGCTGGGGAAAATCCGTTGGAACTGGGATGACATCCAAGCACTCTCGTCTGTCGATGCCACCACATGTACCCAGGTTCTAAGCAAATTCCCTTCGTTGTTTGAGCGAGGCATTGGAAGTTTCTCGGAGGCGAAAGTGCAGATCCATTTGGTTCCCGGGACGTGACCCATCCACCACAAGGCTCGGGCGGTACCGTACATGATGCGTGAAATAGTGGAAATCGAGCTGGACAGGCTGCAACGTGAAGGCATCATCGCGCCAGTGGAATTCAACGACTGGGCCAATCCAATTGTTCCGGTACTCAAGAAGGATGATACGGTTAGAATTTGCGGGGACTATAAAATAACGATTAACCTATTTTTCACTGCAGGACCAGTACCCGCTACCCAACGACCTATTCGCGACCCTGGCTGGAGGGAAGACGTTCACCAAGCTGGACCTGACCTCAGCCTACATGACACAGGAGCTGGAGGAGTCTTCGAAAGGCCTCATCTGCATTAACACGCACAAAGGTCTATTTATTTACAACTGGTGCCTCTTTGGATTTCGGTCGGCTGCAGCGATCTTCCAGCAGAACATGGAAAGCCTGCTAAAGTTGGTTCCTTGCACAGTGGTCTCCCAGGACGACATATTGGTTACAGGTCAGGACTCCATGGAGCACTTGAAGAATCTGGAGGAGGTTCTTAGCAGGTTGGATCACTTGGGGCTCAGGTTGAAACGCTCAAAGTGTGTTTTCCTGGCACAGGACGTCGAATTCTTAGGAAGGAGAATCGCTGCAGACGGCATCAGACCCACCGACGCCAAGACGGAGGCCATCAAGAACACGCCGAAACCACAGAACATGACTGAGCTGCGGTCATTCGTGGGACTCCTTAACTATTTCGCTAATTTCCTACCTGGGTTAAGCACCCTGCTAGAACCCCTGCATGCGCTACTGCGCAAGTGAGAAGACTGGGTATGGGGGAATTCACAAGAAGCTGCCTTTAAGAAAACCAGAAATTTATTGTGTTCCAACAAACTGCTTGTTCTGTATAACCATGTAAATGACTACTGTTAGCTTGCGATGCGTCGTCATACGGGGTCGGGTGTGTGTTACAACAGGCTAATGAATCGGGAAGTTTACAACCGGTTGCGTATGCATCCAGGAGTTTGTCCAAGGCCGAAAGGGCCGACAGCATGGTTGAAAAAGAGGGTCTGGCGTACGTTTACAGGGTAAAAAAAATGCACCAGTACTTTTTTGGTCTCAAGTTCGAGCTTGAAACTGACCACAAGCCGCCCATATCGCGATTCTCGGCGAGCAAAAGGATTAATGCCAATGCCTCTGCCCGCATCCAAAGATGGACCCTCACGCTGTCGGCATACAATTATGTAATTCACCACAGACCTGGCACAGAGAACTGCGCAGATGCTCTAATTCGGCTACCATTGCCCGCCACCGGGGTGGACTTGCTCATAGTTATGGAGGCATTTGAGAATGAAAAATCCCCGCTACGGCCCGCCAGATCAGGACCTGGACCAGCCAGCATCCTTTACTGTCTCTGGTAAAAAAACTGTGTCACCCATGGGAGCTGGTCCAGTGTCCCAGTGGAGATGCAGGAAGCGATTAAGCCATTCCACAGACGCAAAGGTGAGCTGTCCCTGCAGGCGGACTGTCTCCTGTGGGGCAATTGTGTGGTCTTGTCCAAGAAAAGCAGAGACACACTTTTTTGTGAACTACACAGCACCCACCCAGGCATCGAAATGAAGAAAGCCATAGCCAGATGCCATGTGTGGTGGCCAGGCATCAACTCAGATTTAGAGTCATGTGTGCAAGACTTGCTCTCAGTTGAGCAATGCACCCAGAGAGGCACCGTTAAGTTTATGGTCCTGGCCATCCAAACCATGGTAGAGGATCCACGTAGACTAAGCGGGCCATTCCTCGGCAAAATGTTTTTGGTTGTCGTGGATTGAATGTGCAATAATGTCTGTAAGCATGTCCACAGCCACCATTGAAAGTCTACGAGCTATGTTTACCACGCACGGCCTGTCCGATGTCCTAGTCAGCGACAATGGGCCGTGCTTCACCAGTGCCAAATTCAAAGAGTTCATGACTCGCAACGGGATCAAACATGTCACATCTGCGCTGTTCAAGCCCGCATCCAATGGCCAGGCAGAATGGGCAGTTCAGACTATCAAGTAAAGCTTGAAATGTCTGTCGGAAGGCTCCCTGCAGATCCGGTTGTCCTGAGTACTGCTCAGCTACTGCACCAGACCCCACTCACTCACACGGATTCCCCCAGCCAAGCTGCTCATGAAAAGGGTGCTTAAAACAAGGCTCACTCTGGTCCACCCTGATCTACATGATCATGTGGAAGACAAGTAGCATCAACAAAGTGTGTACCATGACCGCGCAAACTTGTCACGCAATGTTGAGATCAATGATCCTGTATTTGTGCTCAATTATGGACATGGTCCCAAATGGCTCGCTGGCACGGTCACAGCCAAAGAGGGGAGTAGGGTATTTCAGGTCAAACTGACCAATGGACAAACGCACAGAAAACACTTGGACCAAATTAAACTGCGGTTCATCAACAGCTATGCGCAACCCGAAGAGGACACCACCAACCTTGACCTTCCAACACACACACAAGTGGCAACTGACATCATAGTTGAACACGAAATAGAACTCATCATCCCCAGCAGTCCGGCAAGGCCGGCTGCCCAACAGCCCAATGAAGAACTGACCAACCCAACCACACTAGCATTTGTACCGAGACGATCGACAAGGGAGCGCAAAGCCCCAGATCGTCTCACCTTGTAAATAAATGTATTGTTGACGTCACGGGAGAGTGATGTTATGTATTTAACCCCTTGTAACCTGCATCAGACCTGTCCACCAGAGGGTCTACCTGTTGGAGTCCCAAGGGATCCCAGCATCCCTTGGGAGCACAGTATATATAAACAGGCCACCCACGAGGTACCTGCACTCTGGAACTACAATAAAGGAGTTAAGGTCACACTTGCTCATTACACACAGTACTCGGTCTGACCATTTATTATGAGTATAACAGGAACTGTACTCCTTGGAGTTCAGAAGAATGAGAGGTGATCTTATCGAAACATATAAGTTAATGAGGGGGCTCGACAAGGTGGATGCAGAGAGGATATTTCCACTCATAGGGGAAACTAAAACTAGAGGGCATAGTCTCAGAATAAGGAGCCGCCCATTTAAAACTGAGATGAGGAAAAATTTCTTCTCTCAGAGAGTTGTAAATCTATGGAATTCTCTGCCCCAGAGAGCTGTGGAGGCTGGGTCATTGAATATATTTAAGGCGGAGATAGACAGATTTTTGAGCAATAAGGGAGTAAAGGGTTATGGGGAGCAGGCAGGGAAGTGGAACTGAGTCCATGATCAGATCAGCCATGATCTTATTGAATGCCGGCGAAGGCCCGAGGGGTCAAATGGCCTACTCCTGCTCCTATTTCTTATGTTCTTATGTTCTTATGGTGGCGGTAAGCTCTTACGGACAGGCGGCCAGCTTCCAACAGCCCGCCAAGGTTTTCGGGGCTGGTTTCGGCGGGGCATGGACCATTACTGCCCGGAAGAGGCAGACAGCTGTGCAAATCCCCTGGTTGCGACAACGACTCTATTTTTGGCTCCCACCCGATCTGTAGCATTCCGTAGATCACCGTGCTGGTACCGCCTGTGAAAGCTGGCAGTACGAGCTGTAGCGGCAGCAGTGAGGTAACTAATGTCGACCTCATGTAAGTGTGACAGTTTTTTTGTTGCGATTCATGTTGTGGTGGTGTGGGTTACTTATTGGGAATGTTTTTGGTGGGGTTTTTTCAGGTTTTTATTTTCGCCCCAGGCCTCTCAGAGCACTCCGAGGCCGACTGCTTAGCTCAAGATTTCCACATGCTCAGCCGGCCTAGTGCCCTAAGAGAAGTGTGCAACAGCTCCCTTAGCGCTCCGCCCCACACTCGGGGCCCAACTGCTCAATTTTGCTGACTGAAGTGTAAACTATTCCTGGCGCAAACTTTACCGCCCCACCGCCATTACCGCCCCGAAATGAGCAAAACTGAAAATCCAGCCCCTTTACTCTTATACTCAAATCCTCTTGTAATATACCATTTGCTTTCTTTTTTGCTTACTGTACGTGCATGTTAATTTTAATGATTCGTGTACAAGGACACCCAGATCCCTCTGAATACCAACATTTCCCAATCTCTCTCCATTTAAAAAATACTCTGCTTTTCTATTTTTCCGACCAAAGTGGATAACTTCACATTTTTCCACGTTATATTCCATCTGCCATGTTCTTGCCCACTCTCTAAATCCCCTTGAAGCCTCTTTGCATCCTCCTCACAACTTAGATTCCCACCTAGCTTTTTATCATCAGCAAACTTGGATATATTACATTTGGTCCTTTCATCCAAATTATTGACATAGATTACAGGATACCACAGATCTGTCCACAGGAGTGGCCATTGAACTGAAACCAAGTAGTAACTCGAATGCAAAAATGTAAGTCACGTTGAAATAATACAATGTTTTACATTGATAAACTGATTTACACTGATAATTTTTAAAGTTTTTTTTTCTTGATGATAACATCTGTTATGTATGCAACCCTATGTAACCTGCACATTACCGCCACCAGGGGGCGTATCTGTTGGAGTCCCAAGGGATCCCAGCATCCCTTGGGAGCACTGTATATAAGCAGGCCTCCCATGCTGTACCAGCACTCTGGAGTTAGAATAAAGAGACTAAGATCATACTTGCTCACGTCCACAGTACTCAGTTACATTGCTTCATTCAAGACATAACAACTGGTGACGAGATAACGAACCATCATGCGAAAATGCAGAGAACAGTTGGCATCCTGGATAAATTCTCAGAAGGGGACGATTGGGAGGCCTTTGTGGAGCGACTCGACCAATACTTCGTGGCCAATGAGCTGGAAGGGAGTGTGAACGCTGCCAAACGAAGGGTGATCCTCCTCACCGTCTGCGGGACAACAAACTATGGCCTCATGAAGAATCTTCTTGCTCCGGTGAAACCAACAACAAAATCTTATGAAGAACTGTGTGCGCTGGTCCGGGAGCACCTAAATCCGAAGGAGAGTGTTCTGATGGCAAGGTATCGATTTTACACATGTCAACGGTCTGAAGGCCAGGAAGTGGTGAGCTACGTCGCCGAACTAAGGCGCCTTGCAGGACATTGCAATTTCGATGGATTCCTGGAGCAAATGCTGAGAGACTTTTTTGTGCTTGGCATTGGCCGTGAGATTATCCTTCGCAAACTATTGACTGTGAAACATCTAACCTGAGTAAAGCCATAACTATAGCCCGGGCATTCATGTTCACCAGCGATAACACCAGACAAATATTGCAGCATAAAGATGTTTCGGCAAGTACTGTACACAAAGTAACGTTGTTTTCAGGCAGAAATGCATATGGCAGATCGTGCATGCCTGCAGCTGCACGATCTCAGATGACCCAGAGTCCGCCATCAAGCGTTAATGCGAGGCAATTGACACCTTGTTGGCGCTGTGGAGGTGATCATCGAGCCCATCAATGCTGCTTCAAACACTATGTGTGTAAAGGCTGTGGAACAATGGGACACCTCCAGCGAATGCGCAAACAAGCTGCAAACCCTGCAGACCACCATGTTGCAGAGGAAGACCGATCCATGGTGGATCCAACTGAACTAGAGAATCAAACCAAGGAGGCAGAAGTGTACGGGATACAAACTTTCACCACGAAATGTCCACTGATCATGTAAAAGTTGAACTGAACGGAATTCCAGTATCCATGGAATTGGACACGGGTGCGAGTCAGTCTATCATGAACAAAAAGGCCTTCGACAGGCTGTGGTGCAACAAGGCACACAGGCCCAAGCTGAGCCCTATTCATACTAAGCTGAGAACTTACACTAAAGAGCTGATCCCTGTAATTGGCAGCGCAGCAATAAAATCCTCCTACGATGGAGCGGTGCACGAACTACCACTATGGATTGTACCAGGAAATGGCCCCACATTGTTCGGCAGAAGCTGGCTGGGAAAAATCCGCTGGAACTGGGACGACATCCGAGCGCTTTCATCCGTCGAAGATTCCTCATGTGCCCAGGTTCTGAGCAAGTTTCCGTCGTAGTTTGAGCCAGGCATCGGAAGTTTCTCGGGGGCAAAGGTGCAGATCCACTTGGTTCCCGGCACACGACCCATCTACCACAAGGCACGGGCAGTGCCATACATGATGTTAGAGAAAATGGAGATCGAGCTAGACATCTGCAATGAGAGTTCAACGAGTGGGCCAGTCCGATTGTTCTAGTCCTCAAGGGCGATGGCACAGTCAGAATTTGTGTGGACGATAAAGTAACGATTAACCGTTTTTCGCTGCACGACCTGCTACCCAAGGCAGACGACCTATTTGTGACGCTGGCAGGAGGGAAGACGTTCACCAAGTTGGACCTGACCCCGGCCTACATGATGCAGGAGCTGGCGGAATCTTTGAAAGGCCTCACCTGCATCAACACGCACAAAGATCTGTTCATCTATAACAGATGCCCGTTTGGAATTCGGTGGGCTGCAGCAATTTTCCAACGGAACATGGAGAGCCTGCTAAAGTCGGTTCCACGCACCGTGGTTTTCCAGGACAACATATTAATCACAGGTCGGGACACCATCGAACACTTGAAGAATCTGGAAGAGGTTCTAAATCGTCCAAATTGCGTGGGACTCAGGTTGAAATGCTCGAAGTGTGTTTTCCTGGCACCAGAGGTCGAGTTCTTGGGAAGAAGAATCGCAGCAGACGGCATCAGACCCATCGACGCCAAGACGGAGGCCATCAAGAACATGCCGAGACCACAGAACGTGACGGAGCTGTGGTCGTTCTTGGGACTCCTCAACTATTTCAGTAATTTCCTACCCAGGTTAAGTACCTTGCTTAAACCCCTACATGTGCTACTGCGCAAGGAAGATGATTGGGTATGGGGGAATTCACAAGAGGATGCTTTTAAGAAAGCCAGAAATCTGTTTTGGTAATTTCCTACCTAGGTTATGATAAAAGCTATAGCCAGATCACACGTGTGGTGGCCCGGCATCGACTCAGATTTGGAGTCTTGCGTGCGCCAATGCAACACTTGCTCTCAACTGAGCAATGCACCCAGGGAAGCACCGGTAAGTTTGTGGTCACGGGCCTCCAAACCATGGTATACGATCCATGTTGACTTCGCTGGCCCATTTCTCGGCAAAATGTTTTTGGTTTTGTGGATGCTTATTCAAAATGGATTGAGTGTGTAATAATGTCTGTAAACACGTCCACTGCCACCATCGAAGGCCTACGAGCCATGTTTGCCACGCACGGCCTGCCTGATGTCCTTGTCAGCGACAATGGGCCGTGCTTCAACAGCGCTGAATTCAAGGCTCCCTGCAAACCCGGCTGTCCTGAGTCCTGCTCAGCTACCGCTCAAGACCCCACTCGCTCACCGAGGTTCCCCCAACCAAGCTACTCATGAAAAGGGCGCTCAAAACAAGGCTCTCTCTAGTTCACTCTGATCTCCATGATTACGTCGAGGGCAGGCGGGATCAATAAATCATGTACCATGATCGCGCAAATTTGTCACGCGATATTGAAGTCAATGACCCTGTATTTCTAATCAATTATGGACATGGCTTGCTGGCAGTGTCATAGCCAAAGAAGGGAGTAGGGTGTTTCAGGTCAAATTCACAAATGGACTAATTTGCAGAAAGCATTTGGACCAAACCAAACTGCGATTCACAGACAACCACAAGCAATCTGAAGAGGACACGACTAACTTCGACCCTCCGACACACACACAAATGGTAACCGACATCGCAGTTGACCACGAAGCTGAACTGGTCACCCCCAGCAGCCCAGCAAGGCCAGCTTTGCAGCAGCCCAGCGAAGACTCAACCAACTCACCTGCACCTGCAGTTGCAGCGAGACGATCAACTAGGGAGCAGAAAGCCTCAGATCGTCTCACCTTGTAAATAATACCATTGACTTTGGGAGGGAGTGATGTTATGTATGCAACCCTATGTAACCTGCACACTACTGCCACCAGAGGGCATATCTGTTGGAGTCCCAAGGGATCCCAGCATCCCTTGGGAGCACTGTATATAAGCAGGCCTCCATGCTGTACCAGCACTCTGGAGTTAGAATAAAGAGACTAAGGTCACACTTACTCACGTCTATAGTACTCAGTTACATTGCTTCATTCAAGCATAACAACACCTTTGCACTATTATTCCTGTTTTGGTAAGACATGCCAATGACCAATAAAGTTATTGGCCTGGAGTTTCATCCATGGGCGCAACCTGGAGGTTAGAGTGAAAATTCCAGCCGACGTTGCATCCAGTTTGCTGATGTCAAGAATCCTCTCAATCTAATTTAAATGTGACGGAACTTACAGATAGGCATAAATCCGCATTATGTTCCAGCATGGTTAAAATGTGCAAGTTTCAATAGAGCCTCAAATTTCTGAAGTGGAGGACTATAAATGAAGAAGAAAAAAAGTTTTTCCTTCAAAATGAGGCTGGGGAGTGCAAGGTAGGCAGTCTGCTCTGCCCTGTAGATTTTGTAATTCATTCATTGAAATTGCCTTGAGAATCCAAGTGTTTCAAATTACTCCACTCTTACAGATAACTGATTCATGAGAGAAGGCCAGGAAGAGAGCATTCAATTTCTCAGATGAGGAACTGCATCCCTCTTGGATGAGGTAGAGGGAAGGCACGACCAGCTCCCCCACATATCAGCACTAACATCCAGTTAGGAAGCGGAGGTTAATAGAGGAGGCAGAGGCACAGAGTGCCACATCCATTGTCCCTGGTTCAGCAGGAGCAGTGTTGCAACAATTTCAATGACCTGACCGGAACAGGGAAGGTAAGATACTGATGAAGTCTCAACTTTCTCCCCCATTCACTGTGATCACTACATTCAAGTGAAACAATCTGATTAGTGATGTTATGTTCAGAATAAATCCACAGGACTATATCGCAAGCTCAAACTGTTGTGACCTTGGTCTCTTTATTCAGACTCTAGAGCGAGGAAGCAGCATGGCGAATCACATTTTATACCTGCTTGCCCCAGGGTGCACAGGTGACACTTCGGTCTCCCACAGGTGTGCCCCCTAGTGGCAAGTCTTACATTTGGGTAAGGGCTGCATACATACATAACATCACTCCCCCCCAAAGTCTTATTGTGCAAGTTATTTGCAAGTTGAGGTGATCTGGTACCCTGCTCCCCCAGGTCGATCGCCTGGGTTGAAGTCCTGACATGGTGGGTTCATCCTCGTGGCTGACAGCAAAGTTGATCATGTTAGGATCGCTGAGAGCCAGGTCCTTTCACAGTGGTTCCTGGTTATTATGCTCATAATAAAGGATGAAACTGAGTACTGAATGTGTTGAGTAAGTGTGACCTTAGCTCCTTTAATTAGACTCCAGAGTACAGGTACAGTGTGGGAAGCCTGCTTATATACAGTGCTCCCAAGGGATGCTGGAATCCCTTGGGACTCCAACAGGTAGGCCCTCTGGTGGTGGTGTGATACAGGTTGCCAAGGGTTAAATACATAACATCACTCTCTCGTAAATTCAACAGTACCCTTATTTACAGGGTGAGATGATCTGGGGCTTTTCGCTCCCTTGTCGATCGTCTCAGTACAAATGCAGGTGTGGGTGAGTTGGTTGGTTCTTCACTGGGCTGCTGGACAGCTAGCCTTGCCGGGCTGCTGGGGATGGTGAGTTCAGCTTCGTGGTCAACCATGATGTCGGTTGCCATTTGTGTGTGTGTCGGAGGGTTGAAGTTGGTCGTGTACTCTTCGGGTTGCTCGTAGCTGTTAGTGAACCGCAATTTAGTTTGGTCCAAATGCTTTCTGCACATTAGTCCATTGGCCAATTTGACCTGAAACACCATACTCACTTCTTTGGCTATGACCGTGCCAACAAGCCATTTGGGACCATGTCCATAATTGAGTACAAACACAGGGTCATTGACCTCAATATCACATGACAAGTTTGCGCAATCATGGTACATGCTTTGTTGATGCTGCCTGCCCTCGATGTGATCATGAGTTCAGGGTGGACAAGAGAGAGCCTTGTTTTTAGCACCCTTTTCATGAGCAGCTCAGCTGGGCGAACCCCGGTGAGCGAGTGGGGTCTGGTGCGGGAGCGGAGCAGAACTCTCGACAGTTGGGTCTGCAGGGAGCCTTCCGACACACGTTTCAAGCTTTGCTTAATGGTTTGAACTGCCCGTTCGGCCTGGTCGTTGGATGCGGGCTTGAACGGGGCAGATGTGATGTGTTTGATTCCATTGCGGGTCATGAATTCCTTGAATTCAGCACTGGTGAAACACGGCCCATTGTCGCTGACTAGGACAACAGGCAGGCCATGTGTGGCAAACATGGCTCGTAGGCTTTCAATGGTGGCGGTGGACGTACTTACAGACATTATTACACATTCAATCCATTTTGAATAAGCATCCACAACAACCAAGAACATTTTGCCTAGAAATGGGCCCGCAAAGTCAACGTGGATCGTATACCATGGTTTGGAGGGCCAAGACCACAAACTTAGCGGTGCCTCTCTGGGTGCATTGCTCAGTTGAGAGCAAGTGTTGCACTGGCACACGCATGACTCTAAATGAGACTCTAAATGGAGAGGCCACCACACATGGGATCTGGCTATGGCTTTCATCATTACAATGCCTGGGTGGGTGCTGTGTATGTCGCGTATGAACGTTTCTCTGCCTTTCTTGGGCAAGACCATGCAATTACCCCACAAAAGACAGTCCGCCTGTAAGGACATTTCGTCTTTGCGCCTGTGGAAAGGCTTAATCTCTTCCTGCATCTCCGCTAGGACGCTGGACCAGCTCCCATGGAGGACACAGTTTTTTTTACCAGAAACAGTAAAGGATCCTGGCTGGACAAGGTCCTGATCTGGCAGGCCGTAATGGGTGATTTTTCGTTTTCGAATGCATCCATCACCATGAGCAAGTCTGCAGGCTGTGCCATTTCCACCCCGGTGGTGGGCAATGGTAGCCGACTGAGAGCATCAGCGCAGTTCTCTGTGCCCGGTCTGTGGCGGATTACATAGTTGTATGCTGACAGCGTCAGCGCCCATCTTTGGATGCGGGCAGAGGCATTGATGTTAATCCCTTTGCTCTCTGAGAATAGCGATATTAGCGGCTTATGGTCAATTTCTAGCTCAAACTTGAGACCAAACAAATACTGGTGCATTTTTTTCAGCCCGTAAACGCACACCAGAGCTTCTTTTTCAATCATGCTGTAGGCCCTTTCAGCCTTGGACAGACTCCTGGACGCATAGGTGACCGGTTGCAAAATCCCCGATTCGTTAGCCTGTTGTAACACACACCCGACCCTGTATGACGACGCATCGCAAGCTAGCACTAATCATTTACATGGGTTACACAGAACAAACAGTTTGTTTGAACATAACTGATTTCTGGCTTTCTCAAAGGCAGCCTCTTGTGAATTCCCCCATACCCAGTCGTCTCCCTTGTGCAGTAGCACATGTAAGGGTTTTAGCAAGGTACTTAACCTTGGTAGGAAATTACTGAAATAGTTGAGGAATCCCAGGAACGACCGCAGCTCAATCACGTTTTGTGGTCTCGGCGGGTTATTGATGGCCTCCGTCTTGGCGTCGGTGGGTCTGATGCCGTCTGCTGCGATTCTTCTTCCCAAGAGCTCGACCTCGGGCGCCAGAAAAACAAACTTCGAGCATTTTAACCTGAGTCCCACGTGATCTAGCCGACTTAGAAACTCTTCCAGATTCTTCAAGTGTTCGATGGTGTCCCGACCTGTGATTAATATGTCGTCCTGGAAAACCATGGTGCGTGGAACTGACTTTAGCAGGCTCTCCATGTTCCGTTGGAAAATTGCCGTGGCCCACCGAATCCCGAACGGGCATCTGTAATAGATCATCAGACCTTTGTGTGTGTTGATGCAGGTGAGACCTTTCGAAGATTCCTCCAGCTCCTGCATCATGTAGGCCGAGGTCAGGTCCAACTTGGTGAACGTCTTTCCTCCAGCCAGGGTCACAAATAGGTCAGCTGCCTTGGGTAGCGGATACTGGTCCTGCTGGAAAACGGTTAATCTCTACTTTATAGTCCCCACAAATTCTGACCGTGCCGTCACCTTTGAGAGCCGGGACAATCAGATTGGCCCACTCGTTGAACTCCACTGGCGTGATGATGACTTCTCGCTGCAGCCTGTCCAGCTCAATTTCCACTTTCTCTTGCATCATATACAGTACCGCCTGTGCCTTGTAGTGGATGGGTCGTGTACCGGGAACCAAGTGGATCTGCACTTTCGCCCCTGAGAAACTTCCAATGCCTGGCTCGAACAACGATGGAAATCTGCTCAGAACCTGGGCACATGAGGCGTTGTCGACGGACGAAAGCGCTTGGATGTCGTCCCAGTTCCAGCGGATTTTTCCCAGCCAGCTTCTGCCAAACAATGTGGAGCTATTCCCTGGCACAATCCACAGTGAGAGTTCGTGCACTGTTCCATCATAAGAGAGATTGACTTCTGCACTGCCAATTACAGGGATCAGTTCTTTGGTGTAACTTCTTAGCTTGGTGTGAATGGGGCTAAGCTTGGGCCTGTGTGCCTTGTTGCACCACAGCCTGTCGAAGGCCTTTTTGCTCATTATGGACTGACTCGCACCCGTGTCCAATTCCATGGACACAGGAATTCCGTTCAGTTCAACTTTTAACATTATTGCTGGACATTTCATGGTGAAGGTGTGTACCCCATACACTTCTGCCTCCTCGGTTCGAGTCTCTAGTTCAGCCTGATCCATCGTCCTCTGCAACGTGGTGGTTTGCAGGGTTTGCAGGGTTTGCAGCTCGCCTGCACATTCGCTGGAGGTGTCCCATTGTTCTGCAGCTATTGCACGAAAAGTGCTTGAAGCGGCATTGATGGGCCCGATGATCACCTCCACAATGCCAACAAGGTGTTAATTGCCTTGCATTAATG
This sequence comes from Pristiophorus japonicus, assembly GCF_044704955.1. NCBI lineage: Eukaryota > Metazoa > Chordata > Chondrichthyes > Pristiophoridae > Pristiophorus > Pristiophorus japonicus. Next base: position 292,504,138 of record NC_091979.1, read on the forward strand.
ATTGATGGCGGACTCTGGGTCATCTGAGGTTATGCAGCAGCCGGCGTTTACGTTCTGCCATGTATATTCATGCTCGAAAATGACGTTACTTTGTGCACAGTAGTAGCTGAAACCTCTTTATGCTGCAAAATTTGTTTGATGTTATCACTGGTGGACATAAATGCCTGGGCTATCATTATGGCTTTTCTCAGATTCGGTGTTTCAACAGTCAATAGTTTGCGAAGGATAACCTCATGGCCAATGCCAAGCACAAAAAAGTCTCCTAGCATTTGTTCAAGGACTCCATCAGGTTCGCAATGTCCTGCAAGGCGCCTTAGTTCGGCGACGTAGCTCACCACTTCTGGGCCCTCCGACCGTTGACACGTGTAAAACCAGTACCTCGCCATCAAAACACTTTCCTTCGGATTTAGGTGCTCCCGGACCAGCGTACACAATTCTTCATAGGATTTGGTTGTTGGTTTTACCAGAGCTAGGAGATTCTTCATGAGGCCATAGGTTGTTGCCCCACAGATGGTGAGGAGGATCGCCCTTCATTTGGCAGCATTCTCGTCCCCTTCCAGCTCATTGGCCACGAAGTATTGGTTGAGTCTCTCCACGAAGGCCTCTCAATCATCCCCTTCTGAGAACTTCTCCAGGATACCAACAGTTCTTTGCATTTTTGCGTGGTTTGTTCGTTACCTCGTCGCCAATTATTATTCTCATAATAAAGGATGAAACTGAATACTGTATGCAATGAGTAAGTGTGACCTTAGCTCCTTTAATTAGACTCCAGAGTGTAGGTACAGCATGGGAGGCCTGCTTATATACAGTGCTCCCAAGGGATGCTGGGATCCCTTGGGACTCCAACAGGTAGGCCCTCTTGTGGTGTGATACAGGTTGCCAATAGTTAAATACATAACACTGGTTATCCGTAGTTCGCGGTTTGGTCTTATCCAAATGCTTTACTCGTTAGCCCGGTACATGGTTTCCCAATCAAATGCTCCGTTTTCATCACATACACTCAATTCCCCTCCTTGGCTAATGCGGTGCTAGCGGCCCAATTAGGGCCCTGAAGATGGTCTACATCACTTATTCTGATGTCGCGTGGAGGGGCCGTGCAATTGTGGTGCATTCTCTGCTGATGGCATACGGAAGGCTCAGTTCTGTGTGATTCTGTCTGGTGACAGCGTAGCACCCAGGATAGCCGGGTCTGTGGGGAGTCTACCGTGACACGCTTGATGCTAGGTTTAGTGATTTGTGCTACTGTCGCTGACCCTGAGGTCTGGAAAACCCAGGATGGCCGCAATGGCCTTGAGACTTTCAGTAGTGGCGAGAGACCTAGTGGTCCCCGTGGACTTTGGGCCGTGGTATGGAGGCCCCAGACCACCGACTGTGTGCAGCCGCCCTGCCTTACTTTGCAACATTGGGATGGGTCTATCGTCTCTGCAACGGATAGGTTGCCACATCCCATCTAGCAGTTCACTTTTGGCAGGTGGTAACGTGGGATCCTGGCTGTTCCACCCCGGTGGTGGGCAACGGTGGCCAACTGAGAGCATTAGAGCCGCTCTCAGTACCTGGCCCGTGGCGGATTATGTTACAGTGCACACAGTGTTAGACATTCTTGAAACAACACATCAATAATGGTGCCTCTGCTCTCCTAAGCTTGTGGGATGAGCAGCTTGTCTGACTCGAGCACATATTGGGACACTCTTTGGTACGTCTCTTTAGTCCCATGAACACAGGCTGTTGCTTTGTTTAACTTATTTGATACATGTTCAACCGTTTGGGGTTCGCCCGCTACTTTTGCTTGCTGCACAACACTCCTGACCCCGTGTGATAACACATCACTTGCTACGAATACTTTGTTAGATACATATACGACCGGTTGGTGTTCGCCCGCTACTTTGGCTTGTTGTAAGGTACCCCCAACCCCATACAATGGTACATCATTGGCCGTGAAAGACCGCTCACAAGGGTTACACGGTGCACACAATTTATTGGAGCGTAGTCGGTTCCTGGCCTTCACCGCGGCCGCCCCTTTACCTTTGCCCCAAACCCAGTCGTCTTCCTTGCTGGGTGACACATTCCTCCGTTCCGTTGAGGCGATCTCCCGTGGTCTGGACGCTCTCTCGTCCCATGGCCTGGATGCACCTTCATCCCATGGTCTGGACTCACTCTTGTCCCATGGTCTGGACGCCTCCTCGTCCCGTGGTCTGGATGCACCTTCGTCCCGTAGTTTGGACGCCTTCTCGTCCCGTGGTCTGGGTGCCCTCTCGTCCGTGTCCGTGATGCCGACTGCCGTGATCTTCCTCCCCAGGTATTTTGCCTCTGGCGGCAGGAAGACGCATTCGGATCATTTCGGCCGGAGTCCCACTCTGCATGGTCAATCTGGAGCCTCTTCCATCGTCGCAAAAGGGGTCATCGACTTTGGGTGGTGGGTACCGCGCCTGTACCGCTGCTCGGTTGAGCTTTACCTCCTCGTGGTTGTGATGAGCAGCCTGTGCCTTGGGGATCTGCGAATGGATCTGCACTTCGATGTCTGGTTCAGCTGAAAGTAGGGGTTTGCTCAGCCTTTGAGAAAGGGAGGCCTCATTCGCCGGAGAAGGTACGCAGAGGTCTTCCCAGTTTCATCGAATCTTCCCCATCCACCTCCTGCCAAGCAGCATTGGCCCATCACCACAGTGGTAAATTGTGCACTGCTTCCTCATGGAATACTCTGATGTCCGCACTACCAATAACTGGTATCAGTTCCTTGGTGTAGGTGCGTAGCTTTGCCTGAATCGGGATCAGCTTGGGTCGCTGTGCTTCGTTGCTCCACAGCCTCTCAAAAGCCTTCTGGCTCATAACTGATTGACTCGCCCCCATGTCTAGTTCCATGGAGACTGGAGTGCCATTAATGTTCAACTTTTAACATTATCGGAGGGTTTTTAGTGGTGAAGGTGTGTATCGCATATACTTCCGCTTCATCCTCAGGTTCAGTTGCCTCTCCTGCTCGTTCATCGTGATCCTCGCTGGATCGGTTATCCTCTCCTGACTGTCACGTGGTGAATCAGAGATCATTTGTATATTCGCAGGAGGTGCCCCATTGTTCCACAGCCCTTGCACACATAGGGCTTGAATCTACATTGATGAGCTCTATGGCTGCCACTGCAGCGCCAACATGGTGCTAATGGATATGCATTCACATCCCATGGCGGACTCTGAGTCACTCTAGGCCTAGGTCTGGCCTTTGCAATCGGGTGGGCCCTGCCCTGTGCTGTTCTGCCTGTTGCAAACATTATTTTGTGCATGGTGCTTGCCGGTGAGCTTCAATTCTGTGAAGATATCTGTTTCGTGTTATCGCTCATGGATATGAAGGTTTGGGCTATCGTGATGGCCTTGCTCAGATCTAGGGATTCAGCAGACAGCAGTTTGCGAAGGATGATCTCGTGGCCAATTCCAAGCACGAAAAAGTCCCGCAACATTTCCCCCAAGGATCCTGCAAAGTCACACTGCCCCGCAAGGCATCTTAGGTCGGCGACAAAACTCGCCACGTTCTGGCCCTCGGAGCGACGGTGCATGTGAAAGCGGTACCTGGCCATCAGGATGCTCTCCTTTGGCTTGAGGTGTTCCTTCGCCAGCATACACAGCTCTGCGTAAGATTTGTCCGTTAGTTTGACCGGTGCCAGCAAATTTTAAAGAACGCCATATACCGATGACCCACATATGGTGAGGAGAATCGCTCTGCGCTTGGTCGCCGTCTCAGCCTTGTCCAATTCGTTGGCCACAAAGTACTGGTCGAGGCGCTCAACAAGGCTTCCCAATCATCACCCTCAACAAATCTCTCAAGAATACCAATGGCAGTGTAGAATTTACCAATATTTCGCAAAGATTCCTGGTACCTTTCCCCTGCAGAGGAGAAGAATCCCTTTCTGGACTTTTAAAATGAGTTTAAAGGGGCAGACGAAGCCGGCAGGGGATAAAAGGGGGATGCATTCACCCCCCCCCCCCCCCCCCCCGTAGTGTTTGGACTCCTAGGAAAGGGAATTCAAAATGGACCTAAATTACAGAAGCCTGAGATCCCCTAAACATCTATGGGAAGGAGCATATCAATTTTAAGATTCTACAACATTTTGGCTGCGAAAAATACAGGAGGTGGGGCTAACCTCTGTGAAGCAAATTCATGTATTAAGGATCCCAGAGAGTCTGGGGGAACTATGCAACACCAATTCACCCCCTAAGAGATAATCAAATTACCCAATCATGCACAATGGAAATCATGTGCCCAACTAGATGGTTAGGAAACTGGACAATCCTAAAACAATGCAAAACCAGTGATAGCACATTCTCACACCCTAATCAAGTTACTGCTGACAAAGGAAACATTGAAAATCAATGGACAGAACAGTTTAAACAAAGCCCAGGAACTGATTTGATGGAAGATAAGGAAGCCTGTTTTAGTATAATTGAAGCCTGTTCTGGCAGTTAAGTGTGCTTCTAGAGACACTATTAAGTTAGCAGTCTCGTTGCATAAGTTCTGAAATAAAAAAAAATAAGTTCTACACCAGCCTCGAAAAGTGGGACCCCGAAACATCGGCGAAAGGAATCTCTAAAACCCAGAAGGACAGCACCACAACAGCAAACAGGCTTTCAAAACGACTATCGGAAAGTTTCGGACCATCGCGACCAATCAAACAGTCAACCGGAACCAACCAGACAAAACCGAAGAAAAACCCAAGATTTTTCCACTCTACAAGCTGGTCCTACGCTACCAAGGGGTACAGACTACAGAACGTGGACAACTAAGGCGAACCCCGGAGTTGGAACTGTCAAAAAGGGATTGGTGAGCATAGCCCCTGAACCCCCCCAGAGCTATAACTTAGTTAGCTAGGGGAATTGGGAGGGGGGGGGGCTGGAATAACTTGTGTAAATGTATCTGCATTCTCTTCTTTACCCCATTTAGAGTTCAAGCTGTATTCTTTTCCCCACAGGCTGTAAGTTGACATTTTATTCAATGTGTTGTACCCCTCAGTGTGTAATGGTATTCCTATTCTGTGTGTGTTATTAAAGGTGTGCCTTTTTACTTCTTTTTAAACACAATAAAGCTATACCTGCTTCCTACCTTGAAACTGATTGTCAGTCCAATTCTGTCACAGTCCCTTCATAATTCCAGTATCTAGAACCAAGGGCATGGGAGCGATTCTGAACCGCTCATATAAGGTCAGAAGGGAAAGCTGACCCCCTGAAAACCACCTCTTACAGCAGCCATTGCCGCGTGAAAGTTCTTGATCCGTTATTCGTCGTCAATTTGTTATATTCAGAATAAATTCACAAGCTTAAACTATTGTGACCTTGGTCTCTTTATTCAGACTCCAGAGTGAGGAAGCAGCATGGTGGATCACCTTTTATACCTGCTTGCCCCAGGGTGCACAGATGACCCTTAGGTCTCCCACAGGTGTGCCCCCTCGAACCAAGTCTTACATTTGGTTAAGGTCTACATACATACAAGTGACATGTCGGCAAAACCTTTTGGAAAGATGCAGACCAGTAGCTCCTTCCATTGCTCCACACACACAAAGGACTATAAACACATTATTTTCCATTTTGTCATTGCAGAGCCAGCAGGCACACAATGCCCAGGAGAAATTGAAGAGTGGGGTGGGGAGATGAGCAGAAGGCGGTGGAGATGTTGTACTGCCGCACCAGTGAAGAGCAAAGTGGGGGGTGGAGGGAGGGGGAGAAAAGAGTCCACAACCAAGTGAGCATCTGTCCACTTGCTATTTCTCAATGCTCCAGCACAGGAAATAGACCTAGCTTCTCAGCTCCATAACCCCACGGAGCATTTCAGCAGACAAGGGCATTCATTGAAACCCTCTCAGGTTGGCCGAGATAGAGGAAGACAGCTGCTGTGCAAGAGGGGGACGAGAAGGAGGAGGAGAAAGAGGAAGTGGAGAAAGTGTGAGAGAGGGAGTAGCATCCAGAAGAGATGGAGCTTGTATTCATTAAGCTGCCAGAGGAGGGATCAATGGGATGTCAGAGCTCCACACCTCCACTCCTTTCTGAGAGGGCAGTCTCCACTCCACCTTCAAGCCACCCTCAAGAAGAGACAGAGTCATTAGCTCTCCTCAAATGGGTAACAGCGTGGAGACATTGGGCTGAATGTTAATAAGAAAGGCTGGTTGTGAGTTGGTGGATGGGGGAGTGTGGGGGGGGGGGGGGGAGAGGGGGGGCTCTGAAGCTGTTGGAAAATCCAGAGAACGGGTTTCCTACAGGCCCTGCTGAATTTAACAACTGGGCCCAATTTGAATAGGAAGCCTCTGTTTCCCAGCCTCATTATATTTAAATAGATGTCCCGCCTCCTGGCGGCAGATTGGCTGCCAATCATCTGTCCCATTATTGTTACAAACAGAAGTGGGTGGATTGGAGGTCGGGATTCAGATTTAACTACCCACACCCACCTCAACCCAACCCACACATTTTTTTAGGTTAAAGGTTTGAGGCCTCCGATTCCCACCCACGAGGCCTCCCCCATCACACCCCCCCCCCCCCATTAGATCAGGCTGAACAATAGCTTGAATGCCAGATGAGCTCACAGGCATTTGAATCCAGTTTGGGGGGAGGGAGAGACTCAAAGGAGGTGGAGGATCCCTCTGCCTCTCCAAGGGACCTCCCAGAAGACAGCCACAGACTGGTGAGTTAATGGAGTCTCACCTAACGGCTACAGGCATGAAGTGCATACTGGTGGAGTAGCAAAGGAGCAAGAGGGCCCTGGGCAGCATTGATATCCACAGGTCCCCAGTCATGGCACAATGATGGAGCATTGGGATCACATTGATGGAGTCCCAGACGTCAGCTCTTCTGGCTTCAGTGATGATCCATGGCTCTTGCTGAGGCCTTGTGAGATAATCATTCCACCCCACTGTCAATGGAGCGCAGTTTCCTCCTGTGGTGCTTCACTCTCTGAGCATCCTGTCTCTGAATCTCTCCTTCCTCCAGGGACAGAGCCATAACATTAGCCATCTTTCTATTTTGTTTCAAGAATAGCCTGTATAATGGCTTCTCGCAGCAGCAAGAGGTGGCTTCAAATAGCTCCTGGTCAGCTGATCTTCACTTCTTTGAGGTGAATACGGGTGCCTGTGCGCCTGAAAATCTGGACGCAATTTTAGGAGACCCCCGAACAAGCGCAATTGGAAGTACTCGCATTTGAGCGCTGGCGGGGGTGGGGGGCGGTGGCTGGCCAATTTTGCGAGTGGAGATTAGTTCCGCTGCAGGCATTGATGGACGGGCGTAAAACACCGAGGATACTCGGGCGCATTGTACTGTTGCGCGTAACTCACATACGCACAAAATTCCGCGATCTTTTAAGCCACGTACTTGGTTTGCGCCCAGATTGCACATCTCTCTCCGGGCGCAAATGTGGCGGAAACTCCAGGTTTAGTGCACGCTCAAATCCCATCTTAAAGTTATCCATACATTTAGCAAGCAATTGTTTAAAAAAAATCAGTGAAGAATAAATATATTGAACAAACTTAAATGTACCGAAAAGTATCATGTCAATTAATTGTTACTATTTCTAGCTGTAATATATAACAAGTGGAATGGTTTGCTCCCATCGCACTCTACTGCTGCCTGTTACTGTCGTCTATTTTCACTGAATTCATAAGCAGCCAAGTGTAATATCTGCCGCTTATCTCGTCATTTCTGCCCTACTAATGTAGCAAAATATTTGCCGATTGCGCAGTGGTAAAATAGGCGTGGGGACGGACCTTTAGAACTGCAAATCTTGAAAACTTCCGCCTTGTGCTGGGAAAGCGGGGTAGAAGGGTCAGTCATTAGAACTAAAATCACAAAGATCAGATCAAGGACATCTGAGTTATCTGTGGTGTACAATGGCCACAAGGCTCCCAACTCGAGAAGAGTGTGAAAACTGGAGTACTTGGGAACTAGCAGAATTCCTGCGACTGGTAAGACAGAACCTGCTCCCTTTTAAAGTCAAAATTACGAGTTTCAGAGAGACGCCTGTGAGTACCCGTGAAAACACCGGCTTGATTTTATTTAGAAGTTCTCAATGCATATTAATTGCTACAGTCCGTTTACAAAATTGTGACAAGAAAAATGCGAGTAAACGGAGTAAAACTTCAATAAATAGAAGGAAAGTATTCCAGTGAATCCAGGAAGTCCTGCAAGGCTGCTGATTGTCCTGTAATTTAGGGAGTCTGGACAAGGCTGTCATTTGCAGCGTTACAGAATGAGATCAGAATTCTGTTGACAACATGGTCATTCCACTCAATGCTAACCTAAAGCAAATCTGTCGATTAAACAAATTCTTGCCTTATCTATAATGTTTTGCAACAGTGACAATTTTGGAAGAATTAAATAAATTGTGATTTTCTTTGTAACCTTTTGACCGGCTAATCTTTGAAGCTAAACGCATGTTCCTCATTTATACACAGAATAATTTATATGGCCCTGCCAGTATAGTGGACAGGCAGAGAATATCTGGTGCAATGTTTTTGGTAAGTGAATTGATAGTACTTTATTTTCTTTCATAATGCTGAACCCATGTTTTCCCTTTTATGGCTGTTGTAACTACTTGGTGGAGTCTTAAATGTAGCATGTGCCTCTCACATCCCAAGGTGTCACACATCATTGCTCAAAGAGTCATCCTTAGTACGATACCACATGTCATTGGCTAAAATATCAGTCCAGAAATCTCAGTCAGCGGCTTCCCGTGAGTGATCAATGGAAAAACTTCTAAAAGATGTGCACCTACCTGTTCCTGCTGAGCCCATGCGAGTTCCCGGTCCTGAGGCCTCCACTGACTGCGCCACGCAGCGCGTGCACGTCTGGACGTGCGCAGGGCTGGAGCTGCAGTCACATGACTCTGGGCAGCCAATCAAGGTAAAGTATATTCTCATTCATAATAATGTGAACTCTGTAGTTGGAGTTCCCATTATTATGAATGAGAACCCCCCCCCCCGCCACCCCAGCACACAAAACTCTAATAAAAAATAGAAAAAATACACCACATATTTTTCCGAATTTTAAAAAGGTTTTTGTAATTATGGTTTAAAATAAACTTACCATAGTGGGGAGGGTTTTTAACAATAAAATATGCTTTTATAATTTTATTTTAAAATGTTTTTGTGTATTTTAAAACTCTTACACCTGTAAAAGTCGGCTATGCGCCTGCTTTTATCAGGCGCAAGAGTTTTCAGGACATTTGCTGGGCAAGATATGGGTAAATATTGCAATCTTGCCCTTGCAAATGTCCTCGCTCCTGAGATACGGAAGATCTGTAAAGTTCCAGCTTGCGCATTGTGCGCTGAAAACCGGCTTTTGCAATGCCTTCCCAGGTCCGTACACGCTCCATACGGACCCTGGGAGCAGGAATTTTTGGGCCATCATTTTTATAAAACACCAACAAATCACAGCTCAACGAATATGGAATGCTCCACTCAATGGGAATGAAGGCTACCAATCAAGAATTATCACTCTGCAAACAATTCCCAATAAAAGGAGGAGAAATAGATGAAAGCACTCTTCTTTGAAAGTTGTATTGATTGATTACCATATTGCTTTCTCACTAAGTTGAGGAATTGTGGGGGAGTGGGGGAGGGCAGATTTTCAACTTTAATAAAAATAGAAAGTGCTAGAAACATTCAGCAGATTGGGCAGCACCATAGGGTAACGTCAGTTCTGACTAAAGGTCATCCACAGATGCTGCCTGACCTGCTGAGTGTTTCCAGCATTCTTTATTTTTATTTGAGATTTCCAGTATCTGCAGTATTTTGCTTTTAGATTTTCAACTTGCCGCCCAGCCGTAAGACTGGTGCTGCAGATCAGAGAAGTAAAAATCGGGTAGTTTCTATAACCAGCGCTGATCCGCAATGACAGTTTTATACCTGGGTGGCCAGTTGAAAACCTACTCCAATGTTTCTAAAATAATATAGACCTAAAAATTTAAAAATTCATGAAAAACTGATTACGTTCACCTTTTGAAGTTCAACTAGGTATCAGATTACAACACGCAGTGTCACTGTGCGGCTACTCTGTGAGTAACACTCCATTGCTTGGAGTTTCTGCGGGTGTTTCGCAGCAGGAAATCAGTGGAATCCCTGGATAAACAGCATAAACAGCTAAAAACATCCATTTCATCGTGGATCCCACTGCTCTCTCCCCAATGATACGGCTGCAAAATACATAGAATGACTTAAATTTTACTGCACAGAAACAGGCCATTCGGTCCATCTGGTCCATGCCGGTGTTTATGCTCCACACAAGTCTTCTACTCTAATTCACTTAACCTTTTAAGAATATCCTACTGTTCCGTTTTCCCTTGTACTTATCCAACTTCCCCTTAAATGCATCGATGCTATTCGCCTCAACCATTCCACGTGGTAGCGAGTTCCACATTCTAACAACTCTCTGGGTAAAGATGTTTCTCCTGAATTCCCTATTGGAATTATTAGTGACTATCTTATAGTTTTGGACTCCACACAAGTGGAAACATCTTCTCTATGTGCACCCTATCAAACCCTTTCATAATCTTAAAGATCTTTATTAGGTCACCCCTCAGCTTTCTCTTTTCTACAGAAAAGAATTCCAATCTGTTTAGTCTTTCCTGATAATTATAACCTCTCAGTTCTGGTAAAGCCTTGTAAATCTTTGTGCACCTTCTCCAGTGCCTCCATATCCTTGTTGCAATGTAGAGACCAGAATGGTGCACAGTACTCTAAGTGTGGTCTAACCAAGGTTTCATATACATTTAACATAACTTCTCTGCTTTTCAAATGTATGCCACAAGATATGAACCCCAGTGCTTTGTTTGCATTTTCTGGTCATTTCTAGATCTACGTCAGCTTTATAATCTAGGATTTTACTCACAAAAGGAGGCCATTCGGCCCATTGTGCCTGTGCCAGCTCTTTGGTAGAACTATCAAATTAGTCCCACTCCCCTGTTCTTTCCCCATAGCTTTGTAATTTTTTTCCTCTTCAAGTTCCTCTAATTATAGAATGGCATTAACTCACTTCATATTGTAAGGTTAACATCTGTCTTTGAAATGAATCTGACCACTTGTGATGGAATCATAGAAACAAAAACAAATGATAAAATAGCACAAGGTGAAAGTTCCTCAAGTGTGTGTACTGACTGACCTCAAGAATAATAATGCTGATTTACAAAGATTTAAGAAATGTGCCTGTTACTTCAGTAAGGAAGTATTGTAAAGTACAGATTAGACATAGAGGCTCAATTTCCTGTCTTTGCTAATTTTAGCAAAAAATGTAGACGTGCATCAAAGTGGCTTTATTGGAAATTGAGCCTCTATGTGTCCAACCTGTCCTTTCCAATACTTCTTTACAAGTATTAACTTGTTGCTAAAATTACCTCAAGCTTCTCAAACCATGTCAAAACTGTGCTTTAGTAAGTTGTTTCAATTAAATTATATTTAGCAGCTTTACAACTTCCTGGTACATAGATCTGAGCCTAATTGAACATTGTGCAATAAATACATAAATAATCCTGTTGTCATTAAATGTTTCTCTAACATTTATGCACTTAGCCTGTAGATACAAATTCAGGTTTACCACAGGTTCAGTGGGTCAGTCCCTGCTTGCCTGCTTCTTGCAGAAGGTGACACATACTGCCCTGTATCTACTAGCGCAGTAGCAGAGCCTAGATGTATAATAATGAAACTCCCTTGTGTTCTGGGCTGCCTCTTCATGTCTTATGCACATGTACTTCTTCAGTCTCTCTGAAGGCAGGCTGCGTTAACACCAAACAAAATAACGCTTGGTTTGATTTGTCAGCGGCTTTCTTCAATCATAAGTAAAACATACAGAGCAATAAGTATGACGAGAACCAATCAGTATAACTTCTGTCCGCATAGTATTACAAAAATAAAAGGCTGCAAGTGCTAACCCACTCTGGTGGGCTTTTTCCAAATGTAAATGCAAGGACTTTGCCCCACTTGCAGCCTGCTGCTACCCACCCTTCTGGGACCTTTGTCCTGATTTTTAAAAGTCTTTCTTCAAAGACTAGCAGAGATCAAAAGAGGTTGTCAATATCAAGGTGCTACATTACTTCCTGAAATGACTAGACATTGCTAATGAATTGGTCATTGAACTGGATTCTGTGCAAAGCAACTGTCCATCCTACATTTTAAATATCTCTCATCTGCCTATGCAACCACCACTCAGCACGACGCTGTCCTGAAAAGCAAACATTATACATCTTTTGTTCAGGGTATATATTTGAAAACTGCCAAATCTTTTCCCGACCAGTCATCAGCGCCATGCTGATGACGTCACCGCATCACTGATGATTTCAGTGTGATGCATACATGCCGCGTCGCGCAGACGTGTCACAAAGTTCCTCCCTTTCAGTTAAAGGAGAGAGCCGCTGCAAGCTCTGCAACAAGTTCAGTTTGGCTCACTGGGCCACTAGGGAGGATTTCGGCCGGGCCAGTGGCCTGGAACCCACGAGGGGGTGCCAGGCTGCCTGTTACTGGCCCAGCTGAACCCGGGGGCATAATTGTCGGGCGGACCGGGCAGTCGGCCGACAAAAATAAATACAATGGAGTTGCCGGCATCGCGACTGTAGTGTATGGAGAAAGAGTCAGACTGAATACTGTGAGCTCAAAGTAAAGTGTGACCTTAGTCTTTTATTGCAGGTCTCCACAGTGCCTTTCCAACCTGCGAAGCCTTCTTAAATACCTGTGCTCCCAAGGGACCATGGGATCCCTTGGGACTTCAGGGGATGAGTCCTCTGGTGGCTGTACAGAGTAAATGCAAGTTTACATAAATAACAACACTCCCCCGCCAAAGTCAATAGTGTAACTATTTACAATGTGAGTCGATCTGGGACCCTTCTTGCCCTGGTTGATCGTCTCGGTGTGAAAGCTGGTGTTGTTGAATCATTTGTTGGGCCCTCACTGGGCTGCTGTGCAGCTGACCTTGCTGGGCTGCCTGGTGTGTTGGGCCCTGCTGGGCTGCTGTGGATGATGGGTTCTGCTTCGTGGTCAACCGTGGTGCCGGTTGCCACTGGTGTGTATGTTGGTGGATCAAAAAAGGTGGGGTTCAAGGTGGGTTGTTCAGGGTAGTCCGTGAATATGAGTTTGATTTGGCCCAAGTGTTTCCAGTGACTGAGCCCATTTGAAAGTTTGACCCAAAACACCCTGCTCCCCTCTTTGGCCATGACAGTGCCGGGAAGCCACTTGGGACCTTGTCCATAATTTAATACAAATACAGGATCGTTGATTGCAATCTCGTGTGACACATTTGCGCCATCATGGTATACACTTTGTTAAAGCCGCCTGATCTCTACCTGTTCATGTAGATCAGGGTGAACTAACGAGAGCCTTGTCTTCAGTGTTCCTTTCATGAGCAGTTCAGCAGGTGGGATCCCAGTAAGTGAGTGGGGTCTCGTGCAGTAGCTAAGCAAGACTCGGGATAGGTGAGTCTGCATTGAGCCTTCAGTTACCTTCTTCAAGCCTTGCTTGATGGTTTGCACTGCTCTCTCTGCCTGACCATTGGACGCTGGTTTAAACGGGGCAGATGTGACATGTTTGATTCCGTTACGGGTCATGAATTCTTTGAACTCAGCACTTGTAAAACATGGCCCGTTGTCGTTCACCAGGACATCGGGTAAGCCGTGAGTGGCAAACATGCTTTCAGTAGTGGCAGCGGATGTGCTAGCCGACATTATCTCACATTCAATCCACTTGGAGTACACGTCTACAACTACAAGGAACATTTTACCCAAGAATGGGCCTGCATAGTCGACGTGTACCCTAGACCACGGTTTGGAGGTCCAAGACCATAAACTTAGCGGCGCCTCCCTGGGTACATTGCTTAACTGTATTACATCTGTGAACGCAGGACTCTATAAGTCCGCATCGATACCGGGCCACCACATGTGGGATCTGGCTATCGCATTCATCATTACGATGCCTGGGTGGGTACTGTGGAGGTCATTGATAAAGGTGTCTCTGCCCTTCTTGGGGACCACTACTCGATTGCCCCACAGAAGGCAGTCTGCCTGTATAGACATTTCATCTTTGCGCTGCTGGAACGGCTTTATCTCTTCCTGCATTTCCACTGGGACACTGGACCAGCTCCCGTAAAGCACACAGCTTTTGACTAGAGATAGTAAGGGGTCCTGGTTTGTCTAGATTTTGATCTGCCGGGCAGTGACGGGTGATTGCTCACACTCAAATGCTTCCATAACCATGGCTAGATCTGTGGGCTGTGCCATTTCCATCCCCGTGGTAGGCAATGGCAGCCGACTGAGAACATCAGTGCAGTTTTCTGTGCCTGACTTGTGGCTAATGGCGTAGTTATATGCGGACAGCGTGAGCGCCCATCTCGGGATGTGGGCCGATGCGTTGGTATTTATCCCTTTACTCTCAGAGAACAGAGATATAAATGGCTTATGGTCAGTTTCCAATTCGAATTTTAGCCCAAACAGATATTGATGCTTTTTTTTTACCCCACAGACACACGCTAACGCTTCTTTCTCAATCATGCTGTAGGCTCTCTCAGCCTTAGACAGACTCCTGGGTGCATAAGCAAACGGTTGCAGTTTCCAGAAATCATTAGCTTGTTACAATACACACCCGACGCCATATGATAACGTATCACATGCTAGTACCAAACGCTTACATGGATCATACAACACAAGCAATTTGTTTGAGCATAACAATTTCCTCTCTTTTACAAAGGCATTTTCTTGGCTTTTGCTCCAAACCCATTCATCCCCTTTTCGTACTAAGACATGTAGTGGTTCTAACAGTGTGCTGAGACCCGGAAAGATAATACCAAAGTAGTTCAGGAGTCCCAGAAACGACCGCAGCTCCGTCACGTTCTGTGACCTCGGTGCATTCTCGATTGCCTCCGTCTTCGCGTTGGTGGGCCTGATGCCGTCTGCCGCAATCCTCCTTCCCAGGAACTCCACTTCAGGAGCCAGGAAAATGTACTTCGAGCGTTTTAACCTGAGCCCCATATGGTTGAGTCGACTAAGAACCTCCTCCAGGTTCTGCAGATGCTCAACTGTGTTCCGACCTGTGACCAAGATGTCATCCTGGAAGACCACGGTGTGCGGGACCGACTTCAGTAAGCTTTCCATGTTTCTTTGGAATATCGCCGCTGCTGATCGGATTCCAAACGGGCATGTGTTATGAACAAAAATACCTTTGTGCATCTTGATGCAGGTGAGAGCCTTCAATGATTCCCTCAGTTCCTGTGTCATATAGGCTGAAGTCAGATCCAGCTTCGTGAACGTCTTTCCTCCCGCCAGCGTTGCAGAGAGGTCATCGGCCTTTGGTAGTGGGTATTGGTCCTGCAGGGAGAAACGATTGATAGTTACTTTGTAATCGCCAGAGATTCTGATGGTGCCCTCTCCCTTGAGGACTGGGACGATAGGACTGGCCCACTCGTTGAACTCGATCGGAGAAATTATGCCCTCTCTTTGCAGCCGGTCTAGCTCGATCTCGACCCTTTCTCATCATGTACGGTACTGCTCTTGCCTTGTGATGGATGGGTCGCGCCCCCGGAATTAGGTGGATCTGCACTTTTGCTCCTTGGAATTTCCTGATGCCTGGTTCGAACAGCGAAGGGAATTTGTTTAAAACCTGGTCACACGAAGTGTCATCAGCGAACGATAGCGCTCGGATGTCGTCCCAGTTCCAGCATATCTTTCCCAGCCAGCTCCTGCCGAGCAGCATGGAGGCCATCGCCCGGTACCACCCAGAGTGGTAGCTTGTGCACCGCTCCATCGTAGGAGACCTTTACAGTAGCACTGCCGATTACAGGAATCAGTTCTTTCGTGTAAGTTCTTAGTTTCGTGCGAACTGGAGTTAAGACTGACGTTGAGGCCTTGTTGCACCACAACCTTTCGAAAGTCTTTTTGCCCATGATGGACTGGCTCGCGCCCGTATCCAGCTCCATTGACACCGGGAGCCCATTTAGTTCAACATTCAGCATTATCGGGGGACAATTCGTGGTGAATGTGTGCACCCCATGTACCTCTGTCTCCTCAATCTGAGGCTCTGGTTCATCGTGATCCTCTGTGGATCTGTCCTCTTCTGCAACATAATGGTTTGCAGGTTTAACAGGCTTTGCAGCTCGCCATGCACACTCATTGAACTCATTGTTCCACAGCCCTTGCAAACGTACTCTTTGAATCGGCATGAATGGAAACGATGATCACCCCCTGCAGCGCCACCAAGGTGTTAATGACCTTGCATTCATCACCCTTGATGGTGGACTCTGAGACATCTGCGGACGTGTAGTTGCAGGTATGTGTGACCTGCCCTGTATGTTACGATTCAAAAACAACATCACTTTGTTCACAATACTTGTAGCAGCACTTGTGTGCTAAGAGATTTGCTTCATATTGTCACTGGTGGCAATGAACGCCTGGGCTTTCGCTATTGCCTCACTCAAGGTTGGGGTCTCTACAGTCAAAAGTTTGCGAAGTATGGTTTCGTGACCAATGCCAAGTCTGAAAAAGTCTCTGAGCATGTGCTCCAAATGTCCTTCAAATTCGCAATGTCCTGCAAGGAGTCTGAGCTCGGCAACATAACTCGCCATTTCCTGGCCTTTAGACCTTTTGTAGGTATAGAACTGGTACCTTGCCATCAGAATGCTCTCGGACCAGTGTGCACAAATTGTCGTACGATTTCTCCGTGGGTTTTGCTGGAGTGAGCAGATTCATCATGAGGCCATATGTTGGTGTCCCACAGATGGTGAGGAGGATCGCCCTTCATTTGGCAGCACTCTCTTCTCCATCTAGCTCGTTGGCCACGACGTATTAGTCGAGTCGCTCCACAAAAGTTTCCCAATCATCTCCCAACGGGAAATTCTCCAAGATGCCCACTGTTCTCTGCATCTTAGGGTTCGCTATCTGTATCTCGTCGCCAGTTGTAGTGTATGGAGAAAGAGTCAGACTGAACACTGTGAGCTCAAAGTAAAATGTGACCTTAGTCTTTTATTGCAGGTCTCCAGAGTGCCTCTCCAACCTGTGAAGCCTCCCCACATACCTGTGTTCCCAAGGGACCATGGGACCCCTTGGGGCTCCAGGGGATGAGCCCTCTGGTGGCTGTACAGAGCAACTACAAGTATACATATAGAACAGTGACCTCCCCTTTAAGGGCGGATGCGCCACACAGCCACAGACAGCTCCCCGCCGGGGAAAGCTGTCAGTGGCACCGACCGATGGCAGCGCCGCTCCCGCGGGCAATACATCACAAGGGGCGGAAAGGGAGTCGCCGCCGGTTGGTAATGGGTCGACGCATGCCTGACACGGCGGGAAAACGGGCAGAGCAGAAACCTGCTCCCGCTGCTTCCGGTCCAGGCCCAATTTCGGATGGGGCAGCCGATCCGTCTGCCCCCGGTCGGTAAAGCCTCTCCACTCCATTCCTACCTTAGAGGCTTATGGAGGGGGCAATTTTGGGCCTATGGGTTCAATGGCACAGTTATGCTTTTCGCACATGACCCCATGTGCTTTTGCTTTTCCAGTTTTCGCTGTGTGGAACTGATGAACACTCCGGTAAGACAAGGTCGATGATAAATCAAGAAGCTGGTTTATTTTGCAGTAAACTGAACAAAAATGGCAGCAACAGACCTTCTTAAACTTCTTCCACAATACTTCCAATAACAATACAAACACGGTATGCCCGACTGCTATTTTAACCATGGGCCTGGGCAGAGAACATTGAGACTTTCTGGCCAGGACAACCTAGCAGGAAGAAGTGTCACAAGAGATTCAAACAGTCGCCTTTTAACTTTTTTTAAAACTGGTCAGGCCAGAAGGAGCAGGGTGTTCCTCTGGGCTCCACAAGAAAAGTTTAGACCTCCCCTGCCCCAGGTTCTTCCTCCCCTCAAATCGCAAGGCCCTTCCAAAACCCCTTCCCTGTGACTTATCTGAGTGCCAGGGATTGTTCCTTCGGTCTCCTGCTGCTCGACATTATCCCCACCCTCCAGCCAGCTGCTGCTTCACCACAATTTCAGGCGGGAAACTGACTGGGAGCATGCCGATGAGGCCTGGGAGCTAAAATCTTTCAGGCCTCATGCTGCCGAAGTTAGGGTGGTTTGCCTCCTGCCTCGGCCCTGCCTGCTTACTTCCCACGCTGAGTTAAAATTGGGGCTATAGTCAGAAATCCTAAAGTGGGACATAGGCACTAAATTCGTCTTAAAAATAAATTTATTTTTTGGCGTAATTGCCATCAAATATTCAAAGTTTTTCATGGACATTTGCTTTCAAATCTTTGAAAGTTCTCCAACTTCTTTCAGATCTTCATTCAACACCACACTTATTGTACTGCCAGTGTGAATTCTAATTTTTACCTTCAGCTTCAGTCTTTCAGAACTCTATCAGCTCATGTTTTTCAAGGCAGTATCTTACCTTGACACATGTGTCTCTATTTGCTTGAGTTTCACTTCCCAGATACCACATTTCCTAATTGTGAGTCTCAACTTGTATTGATATCTCACTGGCAGCCTGTATCCCAATGACACTAGTTTCCTATTGTTGATGACTAATCCAATCTTTTTTACTCAATCATTTTTTAAACTCTGTTCTTGAGATATGCAATGCTGGCAAGGCTACATTTATTGCCCATTCCTAGTTGCTCTGAGAAGTTTTAGTGACAGGAGTGCAGGCAGCTTTGTCCTGAATGGTGTCAAGCTGTTGCAGCTGCACCCATTCAGACAAGTGATGGTTATTCCATTACACCCTTGACTTGAGCATTGTAAATGGTGGAGAGGTTTTGAGAGGTCATGAGGTGAGCCATTTATTACAGAGTAGAGTGTTCATGAGGCTAGGCCAGTTAAGCTTCTGGTCAATGAAGAGAGCCAGGATATTGATTGTGGGGATTCAGCAATATGATACTGTTGAAGGTCAGAGTTAGGTGGTTGAGTCTTTTCTTATCAGAGATGGTCATTTCGCAATATTTATGTCACACTCCCTACTACTTGTCAGCCCAATCTTGGTTGTTGTCAAGGTCCTGCTGTAGACTGACTGCTTCATTATCGGAAGAGTTATGAACAGAGATGAACATCGTAAAGCCAAACTTCTGACTGTTATGCAGAGGGAAGGTTATTGATGAAGTAAGTTAAAGATGGATAGTCCAAGTTCTTGAGGTTTTTCTGCAGACTCATGCAAAATACCGATTTTCTGTCGAGTCAAGATTGTGTAGTCTTTGCCCATTAATCCTTGATAAACCATTAGGGTTACATTATATTTTGAAAAAGAACACCAGTCAATAGCCAATGTGAATAAGATGGAGGGAGCAAGAGGTTGGAAAACACATCACCTTGGCATGTTGTAATTGTAATGGGGACGTGTTCATGAGAACTCCATAGATTCTTTACATACCTCCTCTGTAGGGAATGGTAGCACAGTGGTTATGTTACTGGACTAGAAATCCAGAGGCCTGGACTAATGGTCCAGAGACACGAGTTCAAATTGCACCACGGCAGCTGGAATAAAAAGTAATGGTGACTATGAAACTATCGGATTGTCGTAAAAACCCATCTGGTTCACTAGCTGCCAGACTGGGCCTGCAGTAGGTGCTGAGAGAACTAACAAGAGGGAAAAACCTACTTGACCTCCTCCTCACCAATCTACCTGTAGCAGATGCATCTGTCCATGACAGCATCGGTAGCTGTGACCACCGCATAGTACTTGTGGAGATGAAATCTCGTCTTCACACGGAGGACACCCTCCATCGTGTTGTGTGGTACTACCACCATGCTCAATGGGATAGATTCAGAACAGATCGAGCAGCTCAAAACTGGGCATCCATGAGGTGCTGTGGACCATTAGCAGCAGCAAAATTGTATTCCATCACAATTTTGTAACCTCATGGCCCGGCATATATCTCTCTCTGCTATTACTGTCAAGCCAGGGGACCAACCCTAGTTCAATGAGAAGTGCAGAAGAGCATGCCAGGAGCAGCACCAGGCATACCTAGAAATGAGGTGCCAACCTGGGGAAGCTGCGACGTTGGACTACATGAATGCTGAAAAGCAGAAGCAGCATGTTATAAACAGAGCTGAGCGATCCCACAATCAACGGATTAGATTAAAACTCTGCAGTCTAGCCATATCCAGTCGTGAATGGTGGTGGACAATTAAACAACTAACGGGAAGAATATTCCCATACTCAATGATGATGGCGCCCAGCACGTGAGTGCAAAAGACAAGGCTGAAGCATTTGCAACCATCTTCAGCTAGAAGTGCCAAGTGAATGATCCATATCAGCTTCCTCCTGAGGTCCTTACCATCACAGAAGCCAGTCTTCAGCCAATTCAATTCATTCTACTTGATATCAAGAAATGGCTGAGCACACTGGATGCAGCAAAGGCAATGGGCCCTGACAAATCTCGATTGTCGTGCTGAAGACTTCTGCTCTAGTCAAGCTGTTCCAGTACAGCTACAACACTGGCAGCTACCTGATCATGTGAAAAACTGTCCAGGTGTGTCCTGTCCACAAAAAGCAGGACAAATCCAATTCGGCCAATTACCGCCCCATCAGTCTACTATCAATCATCAGCAAAGTGATGGAAGGTGTCATGGACAGTGCTATCAAGCGGCACTTAATCACGAATACCTGCTCACTGATGGTCAGTTCAGGTTCTGCCAGGACCACTTGGCTCCAGACCTCATTACAGCATTGGTCCAAACATGGGCAAAAGAGCTGAATTCCAGAGGTGAGGTGAGAGTGACTCTCTTGACATCAAGGCAGCATTTGACCGAGTGTAGCTTCAAGGAGCCCTAGTAAAACTGAAGTCAATGGGAATCAGGAGGAAAACTCTTCACTGGTTGGAGTCATATCTAGCACAAAGAAAGATGGTTGTAATTTCTCAGCCTCAGGACATTGCTGCAGGAGTTCCTCAGAGCAGTGTCCTAGGTCCAACCATCTTCAGCTGCTTCATCAATGAACTTCCGTCCATCATAAGGTCAGAAGTGGTGTTGCTCGCTGATGATTACAAAGTGTTTAGTTCCATCCACAACTCATCAGATAATGAAGCAGTCCATGCCCAAATGCAGCAAGACCTAGATGACATTCAGGCTTGAGCTGATAAGTGGCAAGTAACATTTGCGCCACAAACGTGCCAGGCAATGACTATCTCCAATAAGCAAGAGACTTACCATTGCCCCTTGACATTCAATGGCATTATCATTGCTGAATCCCCCACCATCAACATCCTGGGGGTTACTATTGACCAGAAACTTAACTGGACCAGCTACATAAATAAGAGCAGGTCAGAGGCTGGGTATTCTGTGGCAAGTGTCTCACCTCCTGACTCCCCAAAGCCTTTCCACCATCTACAAGGCACAAGTCAGGAGTGTGATGGAATACTCTCCACTTGCCTGGATGAGTGCAGCTCCAATACTCAAGAAGCTTGACGCCATCCAGGACAAAGCAGCCCGCTTGATTGACACCCCACCCATCACCTTAAACATAACCTCCCTCTACCACCAGCACACCGGGACTGCAGTGTGTACCATCTACAAGATGCACTGTAGCAACTCGCCAAGTCTTCTTTGGCAGCACCTTCCAAACCCGTGACTTCTACCACCTAGAAAGACAAGGGCAGCAGGTGCATGGGGACACAATCACCTGCAAATTCCCCTCCAAGTTACACACCATCCTGACTTGGAAGTATATCGCCATTTCTTCATCGTTGCTGGGTCCTGGAACTCCCTCCCTAACAGCACTGTGGGATTATCTTCACCTCACGGACTGCAGCAGTTCAAGGCGGCCGTTCATTACCACCTTCTCAAGGGCAATTAGGGATGGGCAATAAATGCTGGTCTTGCCAGCAAATGCCCACACCTAGGAATTATTTTTTTAAAAATGGGAGTTTCTCCAATACCAACTTAATCTTCACATACATTCTATAGCAATGTAAAAATTCCACAAATGAGGAATGTTTTATTAAGAGAAAGGTTTTTTTAAAGTCAGTGGAAGTTAAGGAATCTAGCTTTCTGCCATTCATTGCAATGCTCGGTGACATTTTTGAGAACAAAGATAATGGTCCACATCTACAGGGGGCAATTTTCATGTTGGTACTGCCCATGTGCACCTGTTCATGGAGCATTACAAAATGGAAAAAGAGGCAAAGACCAGTAATGCCAGGACCCCATCCCTTTTGCACATCACATACATTTCTGCTGGGCCTGGGGAAAAGGGGTAGTATAGTTAATTATAATGAAGTATATTCATTACACCTTCCTGTTTTTTTCAGGTCATAATGTCGGTGCAGTGCAACTTCCTAATCTCACTGATATAAATTTGGCATTCACAGATGTTGGGCTGCACCTCCAGGTAAAAAAAGTTTGTTAAAGGTTTCTCTGAACCATAGAAATTAAACTCTCAGCATATGCTGCAACCCAAGTGAGACACTATGTGATGTGTCTCTGATTTTACTGTCTCCTACCCAACATGTGTTGTGCTTTTTCTTGGTGCTACCTCTGTGGCAGGAGCATGTGAGGCAGCTAGCAGCTGTGCCTCCATTGCTCCAAATTGAGTTGTCTTTCTTAGGCTTTTGATGAGCTTTTGGATCATTTTCCTTCTCTTTGTAGGGCAGCTTTGGGGTTAGTTATTGTATTCCCACCATGCCATTTCACACAGATGGATTCCCTGTGAGATATGTGTGTTACTTGGAAGAAGAGGATGAGGAGGAATACCTGGATGCAAGGAGAGTCTGGTTACATGATAAGAGGAGGGGTTCTACCCGTCATCACTTTTTCTTCCAACTGCATTTTTTGGCAGCATGCGAAGGTTGAGATTCTTCAGGGAGGCAGTGACTAGAGTTGTGTTGCAAGCTTCGAGATAAGCTCCAGCCAAACTCCAAGGCAGGCACAGCGTTGCCAGTGGCTGTCAAGGACACTTTAACCCTGAACTATGTTCTTCCAGTTCTTCCCAGGCTGGCACGACATCAGCAACATCAGTCAGCAGTTCTTGGATGCATTAAGCAGGTGGCTGATACATTGTTTTGAAAGAACAAGCAATCTCATCATTTTCCCTATGGGCAACAAGCAACAGTACGAGAGACACTCGGGCTTGTCCAGAAGGCTGGATTTCCCAAAGTGCTGGACACCATAGATGGATCATGTGTAACCATATGGGTTGCTGCACACAATAATAGTGTTTTTTTGAGCCAAAAGGGCTATCGCTCTATTAATGTGCAGATAATGTGCAGTCATTTGTTCAGAAAAATGCATACAACTGCCTGGCAGGAGGCAGGATGTCTTTATTTCCCTCTTATTTGATACGTGGTTTATCTTCTCCAACTGTGGCTCACAATGCCTCTATGGCAGCTCCATACTGCTGCTGAGAACAGGTGTAGTAAGGTGCATGCATCCACCAGAGCCATCACCAAGTGCACCAAAGGCATGGTGAAGGAAAGATTCTGATGCCATGATCATATTGAATGGTGGTGCAGGCTTGAAGGGCCAAATGGCCTACTCCTGCACCTATTTTCTATTTTCTATGTTTCTATGTTTCTATGCCTTGACAGATCTGGGGGGCGTGCTCCAGTATAGCCCTGTCAAGTGCTTGCTGCATGCTCCATAACTTCACGCTTCAACAAGAAATCAACATGGACCAGCAAGAACTGCTGGGCACTGAACATCACCAAGAGGATATCATCAGGAGCCTGAGCAGCCAGACCATTTAACTGCATAAGCACTTTTGCCAGCTGCAAGAGCTATACATCAGTCTGCCATAGACTACATCTTCTCATAATTACCACATCCAGTCTTGACATAAACATTCTTCCCTCCACCTTTCTTACGCCCTGGAAAAATAAATCACCATCACCCACATATGCACAGCAACCTACCTAACTGCCAGTCATATCACTCCTCTCAACTGCACATATGCTTCTCTGAGCTATTCTCTGCATATGCTTCAATGCAGGTGTCACCATATTTTGTTATCCAAAATGTGATTTTAGTGCCTCCAACCATGTTTGACCTAAAGGCCATTGAGAGGAAAGAGGACAATCCCTCCTCTGCTGCACTTGCTGCATCGGGATTTCTATGGTCTCTTTTTCAAACCGTATGATTTTGCTGCTACCACATCACATTGGTATTTTTCTATGCTGCTTTCAAGATATCAGCAGCAAAATACATTGAAAAAAGACTATTGCCCCTTCGAGCAGCACATGAATTCCTGCTCCAATGGCAAAGTGGCAAATAGGAGGTGTGACCCACACCTTCTACTCACACAATTCATGCAAATGAGCTGAACCTGGAAACACAGCAAGTTCATCAAACTTCAAGTCAATTACGTGCAAACCTGACTGGTGCTGGGCTGACACAAAAATCAGCTCCACCCTATCTGAAGTTTGTTTGCTCCTCTCATAGTAGGTCATTAAGTGCGGCAATCATTGCCAGCATTTTTCCAGGGACTGATGTTTACTTTTTTTGTGGTGTTTACTAATTGCATAATAGTCTGACTTCCAAAGTTTGTGGAAAGGTTTAATTAACAACCTTGAAATATTTCAGTGTGCTGGCAGGTAGGGAAATCTTTGAGCAGTCAGTTACTTTTGTTAAAAATTGAGCCTCCATTCGAACGTAACCCGCCTGGTGGGGACGGGACAGGTTCAGGTCATTCCACAGTTTTACACCTTGTCCAGTTCAACTGTCCATTAGGGTCTGACCCAAACCTGTCCCGTTTCAGCTGGGCAAATTAGGTTAAAATCAGGGCTTTAGTTTGTAACTTATAGAAAGAAAGAAAGAAAGAAAGAAATGCTTGCAATTCTATAGCATTTTCATGACCTTGGGGTGTCCCAAAGAGTTTTACAGCTAATTAAGTACTTTTGAAGTGCAGTCACTGTTGTAAGATAGAAAACACAGCAGCCAATATGTGCACAGCAAGCTCCCACAATGTGATAATGACCAGAAAATCTATTTTTTTTAATGATGTTGATTGAGAAATAAATATTGGCCAGGACACCGGGGATGACTCCCTTGTTCTTCTTCGATATAGTGCCACGGGATCTTTTACGTCCACCTGAGAGAGCAGGCGGGGCCTTGGTTTAACACTCATCCGAAAGATGGCACCTCTGATAGTGCAGCACTCCCTCAGTGCTACACTAGAGTGTCAGCCTAGCTCAAGTCTCTGGAGTGGGACTTGAACCCACAACCTTCTGACTCAGAGGTGAGAGTACTACCCACTCTATTGTTGAGGCCAATTCACTAAATATATTCAAAAAGGAGTTAGATGTAGTCCTTACTACTAGGGGGAATCAAGGGGTATGGCGAGAAAGCAGGAATGGGGTACTGAAGTTGCATGTTCAGCCATGAACTCATTGAATGGCCGAATGGCCTACTCCTGCACCTATTTTCTATGTTTCTATGTTTCTATGTTGCTATGAGCCTCAGCTGAATTATGATAAGAAAAAATCTGCAACTTGAAAATTTGAGCCTTTTTTGAAACGAGGCTAATTCCGTATTTCTTCTCAGTTGTCAAATATGTGCTGTTTCTGATAAACGATGACTGAAAATATTTTTCAGATTTTCTAAAGATAGAAATGAAACTTTGGGGTTTCCCCATGGCAAAATATTGCATCATTAGTACGAAAGGTGTACCTCTCCAGTCCGGCACCCTTGGGATCTGACTGGTGCCGGACCAGAGAATTTTATGGACCACGGGAGGTCATGCCGACCCTAGACTTACCAGGTCCTGATGACAGTGCTCAGGCTCCTGAATGCCTCCACCACGCTCTGGCTGCAAAACTCAGGCCTCGCACCCTTTCCGCACTGACCCGACCTAGGAGGGAACACCGGAGGCTGTGGGGATAAGATGAGCAGCCTTACACCTCCCTCTCTCTCGTGGTGCTGGTTTGGCGCTCTTTTTTTGGAGGCAACTGCTGACAACGCTGCTGACAATGACCCAGCCCCATTCTGCGCATGCACTGCGTAGAAACCTACTGCACAGCATTTCGTCACTCAGAATCTCAAGTTTTTTCAATCCTCAATGCCTCAGTCAGCCGCCTGCCCTTCCCTTCCCTTCCCTTGCCCGGCCCGTTTACCTCCATGCACAGCGCGGGAACCTCCATGAACAGTGTGGGACGTCACCTCCGCTGGGAATGATGCCGGACCAGGGATGTTTCTGGACTAAAGTGTCCCGGACTGGAGAGGTACAACCTGTAATTCTCTTCTTACAGTTGTAAATACTACCACATATAGGAGAGTTGTGCAATGTACATATTCAGTTTGCCCACTGCAATCGGGACCAACGAAGGTTGAAGAGCAGGACTAGGATGTAGATCTAACAGCGTGGGAGTCTCCTTCAGATATTTGGAAGTCCTTAAAGTCTTTTGTCCAATTGGCTAATGTTTCCCCCTCTCGGAGTGGTAGGGCACCATTCTGAGACTCTGCTTCCTACACCATATGGGCACCTCTGTTGAACTACTAGTAGTGCGGGTGCCCGCCCCTGTGATGTTAATGACTCCTCCCAGGGTTTGGGATTGGGCCTCAGGGAGGCCAAACTGATGGTGGAAGTTCTGCTCTGCCACACATCTGGCAGTGACATTGTGCCACTGGAATTTTTACCCTAATAAGTCAGCAGGAACTGCCGAATGTAAAGTAACTTTAAACCTCAGTAAAGTTATTCCTTTTTTAAAAACATAATATTGGGTTACAGTGAACCCTGAAACAAATTCCATGTAAGTAGTATACTGTGGCAAAGTGCAGAAAGTAGTGCAAGTAACTTTTAAGTACAGACACAACCAAAAACCGTTTTCTAATACCTCATGAAAAATTTTCATAGTACCAATTAACTGACACAGTTTTATTTTTGGCACTGAATCCCAACAAGTCAAATACATTGATGGGGTTGGCATAATATTAACAATTCTGAATTTGATGCAGTAGGAGATTGCAGGAAGGTTATCAACAATCACTCAATAGACAAAGGGAAAGAAGTTTCCTTCAACAACAAAAGGCCTGGGCACGATTGTGACAAGAACAGTTTCTTTAATTCAGCCACTGTACACAAAAGCCAGGTGTGGGAAGTTGGGGTTCCATTTCATGGGACACTGAAACCAGTACTGGGAAAGGAAGGAGCTGTACTGCTGGGATGGGTTTCATTTGAACCGGAGTGGGACCAGTGTACTAGAAAAAAGGATAAATAGAGCTGTTGATAGGACTTTAAACTAATAAGAAGCGGGGTGGGACCTGGTGAAAATGACACAAGACTGAAGACAAAATAAATGAGATGAGAGTAAAGGTCAGACCAAGGTAAGGAACAAGGATAGCATAAATGGTCAGGGAACAAATACAGTTATAAAACAGAAATATAAAAGGACCGTTAAAAATACAGTAAAAAGAACAACTGCAAAAGACAAATTAAACTGCCTGTACAGCAATGTACAAAGCGTCAAAAATAAAACGGGGCAACTGGAGGCAATAATCCGTAGTGAAGAACCATATGTAGTAGGAATAACTAAAACGAAAGAACAGGACCGGCAACTTAATATTGCAGGTTATGACATCATCATAAAAGATAGGAAAGAAAGAAGGGGGTGGGGTAGCTGTACTAATTAGTGGAAAAAAATGGACATAGCTAACAAATAGAAAAAACGAAAGAAAAAAAGAAAGACTTACATTTATATACAGCTACGTTTCAAATCTGGCTGTCCAAAAATCGAAATTGTCCGAAAACAGGACATTTTTGAGAAAATCCCATTTGATATTCAGTAAAATAAAATCCAGAATTATTGTCCAAAAACCAATAGGCTGGTCTAGTTATCGGCTTCGCCGCCATGTTTTAAATGGCATGCAATCGGTCCGAGTCTTGCCGAAAGACCCTCAACCCGGACCTGACCTGACCCATGATATCATTAGTACTTTGTCTCGGTAGCATATGTACACTCTTAATTTTCTTGACCAAAATCCAGAAACCGATACAGTCTCGGTCCCGAATTTGAGACGTTGTACTTGTAGCACCTTTCACAACCATCAGATTTCTCAAAGCGCTTTACAGCCAATGAAGTACTTTTGGAATGAAGTCACTGTTATAATGTGGGAAACATAGCAGCCAACTCTCATAAACAGCAATGTAATAATGACCAAGAAAGTCTGTATTTGTTATGTTGATTGAGGGATCAATATTGGCCAGGACCCCAGGGATAACTCCACTGGTCTTCTTCGAAATAGTGCCATGGGATCTTTTACATCCACCTGAGAGAGACAATGGGGGCCTCAGTTTAACATCTCATCTGAAAGATGACACCTTTGACAGTGCAGCATTCTCTCAGTACTGTACTGGAGTGTCAGCCTAGATTTTTATGTTAAGCCTCTGGAGTGGGACTTGAACCCACAATCTTCTGACTCAGAGGCAGGAGTGCTACTCATTGAGCCACACAGGACACTGTGAAGCCACAGCTGACACTGTGAAGGTTAGAAACAGAAACTATATGGATGGAAATAAAAGACAAGAAGCGATTGATCATGCTAATAGGGGTATACTACAGACCTCCTAATAGTGGAAAGGAGGTGGAGGAATAATATGTAAGCAAATATGTGAAATGAGTAAAGTACATAGAATAATAATCATGGTTGATTTTAACTACCCCAAATAAACTGGCAAAGAGAGGCAGCAAAAGGGGTGCAGAGAATGGAGCTTTTGCAATGTGTGCAAGACTCCTTTCTTACCTGGTATGTACCAAGCCCAACAAGAAAGGGAGCACTGATGGATCTGGTAATGGGAAATGAGCCAGAACAGATAAGAAAAGTAAGTGTATGGGGAACATCTAGGCAATAGCAGGCACAACATAATAAGATTTAAGATAAAGATTGAGAAGGACATAAGTAAGACATAGACCAAAGTATTAAATTTGAAAAAGTTGATTTTAAGGGGATGAGAATGGAATAGGGAAAATAAACTGGGACAATTTACTGACAAACAAAACAAGAGAACAGCAGTGGGAAACATTTAAAAGTGTCCAGGAGAAATATGTCCCACTAAAAGGCAAGAACAAACTAACCAATTATGACACACCATAGATGAATAAAGAAATAAAGACAATGTTGAAACTAAAGAAAAAGACATACACTAGGTACATAGACAACAAAGGAAAGCATGACAAAAGGGAATAGGGAGAGGTTAGGAAAGAAGTCAGAAAAAACAATTAGAAGGGCAAAGAGAAAATACAAAATTAAATTATCAAGGAATATAAAAAGAAATAGTAAATTATTCTACAGGCACATAAATATCAGAAGAAAAATCAGTATAGGGATAGGGTCACTAAGGGATACACACGATAAACTCAAATGGCAGAAATATTAAATAATTACTTTGCCTCAGTAGTTACCAGGGAGACTTGCATGGTGAACATGACAATTGAAGAATAGAACAAAAAAGATATAAAGACATTTAAGACAGAAAGGGGGAAATAATTGATAAACTATCAAACTTAGATAAAATCCCTGGTCCGGTGGATTACATCCACGCATAGTGAAAGAAGTTAGGGAAGAGATAGCAGAGGCACCATTACATATATATAAAAATACATTAGTAAATAATAGTGCCAGAAGGCTGGCGGACAGCTAATGTGATTACTGTATATAAAAAGGGAGATGTCCAGCAAACTATAAACCAATTAGCTTAATATCAGTGGTAGGAAAGATAATGGAATCCTTAAACAAAGATGCAATAGAAAAACATCTAGAAACTGAAAATATAATAAGAAGTAGTGAGCTCGGATTCCAAAAGGGAAGCTCATGCTTTACGATCTTCATCGGATTTTTTGAAGAAGTAACAGAAAGGATAGATAAGGATAATGAAGTAGACGTAATATATTTGGATTTCCAAAAATCCTTCAATAAGGTACCACATAGTAGACTCATGACTAATAAAAACAGAAAATGCTGGAAATACTTAGCAGATCAGACAGTATCTGTGGAGAGGGAAACAGATTTAACATTCAGATTGATGACCCTTCGTCAGAGCTAATTTGGTGTCAGTTCTGATGAAAGGTCAGCCACCTGAAACGTTGGGCTGAATTTTAATGAATAAGGTGAGTAGCGGGTGGTGGGGGGCTCTCAGGTAGTTGGGAAACCCGGGAGAAGGGGTTTCCCACAGGTCCTGTCGACTTTAATGGCAGGGCTTGATTTGAATTTGAAGCCTCTGTTTCCCACCCACAGCCAGCCAGATTGAGAGGTTGGCTGGCTGCAGGCGGGTAGGCTTGCGGCACTAGACCACAGAGAGGAGGGAGAGAGGGAGGTATCACGTGGGGATCATGCCGGGAGAAGATCGAGGGAGTCGGGAGCTGGGAGAAGATTGGGGGGTGTCCGAAAAGAGTAGGGGGCCAGAGGAGGATGGGGGATGGCCAAAGAGGATCGGGGCGAGGAGAAGATCGGAGGGGGTGGGGGGTTCAGAAGAGCATCGGGGGCCGAAGGAGGATTGGGAGGTCCGAAGAGGGTCGGGGGCTGGTGGGGAGGGCGGGAGGTGGAAAATCGGAGGCCTGGGGGAGGGGGGTCACCGGGGTTGGGGGGCGGGAGATGGGCATGAGGCAGGGATCCTCAATCCAGAAGATAGGTGTAAAGGAACTTAGCTCCTGGATGCAGCACTTCTCGCTTTACTGCAGGTGGCAAGTTTTACGAGCTGTGCAAAACCTGACCAGCTACAGTTAAACACAAACTGGAGGTTAAAAAAGAAGCTTCTAGCCTCATTATAATATTTAAATAGACGGCCCACTTCCTGGCAGCGGCATTACGTTAGCATTCAATGGGATAGATCCTGACTTTGTGTGATAGTGTAAAATGGGTGACAGTGAGTGAGCAGCTCATTTTACATGTCTCCTGATTTTTATTTTCATTGACTTCAGAAATGCATCTGAGTGATAACATCCTGATTTGCAGAATGAAGTCTTCCACCTGAGTTAAAATCAGAACATGGTGTTATCAGATTGGGAAAAGAGCCACTCAATTTTATCGCCCAGTCCGTCCGGCTTCCACCAGGCAAAGGGAGTTCATTTGTATCAAGAGACCTATATTCATGGCTATTTTTAAACTGATAGCTTTTTTAAAGCTGTTGGTCAACTTTTGCTTGTTTTCTAAGTTGGCAAATATAAATATACTAATTTGTCCATTAAGTTTGCTGTAACAGTCCCAAGAGTCATAGTGGCCCTTTGCTTAGTTAGCCACTTCAGTATTGATGTAACTTCTGGAACTATTGGGGTGAGCAGAACATCTGTTAGCATGTTGCAACATGATGATTTAATCACATAGCACTTCCGTGATTCAGCTAAAACCTTCTTCCCTTTTATCAGCTAATACTTTGCATATGCAACACTTCATTTATTTTAAATATAGTTAAGGAAGTTGTTGAGTATCGGTAAAATTATATCAAAAATAATTTCAGTTTAAGGACATTCATAGTTGTTTTGGTCTGCAGATCTGAATTGAAACCCATAAAAGTCACATGATCATACTTTGACGTTCTGGATATGATCGCACTAGATCATTCGATAAAATGGACAGATACAAATCTTCCAGATCAGCAGGATAATTGAACATACAGGGGTAAAATTCAACTGTGAGAGGGGCACAAAAAAGGTGGGCGTAAACCTGCTGCCCATTATACACCCCACATGATTTTCAATTTATTGAAATCAATGGGCAAGATGTAAAATGGATGGGGTGTTTAATGGGCAGGGTGTATAATGGGCAGGGTATATAATGGGTGGGGTGTTTAATGGGCGGGGTGTATAATGGGCGAGGTGTAATAATGGGCGGGGTGTATAATGGGCAGGGTATATAATGGGTGGGGTGTTTAATGGGCGGGGTGTATAATGGGCGAGGTGTAATAATGGGCGGGGTGTATAATGGGCAGGGTATATAATGGGTGGGGTGTTTAATGGGAAGGGTGTTTAATGGGCGGGGTGTATAATGAGTGGGGTGGTTAATGGGCGGGGTGTTTAATGTTCGGGGTGTATAATGGATGGGATATATAATGGGCGGGATGTATAATGGGTGGGGTATTTAATGGGCGGGGTGTATAATGGGCAGGGTATATTATGGGTGGGGTATATAATGGATGAGATGTATAATGGGTGGGGTATATAATGAGTGGGGTATATAATGGGCGGGGTATATAATGGGTGGGGTGTATAATGGGCGGTCAATCCGCTAGTGCCCATACATTGCTGTAAGAGTGCATTTATTGAAAATATTGCAAATTTATTGAATATATACAAAACTGTTTTCTGACTCAACATGTTAATGAAGTAACTTGGGATAATCATATATTGGATCTGGTGTTTAGTAGTGAGCCTGACCTTGTATCATGTCTCCATGTGGGGGAACATCTGGGCAACAATGACCACAACATTATACGGTTCCAATTGGCTAGTAGAACTAAAGGTACTGAGAACAACTCTGCAAAGGCAGGCCACATTGTCCGCATGCCAGACATGAGGCTCCCAAAGCAAGCACTCTACTCGGAACTCCTTCATGGCAAGCGAGCCAAAGGTGGGCAGAGAAAATGTTACAAGGACACCCTCAAAGCCTCCCTGATAAAGTGCAACATCTCCACTGACATCTGGGAGTCCCTGGCCAAAGACTGCCCTAAGTGAAGGATGTGCATCCGGGAGGGCTTTGAGCACCTCGAGTCTCATTGCCGAGAGCATGCAGAAATCAAGCGCAGGCAGTGGAAAGAGCGTACGGCAAACCAGTCCCACCCACCCCTTCCCTCAACGACTATCTGTCCCACCCATAACAGAGTTTGTGGCTCTCGTATTGGACTGTTCAGCCACCTAAGGACTCATTTTAAGAATCTTACTCGATTCCGAGGGACTGCCTATGATGATGACTGAGAACCTGCAATTCATAACATATTTCAGAAGTACAAATTTCTCCAAAATGGCAGGTGACTTGGAACGGGTAAATTGGCTCAGCAGATGCGACCGATGTTGAATATAAATGGAAAGTTTTTAAGAACAAAATTAAAAATGTGGAAAGCAAACATGCACCCAAAATCAAAAGAAGGAACTGTGGTAAGAAAAAGCCAAGGTGGCTGACTGGCTATGTACAAAGACAAATAAGATGTAAACAGAAATGCTTCTATAAATTAAAAACATTTAATACTCAAATAAACAAGGTTGATTGCAAGGAACAACTAAAGCAAACGAAAGCTGCTATTAGATCAGCAAAAAAGCTAATGGAAGAAAGGATTGTAGACAACTGTGGCAGTAATG
This sequence comes from Pristiophorus japonicus, assembly GCF_044704955.1. NCBI lineage: Eukaryota > Metazoa > Chordata > Chondrichthyes > Pristiophoridae > Pristiophorus > Pristiophorus japonicus. The sequence goes on from NC_091979.1 coordinate 292,537,317, forward strand.
GGAAGAGCTTTATTAGTTACGTGAAGAGTCAAAGAACTATCAAAGACTGTTCATCATCATCATCATAGGCAGTCCCTCAGACTAGAGGAAGACTTGCTTCCAGTCTAAAAATGAGTCCTTATGTGGCTGTACAGTCCAATACAAGCACCACAGTGTCTGTCACAGGTGGGACAGACAGTCGTTGAGGGAAAGGGAGGGTGGGACTGGTTTGCTGCACGCTCTTTCCGCTGCCTGCACTTGATTTCTGCATGCTCTCGGCAATGAGACTCGAGGTGCTCAGCGCCCTCCTGGATGCACTTCATCCACTTAGGGCGGTCTTCTGGCCAGGGAGTCCCAGGTGTTGGTGGGGATGCTGGTTTATCAAGGAGGCTTTGAGGGTGTCCTTGAAATGTTTCCTCTGCCCACCTTTGGCTCATTTGCTGTGAAGGAGTTCTGAGTAGAGCGCTTGCTTTGGGAGTCTCGTGTCAGGCATGCGAACAATGTGGCCTGCACAGCAGAGCAGATCGAGTGTGGTCAGTGCTTCAATGCTGGGAATGTTGGACCGGTCGAGGATTTGTAGGATCTTGCGGAGACATCGTTGGTGGTATTTCTCCAGCGGCTTGAGGTTTCAAAGTCTGTATTGGGCCACTGAAGGGTGTTCAAGGACAGGTTACAAAGAACTCACTAAATATGGTGGAAATATTACATGAATACTTTGCATCAGTCTTCACCCTTGAAGATGATACTCGAATATTAGAATTTACTACTAGTTTTGTTAGTAACATTAACATAGATAAGCATATTGTTTTAGAAAGAATTAAGAACTTGAAAATAGATAGAGCAGCCAGGTCAGATGATATCCACCCGAGGGTCCTCCGGGAGATGGGACACATGCTGTGCAAGCCCCCGGCCTGTATTTTTAATAGCTTACTGAACTCTGGAATGGTTCCTACAGATTGGAAGGAGGCTAATGTATTCACTATTTTAAAAAAAGGTGACAAGACAGACCAGGTAACGAGAGGCCCATGAATTTAACACCAGTAATAGGTAAGATGCTTGAAGGAATCATAAGGGGTGCAATTTATGAATACTTGGATAGGGAGGGACATATTAGGGACACCCAACGTGGCTTCATAAAAAAGAGGTCATGACTCACAAATCTAAATGTATTTTATTAAAAAGTTACAAAGTTGGTAGACATCGTCTACTTAGGTTTCCAAAAAACTTTTGATAAAGTACCACATAAGAAGCTTCTCTTATGAGATCGGAGCCTCTAGTATTAGTGGAAGTATATTGAGTTGGATTCAGAACTGACTGATAGGATGCAGGCAAAGAGTAGTTGTAGATGGATTTGGATCTGTTTGGAGACTGGTCACCAGTGGTATCCTGCAGGGATCAGTGTTGGGACCATTGCTTTTTACTATTTTTTTTAATGATCTGGATTTTGGGGGCACAATTTGCAAATTTGCAGATGATACCAAGATCTGTGTGAGTGTTAGAACTTTAGATGATGCTCGTCTGCTTCAGGCAGACCTGAATATGTTGGGAGATTGGGCTCAAGACTGTAAAATGATGTATAACTTAGATAAGTGCAATGTTATGCATGTGGGTAGGGCAAATGCTCAACATTCATACATCCTCCAGGAAAAGGCATTAAAGACAGTGAAGATAGAAAGAGATTTGGGCATTCTAGTGCATACATCCTTAAAGGTACTTGAACAAAGCCGTGCAGCAATAGCTAGAGCAAATAGGGTGCTGGGGTGTATCCATAGGCCAATGAGTGTAAGATGAGGCGTACTGTTTTGTGCTTGTATAAGACCCTAGTCAGGCCGCACTTGGAATACTGTGTCCAGTTTTGGTCTCCTCACATGGTGGGCGATAGTGAGGCTCTGGAAAGGGTGCAGAAGAGGGCCACTAGATTAATTCCAAGTCTAAATCACCTTCATTATCAAGATAGGTTAAAAGAGTTGGGACTCTATACCTTAGAGCAATGTAGACTGATGAGGGATCTGATTGAGGTTTATAAGATAATGAAGGGACTAGATGGTGTTACAGGTGACAGTTTATTTCAATTAAATAGGTTAAGCAGGACATGGGGTCACAAATTTAAGTTGTGTAGGGCTAGATCTAGGTTAGCTATCAGGAGGTGGTTCTTTCCCCAGAGAATTGTAGACCTTTAGAACAAGCTGTTGTTTCATGTCGTCGATTCAAACTCGCTGAATTCCTTCAAGCAAAAGCTGGATTTGTTTCTTGCTGCGGTGGCGATCACCTCTTACAGAAGGTCGGTACTGCAGGGAATTCAAGGCCAGAGTGATCTCCTGGACTAGTTTCGATCGCCTCGTTGGGTCAGAGAGGAATTTCTCAGTTTTTTTTCCCAAATTGGCTTGGGTTTTTATCTGTTTTTTGCCTCTCCCAGGAGATCACATGGGGGCTGATTTTCACCAAGGCCTCTGCCCGCCCAAGTACCGCCCAAAATGTCGCCGATGGCTGCCGAGGTACCGGATGGTACTTTGGGCGGGATATTCATGGACGAGGTCCCTCAAAGGTCGACGGGCGGCAAATGGATGATGTACGTCGCCAATCTGGGTGACAGCGGGTGTGAGCTCTCATTCTCGGCGGCAGAGGCGCTTCCCGCTCAAGTGCCGCCGAGGATGGAGTCGGGCCCACGGAGGGTTGAAGGGCTGGAAAAAAAATCACCAATAAAAAATACAAAAACTATCAGAAGACCTTCAGGGACCCCATCCAGGTAAGTCGTCGTTGAAAAAATGTTTTTAAATGTTCACTTACCTTTTTTTCAAGTTCTTCCTACTTACCATCGGGGACAGACCAGCCTCCAGCCGGCAGCCCAACCCCGTTTTGCCGCAGAGTCCCTCCGACTCCCGCCCGCAGGAATCTGAGAGCTCGGCGGACGGGAGGTCAGTTATGCCACTCGGCCATCTGCTGACGTCAGCGGGCGATTCCTGGTGGCTCTCTCCTCCCGCCCGCTCCAGGCCACCTCGAAAGTAGCACTGGGCGGATCAAGAAGAGCAATGTCGGCGGCAGTGGGCATCAGTCGACGACAACAGGCGGTGAGGTGATGATTTTTGGCCCCATGGTTTCAGGTGGGGGGAGTGTATATGTTGTGATACACAAGGTATCGTAATTGTGTGGGACAGGCTCGATGGACCAGATGGTCTTTACCTGTCCGTCATTGTTCATATGTTCGTATGGAAATTTTTTGGAACAAGTAGCTGCTGGGTGGGTTAGAGCACAGCAAGTGAGAGGGCTGCTCATAAAAGGCCTTACACAGCCCCCAGGGTCTATAAGCCAAGAGTCAATTCCTGGACATCTCAGAGGAGCAGCCTGTCTGGAGGCTGAGCTTCACCAGGCAAGCTGATTGGTGCAGCTTCCTGCAGCAGGACCTTATGCCTGCTGGACCAGGGGCCATGTTTTGCCAATGGCTGTAAAAGTCACCACTGTCCTGAAATGTTTTGCCTCCGCCTCTTTCCAGGCTGCTACAGAAAATGATACCTGCATCTCGCAGTCTGTAGTGCACAACTGCATTAACCGGGTCAGTTAACCAGAGCCAATCAGTACATTACCTTCCCAATGGACAACAACATCCAGAATGAGAGCGCTCTGGGATTTGTAGCAGTGGCTGGCTATCCTTATGTACAAGTTATCAACTATCGGCACCAGGGGACGAGCCAGGAACCTTTCCCAACAGTAAGTGCAATCATTCCATCAATGAGCAACTGGTGTGTGATCGCTGCCTAAGGATAATACAAGTCAGTGCCCATTTCACTGGCAGCTGCCACAATATTTTCATCCTGAGACACTCATCGATCCCCTGACTATTCCAGTCCTCCAGGAATGTCATAGGGTGGCTCCTAGGGGACAAGGGATACCCCCTCCACACCTGGTGAGGACACCCCTCTGCAACCCCACCATGCCTGAGCAGTACAGGTATTACAATAGACATGGAACCACCAGGAACATTATTGAGCGCACCATTGGCATCTTGAAGCTCAGGTTTCGATGCCATGATCTGTCTGGAGATTTTCTGCAATATTCCCCAGCCAAAGTGGATCATATCATAGTAGTGTGCTACCTTGTTCAGACCTGTCTACCTTACTCTCTAACCTAGCCAGAGTGACAATCTCTATGCTGGGGCTTGGAGTAATGCAGTGCATGACAGTGTCTCCTCAGAAGAATTCTCCTCTGAGGTGTCTTCCTTGCGAGATTCTGGATTTTTGAGAAGGACCCAGGGAAAGAGAAAAGGGAGAAGAGTTAGGATGGCATTTGGAGGCTGCAGAGTTGCAGAAGACATGCATCACAGTGTAATTTGATGTAATCAAGCTAACTGTGCATTTGGGCATTTTTGCAGTATTTAATGAAGAGTTATGAGTAATTGTCAGTGACCCAGTTCAGTGAAGCCTCCAGCTTCGAAACGGCCAATAGATACAGCTCTGTTTTGCAGCACCAACTCGCTGAGGATCATGTTAGTTGATCCTCTACCAATCTTGTTTCTCATAATTATTGTATGCCATGTTGTCCTGCAGACAGAGAGGGCGAGAGCTAGTGAGTGTCTGCTGAAAAGGAGAGTGCACATGTGTGGGATTTCTGCCTGTAGTGGCATTCTGAGTGGAAGAAGGAGCAAGATGCAGGCAGGATGAGGTGGTGTTGAACAGGAAGCAAGTGTGTGCAGTGTGAAGTGAAGCGAGGAAGGAATCCTGAGAGAAGTTAGTGATTGTGCAAGGGCTTCCAAGTGAAAGGGAAATGTTGCTGGGCATGGAGGGCGATTTCAGAGGTTGTCAGCCCCAGGAGTGTCTCCCCAGGACCTGCATACAGTGCAGGAAGCACTTCAGTGGCATCACCAGAGTAGCAAGGGTGAGTACTGCACTTCATTTATCCCTCTATCGTTACAACACAAGGCAGCGGACTTACACCCCCCACCCCCACCTGATGTGAAGGGAGCAATGAAGAGATGAGTGTGTGTTTGGAATGAAATCGAGAGGTGGTCTTGTATGGCCTTGTGCTAGCTGCTGAAGGAAGTGATGATAGGAAGGGAATCATTGAGAATGGTGGGGGAGGGTGTAAGTCCGCTGCCTTGTGTTGAGAGATAGAGGGATAAATGAAGTATTGGTCAAAATACCCTTGCTACTCTGGTGATGCCATTGAAGTGCTTCCTGCACTGTATGCAGGTCCTGGGGAGACACTCCTGGGGCTGACAACCTCTGAAATCGCCCTCCATGCCCAGCAACCCCTGACCTCCCACTACTGGGGAGCAGGAGCTCCCCGCTCCCCCGCCCGCACCTCTTCCACAAGCACCTCCCGGTTTAATTAGGCCTCTGGCTGACCTGCCAGATGCTGCCCCTCAAAAGTCGACATATTTCCAGTCAGGTGAGCTAATTCAGTGGGAAACCTGCCAGTGAGATTATAATGAGGCCCAGGGGTGATAATACTGGTCGGGGGGCGGGGGGGGGGTCTCTTTTTGGGTGCAGTGGGTGAATTTTAAACTTAAATCAAATCTCACCTGCCCAAAGCTGACCTGGAGTTAAAATCAGGGTAATTTAATTCGCATGCTCAAATATAGTAAGTGTTTAACAACAAAAGCATCCATTGTCGCTGTAAAAATGGCTTGTAACATTTCAAATTCAGAAGCACTCACTTTCTTAATTATAATATAGTTTATATACTTGACTACATGTTGAATAATATTCAAACTGTGATGTTTTTTGTCTTTTTATGAATGAGCTGGGGTTCACCTTTACATTTTTAAATTGAAAGCTATGTCTCTACCAATGATCAGCAGAATTTGTTTAACATAGGGGATTTTTTTCCTTGTGGATTGCAGTTACGGTTGGATAACTCCTCTGCTGTGAGAAATTATTTTTTTAAACACCACTTCCTCATTGAGGGAAGCAGTCATTCAGTGTTTATGAGGGAAGTTATTGATTAGCTGTGCTATCTGTTTTTTTAAATTCACACTTTAAAACTGCTGTAGTTTGTATTATGGTTAAAACTTTGCTGTTCTTGTTATGCCCTGCCCTGGAATACTGTTGAAGTGACTGAAATTGCTAAATGCCTGTTACTTTGATCAGTAAGGAATATAGTCCCAACCATAGGCAGACACCAGTAAATCCTACAAACAGTCAGAGTTTGTAATAATATTGGAAAGATAAAAGGAAACTGATCATAACCATTTAGAAATGGTAGCACACTCGTCTCTGAGTCAGAAGGTCGTGTGTTCAAGTCCCACTCCAGGGACTTGAGCACATAAATCTAGGCTGACACTCCAGTGCAGTGCTGAGGGAGGTGCTGCACTGTTGGAGGTGCCATCTTTTGGATGAGACGTTAAACCGAAGTCCCGTCTGCTCTCTCAGGTGGATGTATTATTTCGAAGAAGAGCAGGGTAGTTATCCTCAGTATCCTGGCCAATATTTATTCCTCAATCAACATAACAAAAACAGATTATATGGTCATTATCACATTGCTGTTTGTGGGACTTTGCTGTGCACAAATTGGCTGCCGCATTTCCCACATTACAACAGTGACTACACTCCAAAAGTACTTAATTGGCTGTAAAGTGCTTTGAGACGTCCGGTGGTTATGAAAGGTACTATATAAATGCAAGTCTTTTGAAAGATGAGAATTGCATTTCACTGCTTGTCATACTATTGTCATATGCTTTGCACTCTAGTGTGGGCTATAGGTTTCTGATCATCTAGGAACCTTTCATCACAATTCTAAAAGTTGATCGCCAAACCCTTATAGTTGATTTTTGCTTATTAATTAATAGCAAGGGTTACTTTCCTGCCCACAAGTAGAGGGTTAAACCTCTGAGGATGCTCAGCTTTGCTTCAAATTCATATTCATACTCTTTTCACGGCCTTGCCCCTCCCTATCTCCGTGACCTCTCCCAGCCCTATAACCCTCTTGTCACTTGTGCATTTTCCCTCACCTCACCATTGCCAATCAAGCCTTCAGCTGTCCAGTCCCTACACTCTGGAATTCTCTTCCTAACCCTCTCCATCTCCCTCACCTCCTTCTAGATCCACCGTGACAAAGCTTTAAGTCCAAATATCTCCTTTTTTGGCTCATTACATTTCTGTGAAGGGCCTTGGGAAGTTTTTTCTACATAAAAGGTACTATGTAAATGCATGATGTTGATACATGTTTTTTTTATTATTTATTTGCTGCTTTATAAGGTGGCCCTTAGTAGGCAGAGCACAACCATCCAAGTTGTAGGATTTCCATGGCCCCTGCCAGTGAGTGCAGTTCTGTGATCTGCCGACAGAAGCAGCAGTTCTGCGGTAATTACGATCAATTTTTACTTCCCCCCCAAAAAGAGTAGAATATTCTTCTTCTATGAGCCAGATGTTTAACCAAGAACTAATACAACTTATCACAATGGTTGATTGGTTTCATTAATTGATTGGCAATAAAATCTAAGTCCCACTGTCTGATTGTGGAACTAATTCAGTAACATCACAGCAATATGCTCAGCTACTCTGGTTCAACCGCCTAAATGTAAAAGTATAGTTGTTGCTCTACATCCAAATCAACCATATGAATAAGTGAAAATAAGTGACTTTTAGATACTAAAGGGCTGAAATTGCCCCTTTATAAAAGGCCCGTTAACGCTTCCAGGAGGCGCTATTGGGGGCGATAAAGATTTTTCGCTCGGGGACAGGTGGTGGAATTGCCCCCTGAATGGCAGCAGTAAAAATGGGTTTGCGCTGTGCCCCTTACTTTTCACCCTGGGCTGTGCCGTGCACGCTGACCCCTTAGCGCCCCACGCCGACTCCTTTAGGCCTCACGGAGGAAATTGCCCTGCGGGAGCAAGGGTGGTGCGGGGCGATGCCACTGACAGCTTTGCGGGTCAGAAAGCTGTGGTGGCTGGGGTGCCTTGTCTGCCCTTAAAGAGTGGGGCCTTGCACCGCGGCTGCTATCTGTTTTTTTTGTTAGCCGACAATGGGTGCTGGGCCGCTGGCCCGGCCAAAATCCTATCTGGTGACCTATGGGTGCCACGGAAATGGCTACAGAGTTCGTAGCGGCCCTCCCCTTTAAGAGAAGGGGAGGGACATTGTGATGGGTCAGTGCACTGCGCTAACCCACAGCGTCCCGCTCTCACCTCCTTCCCACCCCAGTGAGTTTTTTAAATTCAAGTGCCCAATTCCAGGTCTCCTGCATCCACCTACCGCAGGGCAAAAGAATATCACTTAATTCGAATTAAACACCCCAAACCGAGCACGGGGCAATTTCGGCCCCTAAGCCTTCACCCTCTTACTTTCACATTTTTGTTTTCCCCTTGTTGCTGTGTTTTCCCCTGTACAGATTGCTACCTGTGTTGACATAAAGTTCTAGGTGTTGCAAAGAAAACATCATTAAGTAAAATAGTTTTACACCATCTGACATTTATGAGTTGATTCAGGTGTATTTTTGCCACCCTTCGCTATCAGTACACTGGAATTACAACAGTGCACCAGAAAGGAAATGGTCTCATACGGTTTAGGTAGAGTAAAGAAGTGCCCTGATGGAGGCAAGTTTTTTTAATTTCTACCTCTCTCAGTATCAGGTTGTCTCCAGCTGTACAGTGCTGAAATTTAGACATTACTCCCATATTTGGTATTTAAGTTTCTCTATGCTATTATTTGTAGAGATATTGGCCATCTCTGACCATATCCTCATCTACTTTACGATCCACACGCCTACTTCCAAAAACATTACCTTTACCCTTTTGTTTTTGAGAAATTGCGCTCCCCACGTCTGGTTCTTTCTCACCAATTCACTCTCTAAATCCCAGGTGTCTGCAGTAGGCGGGATGTGTTTTGTGACTTGTGTGCTCGGCATGGAATTTCTATTTCGACTTCACCTCATTTTATGGTTCTGATTTCATTGTCTTTAATTAATTTTTCTTCATATTCAGTTTGTTTTGCTGATCTCACCCCCAAAAATTTCAGTGGTGCTACCACTGAGGGGAGGCACTTGATTATGTCCCTGTGGGGCTAGGCTTGTCTGGCCCTGCATTTAGACTAGATTATTGCAAACTAGAACACTAGCTCCACTGGGGAGGAGAAAGACCTGAGCAACCTATCCAAGTCTGGCCACTGCTAAAATCCCTTCCAGTAATCAGCAGTGGAAAAATCACCTATGAAATATATTTGAAATTGTGAACCTATGGAATTCTCTACCCACAGAAAGTTGTTGAGTCCAGTTCATTGGATATATTCAAAAGGGAGTTAGATGTGGCCCTTACGGCTAAAGGGATCAAGGGGTATAGAGAGAAGGCAGGAGTGGGGTACTGAAGTTGCATGATCAGCCATGGTCATATTGAATGGTGGTGCAGGCTCGAAGGGCCAAATGGCCTACTCCTGCACCTATTTTCTATGTTTCTATAATACTTCTTTCAAGCTCAGGAAACAATTCTATAATACTATGTCTAAGTTTTGGGTGTTGGAGAGACCTCCCAGCTCATATTACAGAACAATTTTTACATGGATTCTACCGTTGGAGAACTGTGTACGTGCAATATTTCATATTTGCAGTTCTTTTAAAGTCATGCACCTGGAATTTCCACAAGGGTTCTCCTGTTCTCCCGCTGTAACACAGTAGTTGGCCAAAGTTACGGAGAGAGATCAAGAGAACTCCACGCAAATTCTCCCCTGCTGATTTACGACTGAGGCTGGTCGCTGAATCAGTGAATGGAAAACTGCCTTCAGCGGCTTGTGTGGAATTAGCGTCCATTCTTGAACTGCTCAGTTTTCTGGCAGACAAAGATCATGGCTGCCTCCAGCACCTAACTCCTGTTTATATTGCCAACAGAGATGGTGCTGTTGCCAGAGCAGCCTCGGAAAAAAGCAGTGCAGCCTCAGTTATGGCCCCTGTTTTCTGCTGTCAGTGGAGCAAGTCTGTTCAGTAATGTTGTCATATTAATTCCAAATGCAGTGTATGGTGGCAATGGACTGCTGAATAAACATATCGCTCTGTTCAGATACTTCTTATTTGTTCAACTGCCACATAAAAATAAGAATTGTTGCCACCACATAGAATTGCTGCCACCACATGGATGAAATATGAATCATTCTGAAACTTTACATTGAGAAATGGACCGGCACTAATTTCAAAAGCGAGTGCATCATGTTAATAGTAATATCCTTCAACTAAGTGTAATTCAGCATCATATATAAGCAGTGTGTGCCAACAGGGTTTTCCAAAATCTTTTATTAATTAGGGGCTAGAAATTCAACTCATTTGGGTCTCCCATTACTGCCCCCAAATGGGGCGATACTGAATTTCTACCTATTAGTCTTTTTCTTTCAAGAACGTGAAATCAGATTCATCAATCTAGCCTGCACTGGATAGATTGAGGCCGATTGTCCTGACCCTTTCTTCTCTGGCACTGGGCAAGAGAACCGCACCCAAAATGTGGTTTGGCACAGGCCTGCCTTCAGACAGGGTCTATTGCCAGGACAATGGGCAGGAAAAGGCAGTGTACCTGCAGATCTCTCAGGTAGCTGTGCCCTTGGCTGCCAACCTTAAGGCCTCCAAACTGCTGCTTTCTGGGCCCAACGATCTGATGGGTTATTCTGGTTCACCTTGAAGGGTTATCTTCAATGGCCTACTAGGCACAATTCCTCTGCCAGGTTTTCGGGCATGCCCCTTATCTACGTACCCCAATCATAACTACAGTAAAAAGAGGCGGGAGAGAGGATAAACCCTCTGCTGCCTGAGCATGACAGTGATAGGCCTGTGCCTGTGGAGGCCCAGCTTTGCCTCTTCCCCCCCCAGAATAACACCAGGGAGCCAAAATTGCCCTCCCGCAACCGGTTTCGAGTGTTTTCACCACCATGGTGGTTGAGGTGGCCTCTTGAGCGAAATTCTGCTTTGTTTTTTTTTCAGGCACTCATAATGGGGGCGGAAGTGGGGTGGTGAGTACACCAGAGGGGTGGAAGTTTGGAGAGGGGGGGGATGGGGAGTGTAGTCACCGCAGCTGTAGCGCTGATGACGTCATCACAGCGCTGCGTCACCATGGCTCTCCCCTTCACGTAAAGGGGAGGGCCTGTGCAATTTCTAAAGGTCGGTCTACTGGGCCACCAGGGAGGGTTTCAGCCGGGCCAGCGGCCTTTTGGCGGCCTGGCCGAAACCGGGAGCATAACTGTTGGCCCGACATGGCAGTCGATCGACAAAAAAAGTAACATGGCGGTAGCGGTGGTGAACCCTCTCCTTTAATGTGAGCCGCACCGCCATGGCAGACGGCCTCAGCTTCACTGCACTTCCAGGAAAAAGCAGGTTTTGGCACCGCCTGGCGGGAGGAAGATTTTCACGATGGAGTTTCGCCATCGGGGGTAGGGGGGTGGTCACCGCCGGGATATCGCCAGAACGGAATTTTGGTAATGGCGGCCATTGTGTGAAAAGTTGGCAGCCATTGCACTCCGTAGTATGGCTGCCACTTTCCGGTATTAAGAGCCCTTAAGGAAAGGGGCAATGACTTGTATCCAGGGATATTTGACTGGTGATCTTAATAAAATAAGACTAGCAGAGACCCACAAAACATCTGCGGTCAAATTAGAATCTTTATTGCAACAGTACCTGTTTAGACTGTTATCGTCTTCTTCATCTATCGAATCAATGCTGATGTCCTCCCTCCCTCTATCCCTCCCTCCCCTCTCCATCTCTCACTCCCTCTCCCAACCTCTCTCCCTCTCCCCCACACTCTCCCTCCTTCTCTCATTCTCCCTCCCCCTCACTCTCCTTCCCTCCCAGCCTCCCTCTGCCTCCCTCCCACCCTCTCCCCTACCCATCCTCCCTCTCCCTCCCCTAAACATCGTCTCGCTCCCTCCATCACCCTCCCTCCCTACGCCTCTCTCTCTCTCTTCTCTCCCTCTCTCTCTATCCCTCCCTCCCCATCTCTCTCTCCCCCTCCCTCCCTCTGTCTCTCGCCCCCCTCCCTCTCTCTCTCTCTCTCCTCCCTCCCCCGCTTTCTCGCTCTCGCCCGCTCTCTTTCTCTCTCTCCCTCCCCCTCTCTCCCTGTCATGTATGTATGCTTGGGGTTACTAGCCACCAGGTGGCGCCACTGTCGGAGGTCATTGGGCTATATGCACGTGTGTGCGGGCCAAGTATAAAAGGCAAGCCATCATGTAATGTAATCACTTTGGGCCCGAATAAAGCAGAACCAGGTTCGTACCTGTGTTAGTTTACAGTATTCAGTCTATCGAGTTATTACATACGTAACATTTGGTGACAAGTTAATTTAAGAATCTTCGCATGCAAAAATGAGCACAATTGGAATTCTGGAGAGATTCGTGGAGGGAGAAGACTGGGCAGATTTTGTAGCTCGCCTGGACCAGTACTTCGTGGGCAACAAAATGGAGGAACCCACTGATGCAGTTAGGCGCAGGGCGGTCTTCCTCACGGTTTGCGGTCCGAAAATCTATGGACGAATAAAGAATCTTCTGTCACCTGTAAGTCCAACGGATAAGGACTATTAGGAATTGTGTGCTCTGGTACGTGACCATCTTAAACCAGAAGAAGGCATCATCATCTCACGATATCGATTCTACAAGCACGTTCATTCTGAGGGCCAGGATGTGTCGGAATTTGTTGCCAACCCAAGACGTCTAGCTGGACCGTGTAAGTTCGAAAACGCGTTGGGAGACATGCTGCAGGACTTCTTTGTAATCGGCATCAACCACGAGGTGATCCTGCGTAAGCTACAGGCGGCAGAGACGCTGGATTTGAACAAGGCCATCACGATTGCCCAGGCATGCATAACGCCGTAAAAAAACTTAAAAGTGGATATCATCGGAAAATTGGAATTCGGCAAATACTGTAAACAAGATTGTATCGTCGTTTGGCAGATCTGCGTATGGCAGGGCCTACTCGACTGTGTATGCGAAACCTGTGGCTGCCCAAATTCTGCCAACAGGAATGAATTTGATTTCACTGTGTTGGTGTTGTGGGGGCAATCATCGGCCTCATCAGTGTCGATTTAAACAGTACATTTGTAAAGGCTGTTCGAGACTGGGGCATCTCCAGCGAGAGGCGGCGGCAGTTGGTGAGGGGCGAGTCCGGGGTCGGAGGCCTATAAAAGGCCCAGCGGCAGCGAGAGGCGGCGGCAGTTGGTGAGGCCCGAGTCCGGGGTCGGAGGCCTATAAAAGGCCCAGCGGCAGCGAGAGGCGTACTTGTGCAGCTACAGGGAGAAGGCAAAAAAGAAACAGAAAGGTGATGTCACGGCCAAGGGGGTAAGTGATTGGCTGGTGATTGGTGAGTAGCTTTTCTTCTCTTCTATAACAGTGAGTAAACTTTAGCATTGTTGTTGCCTATCTAAGGGTTAAGTCATGACAGGACAGCTCGGTCGCGTGTTATGCTCCTCCTGTACCATGTGGGAACTCAGGGACGACTCCAGTGTTCCTGACGACTACGTGTGCGGGAAGTGTATCTGCCTCCAGCGCCTGACGGACCACGTTGCGGAGTTGGAGCTGAGGGTGGATTCACTCTGGAGCATCCACGATGCTGAGAATGACGTGAGTAGCATGTGTAGCGAGTTGGTCTTACCACAGGTGAAAGGTCCACAGCCAGATAGAGAATGGAAGACCAGCAGGAAGAACAGTGCAAGGAAGGTAGTGCAGGGGTCCCCTATGGTCATCCCCCTGCAAAACAGATACACTGCTTTGAGTACTGTTGAGGGGGATGACTCATCAGGGGAGGGCAGCAGCAGCCAAGTTCATGGCACTGTGGCTGGCTCTGTTGAACAGGAGGGGAGGAAAAAGAGTGGGAGAGCGATAGTGATATGGGATTCAATTGTAAGGGGAATAGATAGGCATTTCTGCGGCCACAACCGAGACTCCAGGATGGTATGTTGCCTCCCTGGTGCAAGGGTCAAGGATGTCTCTGAGCGGGTGCAGGACATTCTAAAAAAGGAGGGAGAACAGCCAGTTGTCGTGGTGCACATTGGTACCAACGACATAGGTAAAAAAAGAGATGAGGTCCTACGAAACGAATTTAAGGAGCTAGGAGCTAAATTAAAAAGTAGGACCTCAAAAGTAGTAATCTCAGGACTGCTACCAGTGCCACGTGCTAGTCAGAGTAGGAATCGCAGGATAGTGCAGATGAATATATGGCTTGAGCAGTGGTGCAGCAGGGAGGGATTCAAATTCCTGGGGCATTGGAACCGGTTCTGGGGGAGGTGGGACCAGTACAAAGCGGATGTTCTGCACCTGGGCAGGACCGGAACCAATGTCCTAGGGGGAGTGTTTGCTAGTGCTGTTGGGGAGGAGTTAAACTAATCTGGCAGGGGGATGGGAATCAATGCAGGGAGACAGAGAGAAACAAAAAGGAGACAAAAGCAAAAGACAGAAAGGAGATGAGGAAAAGTGGAGGGCAGAGAAACCCAAGACAAAAAACAAAAAGGGCCACTGTACAGCAAAATTCTAAAAGGAAAAAGGGTGTTAAAAATACAAGCCTGAAGGCTTTGTGTCTTAATGCAAGGAGTATCCGTAATAAGGTGGATGAATTAACTGTGCAAATAGATGTTAACAAATATGATGTGATTGGGATTACGGAGACGTGGCTCCAGGATGATCAGGGCTGGGAACTCAACATCCAGGGGTATTCAACATTCAGGAAGGATAGAATAAAAGGAAAAGGAGGTGGGGTAGCATTGCTGGTTAAAGAAGAGATTAATGTAATAGTTAGAATGGACATTAGCTTGGATGATGTGGAATCTATATGGGTAGAACTGCAGAACACCAAAGGGCAAAAAACGTTAGTGGGAGTTGTGTACAGACCTTCCAAACAGTAGTAGTAATGTTGGGGAGGGCATCAAACAGGAAATTAGGGGTGCATGCAATAAGGGTGCAGCAGTTATAATGGGTGACTTTAATATGCACATAGATTGGGCTAACCAAACTGGAAGCAATACGGTGGAGGAGGATTTCCTGGAGTGCATAAGGGATGGTTTTCTAGACCAATATGTCGAGGAACCAACTAGAGGGGAGACCATCTTAGACTGGGTGTTGTGTAATGAGAGAGGATTAATTAGCAATACCGTTGTGCGAGGCCCCTTGGGGAAGAGTGACCATAATATAGTAATATTCTGCATTAGGATGGAGAATGAAACAGTTAATTCAGAGACCATGATCCAGAACTTAAAGAAGGGTAACTTTGAAGGTATGAGACGTGAATTAGCTAGGATTGATTGGCGAATGATACTTAAGGGGTTACCTGTGGATGGGCAATGGCAGATATTTAGTGACCGCATGGATGAACAATTGTACATTCCTGTCTGTCGTAAAAATAAAAAAGGGAAGGTGGATCAAGGGAAATCAGGAATAGTATTAAAGCCAAGGAAGTGGCATACAAATTGGCCAGAAATAGCAGTAAACCCGGAGACTGGGAGAAATTTAGAACTCAGCAGAGGAGGACAAAGGGTTTGATTAGGGCAGGGAAAATGGAGTACGAGAAGAAGCTTGCAGGGAACATTAAGACGGATTGCAAAAGTTTCCATACATATGTAAAGAGAAAAAGGTTAGTAAAGACAAATATAGGTCCCCTGCAGTCAGAATCAGGGGAAGTCATAACGGGGAACAAAGAAATGGCGGACCAATTGAACAAGTACTTTGGTTCGGTATTCACGAAGGAGGACACTAACAACCTTCCGGATATAAGAGGGGTCAGAGGGTCTAGTAAGGAGGAGGAACTGAGGGAAATCCTTATTAGTCGGGAAATTGTGTTTGGGAAATTAATGGGATTGAAGGCCAATAAATCCCCAGGGCCTGATGGACTGCATCCCAGAGTACTTACGGAGGTGGCCTTGGAAATAGTGGATGCATTGACAGTCATTTTCCAACATTCCATTGACTCTGGATCAGTTCCTATAGAGTGGAGGGTAGCCAATGTAACCCCACTTTTTAAAAAAGGAGGGAGAGAGAAAACAGGGAATTATAGACCGGTAAGCCTGACATCGGTAGTGGGTAAGATGATGGAATCAATTATTAAGGATGTCATAGCAGCGCATTTGGAAAGAGGTGACATGATAGGTCCAAGTCAACATGGATTTGTGAAAGGGAAATCATGCTTGACAAATCTTCTAGAATTTTTTGAGGATGTTTCCAGTAGAGTGGACAAGGGAGAACCAGTTGATGTGGTATATTTGGACTTTCAGAAGGCTTTCGACAAGCTCCCACACAAAAGATTAATGTGCAAAGTTAAAGCACATGGGATTGGGGGTAGTGTGCTGACATGGATTGAGAACTGGTTGTCAGACGGGAAGCAAAGAGTAGGAGTAAATGGGTACTTTTCAGAATGGCAGGCAGTGACTAGTGGGGTACCGCAAGGTTCTGAGCTGGGGCCCCAGCTGTTTACACTGTACATTAATGATTTAGACGAGGGGACTAAATGTAGTATCTCCAAATTTGCGGATGACACGAAGTTGGGTGGCAGTGTGAGCTGCGAGGAGGATGCTATGAGGCTGCAGAACGACTTGGATAGGTTAGGTGAGTGGGCAAATGCATGGCAGATGAAGTATAATGTGGATAAATGTGACGTTATCCACTTTGGTGGTAAAAACAGAGAGACAGACTATTATCTGAATGGTAACAGATTAGGAAAAGGGGAGGTGTAACGAGACCTGGGTGTCATGGTGCATTAGTCATTGAAGGTTGGCATGCAGGTACAGCAGGTGATTAAGAAAGCAAATGGCATGTTGGCCTTCATAGCGAGGGGATTTGAGTACAGGGGCAGGGAGGTGTTACTACAGTTGTACAGGGCCTTGGTGAGGCCACACCTGGAGTATTGTGTACAATTTTGGTCTCCTAACTTGAGGAAGGACATTCTTGCTATTGAGGGAGTGCAGCGAAGGTTCACCAGACTGATTCCCGGGATGGCGGGACTGACATATCAAGAAAGACTGGATCAACTGGGCTTGTATTCACTGGAGTTCAGAAGAATGAGAGGGGACCTCATAGAAACGTTTAAAATTATGATGGGTTTAGACAGGTTAGATGCAGGAAGAATGTTCCCAATGTTGGGGAAGTCCAGAACTAGGGGTCACAGTCTAAGGATAAGGGGTAAGCCATTTAGGACCGAGATGAGGAGGAACTTCTTCACCCAGAGAGTGGTGAACCTGTGGAATTCTCTACCACAGAAAGTTGTTGAGGCCAATTCACTAAATATATTCAAAAAAGAGTTAGATGTAGTCCTTACTACTAGGGGGATCAAGGGGTATGGTGAGAAAGCAGGAATGGGGTACTGAATTTGATTGTTCAGCCATGGACTAATTGAATGGCGGTGCAGGCTAGAAGGGCCAAATGGCCTACTCCTGCACCTATTTTCTATGTTTCTATGTTTCTATGCATGTGTCTGAAACTGAGCAAGCATGCTGCGACACACGACGTGGAGGATGATGACCAGTATAGCGCGGATCCGGTTATGCAATCCGAGAAACCAGAGGAGGAAGTGTATGGACTGTATTCATTCCTAACAAAGAGCCAAACGATAATGATTAATGTGAAACTTCACGGTGTGCCGGTACCGATGGAATTGGACACAGGTGTGATAGGTCCAAGTCAGCATGGATTTGTGAAAGGGAAATCATGCTTGACAAATCTTCTGGAATTTTTTGAGGATGTTTCCAGTAAAGTGGACAAGGGAGAACCAGTTGATGTGGTGTATTTGGACTTTCAGAAGGCTTTCAACAAGATCCCACACAAGAGATTAATGTGCAAAGTTAAAGCACATGGGATTGGGGGTAGTGTGCTGATGTGGATTGAGAACTGGTTGTCAGACAGGAAGCAAAGAGTAGGAGTAAATGGGTACTTTTCAGAATGGCAGGCAGTGACTAGTGGGGTACCGCAAGGTTCTGTGCTGGGGTCCCAGCTGTTTACATTGTACATTAATGATTTAGACGAGTGGATTAAATGTAGTATCTGCACATTTGCGGATGACACTAAGTTGGGTGGCAGTGTGAGCTGCGAGGAGGATGCTATGAGGCTGCAGAGTGACTTGGATAGGTTAGGCGAGTGGGCAAATGCATGGCAGATGAAGTATAATGTGGATAAATGTGAGGTTATCCACTTTGGTGGTTAAAAACAGAGAGACAGACTATTATCTTAATGGTGACAGATTAGGAAAAGGGGAGGTGCAATGAGACCTGAGTGTCATGGTCCATCAGTCATTGAAGGTTGGCATGCAGGTGCAGCAGGCGATTAAGAAAGCAAATGGCATGTTGGCCTTCATAGCAAGGAGATTTGATTTCAGGGGCAGGGAGGTTTTACAGGGCCTTGGTGAGGCCACAGCTGGAGTATTGTGCACAGTTTTGGTCTCATAACTTGAGGAAGGACATTCTTGCTATTGAGGGAGTGCAGCGAAGGTTCACCAGACTGATTCCCGGGATGGCGGGACTGACATATCAAGAAAGACTGGATCAACTGGGCTTGTATTCACTGGAGTTCAGAAGAATGAGAGGGGATCTCATAGAAACGTTTAAAATTCTGACAGGTTGAGACAGCTTAGATGCAGGAAGAATGTTCCCAATGTTGGGGAAGTCCAGAACTAGGGGTCACAGTCTAAGGATAAGGGGTAAGCCATTTAGGACCGAGATGAGGAGAAACTTCTTCACCCAGAGAGTGGTGAACCTGTGGAATTCTCTACCATAGAAAGTTGTTGAGGCCAATTCACTAAATATATTCATAGAAACATAGAAAATAGGTGCAGGAGCAGGCCATTCAGCCCTTCTAGCCTGCACCGCCATTCAATGAGTTCATGGCTGAACATGAAACTTCAGTACCCCCTTCCTGCTTTCTCGCCATAACCCTTGATCCCCCGAGTAGTAAGGACTTCATCTAACTCCCTTTTGAATATATTTAGTGAATTACCTATCCAAGTCACTCTGCAGCCTAATAGCATCCTCCTCGCAGCTCACACTGCCACCCAACTTAGTATCATCCGCAAATTTGGAGATACTGCATTTAATCCCCTCGTCTAAATCATTAATGTACAATGTAAACAGCTGGGGCCCCAGCACAGAACCTTGCGGCACTCCACTAGTCACTGCCTGCCATTCTGAAAAGTACCCGTTTACTCCTACTCTTTGCTTCCTGTCTGACAACCAGTTCTCAATCCACGTCAGCACACTACCCCCAATCCCATGTGCTTTAACTTTGCACATTAATCTCTTGTGTGGGACCTTGTCGAAAGCCTTCTGAAAGTCCAAATATACCACATCAACTGGTTCTCCTTTGTCCACTTTACTGGAAACATCCTCAAAAAATTCCAGAAGATTTGTCAAGCATGATTTCCCTTTCACAAATCCATGCTGACTTGGACCTATCATGTCACCATTTTCCAGATGCACTGCTATGACATCCTTAATAATTGATTCCATCATTTTACCCACTACTGAGGTCAGGCTGACCGGTCTATAATTTTCTGTTTTCTCTCTCCCTCCTTTTTTAAAAAGTGGGGTTACATTGGCTACCCTCCACTCCATAGGAACTGATCCAGAGTCAATGGAATGTTGGAAAATGACTGTCAATGCATCCGCTATTTCCAAGGCCACCTCCTTAAGTACTCTAGGATGCAGTCCATCAGGCCCTGGGGATTTATCGGCCTTCAATCCCATCAATTTCCCCAACACAATTTCCCGACTAATAAAGATTTCCCTCAGTTCCCCCTCCTTACTAGACCCTCTGACCCCTTTTATATCCGGAAGGTTGTTTGTATCCTCCTTAGTGAATACCGAACCAAAGTACTTGTTCAATTGGTCTGCCATTTCTTTGTTCCCCGTTATGACTTCCCCTGATTCTGACTGCAGGGGACCTACGTTTGTCTTCACCAACCTTTTTCTCTTTACATACCTATAGAAACTTTTGCAATCCGCCGTAATGTTCCCTGCAAGCTTCTTCTCGTACTCCATTTTCCCTGCCCTAATCAAACCCTTTGTCCTCCTCTGCTGAGTTCTAAATTTCTCCCAGTCCCCAGGTTCGCTGCTATTTCTGGCCAATTTGTATGCCACTTCCTTGGCTTTAATACTATCCCTGATTTCCCTAGATAGCCACGGTTGAGCCACCTTCCCTTTTTTATTTTTACGCCAGACAGGAATGTACAATTGTTGTAATTCATCCATGCGGTCTCTAAATGTCTGCCATTGCCCATCCACAGTCAACCCCCTAAGTATCATTCGCCAATCTATCCTAGCCAATTCACGCCTCATACCTTCAAAGTTACCCTTCTTTAAGTTCTGGACCATGGTCTCTGAAATTACTGTTTCATTCTCCATCCTAATGCAGAATTCCACCATATTATGGTCACTCTTCCCCAAGGGGCCTCGCACAATGAGATTGCTAATTAATCCTCTCTCATTACACAACACCCAGTCTAAGATGGCCTCCCCCCTAGTTGGTTCCTCAACATATTGGTCTAGAAAACCATCCCTTATGCACTCCAGGAAATCCTCCTCCACCATATTGCTTCCAGTTTGGCTAGCCCAATCTATGTGCATATTAAAGTCACCCATTATAACTGCTACACCTTTATTGCATGCACCCTAATTTCCTGTTTGATGCCCTCCCCAACATCCCTATTACTGTTTGGAGGTCTGTACACAACTCCTACTAACGTTTTTTGCCCTTTGGTGTTCTGCAGCTCTACCCATATAGATTCCACATCATTCAAAAAGGAGTTCGATGTAGTCCTTACTACTAGGGGATCAAGGGGTATGGCGAGAAAGCAGGAATAGGGTACTGAGGTTGAATGTTCAGCCATGAACTCATTGAATGGCGGTGCAGGTTCGAAGGGCCGAATGGCCTACTTCTGCACCTATTTTTTTTATTTCTATCTATCTATGTGAGTCAATCAATAATGAGCCAGAGGACATTCGACAAGCTGTGGGACACTAAGGCTGTGAGGCATTAACTGAGTCCAGTCAATTCCAAGTTGCGTACGTACACTAAAGAACACATAATGGTGATTGGCAGTGCAGTAGTCAAGGTGTCGTACGATGGTGCAGTTCATGATATACCGTTATGGATTGTTCCAGGCACTGGTCCAACACTGTTTGGCAGGAATTGGCTAGAAAACAATCAAATGGAATTGGAACGATATCAAAGCGTTGTCATCGTTGTCCATGTGCTCAAGTGCTGAGCAAGTTCCAATCGCTGTTTGAACCAGGCATCAGCAAATTCACGGGAGCCAAAGTGCAGATCCACGTGGACTAGGATGCAAGACCCGTCCATCATAAAGTTCGGGCCGTTCCAACATGATGAGGGAGAAGGTCAAAATCGAACTGGACAGGCTCCAGCGTGAAGGGATCATATCACCGGTGGAATTTAACGAATGGGCCAGCCCCATTGTTCCTGTGTTGAAGACTGATGGCACTGTCAGGATATGTGGAGACTACAAGGTTACGATCAACCGAGTTTTGAAACAGGATCAATACGCGTTACTGAAGGCTGATGACCTGCTTATAACGCTGGCCTGGGGGAAGTCACTAAACTGGATCTGACATTGGCCTACATGACACAGGAGCTGGTCGAGATGTCGAAGAAACTTACGTGCATCAACACTCATAAAGGACTGTTTATCTATAATCAGTGTCCTTTCAGAATTCGCTCGGCTGCAGCTATATTTCAGAGAAACATGGAGAACCTACTGAACTCCGTCTCTAGAACCGTTGTGTTCCAAGATGACATCCTGGTCACAGGTCGTGACACCGCCGAACATCTGAACAACCTGGAAGAGGTTCTATATCGTCTGGACAAAGTAGGACTCAGACTGAAACGCTCGAAGTGTGTCTTCATGGCACCGGAAGTCGAATTCCTGGGGAGGAAAATAGCTGCTGACGGCATCAGGCCTACGGACTCGAAAACCAAGGCCATCAAAAATGCATCCAAGCCTCAGAATGTGACGGAGCTGCATTCGTTCCTTGGTCTACTCAACTACTTCGGTAATTTCCTGCCTAGATTGAGCACTTTATTAGAGCCACTGCACATGCTACTAAGAAAAGGCGATAACTGGGTTTGGGGTGCATCTCAAGACAGAGTTTTTCAGAAAGCTACTAATTTGCTTTGCCCCAATAAGCTGCTGGTACATTATGATCGTGTAAGCAACTAGTTTTGGCCTGTGATGCTTCGTCATATGGAGTTGGTTGCGTGCTCCAACAAGCTAATGAGTTGGGTAAACTACAACCTGTTGCGTATGCTTCTAAAAGTTTGTCAAAGGCAGAAAGAGCCTACAGCATGGTAGAAAAATAAGCATTAGCCTGTGTATATGGGGTTAAAAAGATGCATCAATACCTGTTTGGTCTTCGGTTTGAACTGGAAACAGATCACAAGCCACTCATTTCATTGTTTTCGGAAAACAAAGGTATCAATACCAATGCATCGTCCCGCATCCAGAGGTGGGCGCTGACATTATCTGCCTATGATTATGTCATTCGCTATAGATCTGGCACTGAGAATTGTGCCGATGCACTGAGCCGTCTGCCGTTGCCCACACCGGAGGTGGAGACGCCACATCCTGCAGACCTACTATTAGTCATGGATGCTTTTGAAAGTGAAGGAACCCCTGTCACAGCTCAACAAGTTAAGACCCGATATTATCGGTTATGAAACGTTGTGTCCTTAGTGGTGATTGGTCTGCCATACCCAAGCAAATGGGACCAAACCTTACAACCGTCATAAAGACGAACTATCCATTCAGTCAGATTGTTTACTGTGGGGTAATCGTGTTGTTATGCCCAAGAAAGACAGAGAGGAATTTGTACATGACCTACATAGCACTCAGGCCGATATTGTCATGATGAAAGCCATTGCCAGGTCTCATGTATGGTGGCCTGGAATTGACTCTAATCTGGAATCATGTGTGCATCAGTGCAACACTTGCATGCAGCTAAGTAAAGCACTAGTAAAATCGTCGCTGAGTCTGTGGTCATGGCCATCTAAACCAGGTCCCTTCCTGGGAAAGATGTTTTTAGTTGTGGTGGATCCCAAGTGGATAGAGTGTATAATCATGTCATCCAGTACATCCACAGCTACCATTGAGAGCCTTGGTGTCGTGTTTGCCACTCATGGTCTTCCCGACATTGTTGTAAGAGACAACGGACCTTGCTTCACTAGTCTGGAGTTTCAAGAGTTCATGAAACTCAAGGGCAGAAGCAAATGATAGAAAGGAGAATAGTAAAAGTGGAGGGCAGAGAAACCCAAGGCAAAAATCAAAAAAGGCCACATTACAGCAAAATTCAAAAGGGGCAAAGAGTGTTAAAAAGACAAGCTCTGTGCCTCAAAGCGAAGAGTATTCTTAATAAGGTGGATGAATTAACTGCGCAGGCATCTATTAACGATTATGATATAATTGGGATTACGGAGACATGGTTCCAGGGTGACCAAGGCTGGGAACTCAAAATCCAGGGGTATTCAACATTCAGGAAGGATAGACTGAAAGGAAAAGGAGGTGGGGTAGCGTTGCTGGTTAAAAAGGAAATGAACGCAATAGTAAGAAAGGACATTAGCTTGGATGATGTGGAATCTGTATGGGTGGAGCTGCGGAATACCAAAGAGCAGAAAACGCTAGTGGGAGTTGTGTACAGACCAGCAAACAGTAGTAGTGAAGTTGGGGATGGCATCAAACAAGAAATTAGGGATGCGTGCAATAATGGTACAGCAGTTATCATGGGCGACTTTAATCTACATATAGATTGAGCTAACCAAGCTGGTAGCAACGCGATGGAGGAGGATTTCCTGCAGTGTATTAGGGATGGCTTTCCAGACCAATATGTCAAGGAACCAACTAGAGAGCTGGCCATCCTAGACTGGGTATTGTGTAATGAGAGAGGACTAATTAGCAATCTTGTTGTGCAAGGCCCCCTGGGGAAGAGTGACCATAATACAGTAGAATTCTTTATTAAGATGGAGAGTGACAATGTTAATTCAGAGACCAGGGTCCTGAACTTAAGGAAAGGTAACTTCGATGGTATGAGACGTGAATTGGCTCGGATAGACTGGCAAATGCTACTTAAAGGGTTGACAGTGGATAGGCAATGGCAAACATTTATAGATTACATGGATGAACAACAATTGTACATCCTGTCTGGAGTAAAAATAAAATGGGGAAGGTAACTCAACCGTGGCTAACAAGGGAAATTAGGGATAGTGTTAAATCCAAGGAAGAGGCATATAAATTGGCCAGAAAAAGCAGCAAACTTGAGGACTGGGAGAAATTTAGAATTCAGCAGAGGAGGACAAAGGGTCTAATTAGGAGGGGGAAAATAGAGTATGAGAGGAAGTTTGCAGGGAACATAAAAATTGACTGCAAAAGCTTCTATAGATATGTGAAGAGAAAAAGATTAGTGAAGACAAACGTAGATCCCTTGCAGTCAGATTCGGGCGAATTTATAATGTGGAACAAAGAAATGGCAGACCAATTGAACAAATACTTTGGATCTGTCTTCACTAAGGAAGACACAAATAACCTTCCAGAAATACTAGGGGACCGAGGGTCTAGTGAAAAGGAGGAACTGAAGGAAATCCTTATTAGTCAGGAAATTGTGTTCGGGAAATTGATGGGATTGAAGGCCGATAAATCCCCAGGGCCTGATAGGCTGCATCCCAGAGTACTTAAGGAAGTGGCCCTAGAAATAGTGATCATTGGTGATCATTTTCCAACACTCTATTGACTCTGGATCAGTTCCTATGGACTGGAGGGTAGCTAATGTAACACCATTTTTTTAAAAAGGAGGGAGAGAGACCTGTTAGCCTGACATCGGTGGTGGGGAGAATGTTGGAATCAATTATTAAAGATGAAATAGCAGCGCATTTTGGAAAGTAGTGGCAGTATCAGTCCAAGTCAGCAAGGATTTATGAAAGGGAATTCATGCTTGAAATATCTTCTAGAATTTTTTGAGGATGTAACTAGTTGAGTGGACAAGGGAGAACCAGTGGATGTGGTGTATTTGGACTTTCAAAAGGCTTTTGATAAGGTCCCACACAAGAGATTAGTGTGAAAAATTAAAGCACATGGTATTGGGGGTAATGTATTGACATGGATAGAGAACTGGTTGGCAGACAGGAAGCAGAGACTCGGACTAAACGGGTCCTTTTCAGAATGGCAGGCAGTGACCAGTGGGGTGCCGCAGGGTTCAGTGCTGGGACCCCAGCTATTTACAATATACATCAATGATTTAGATGAAGGAATTGAATGTAATATCTCCAAGTTTGCAGATGACACTAAGCTGGGTGGCGGTGTGAGCTGTGAGGAGGATGCCTTGGACAGGTTAGGTGAGTGGGCAGATGCAGTATAATGTGGATAAATGTGAGGTTATCCATTTTGGTGGCAAAAACACGAAGACAGAATATTATCTGAATGGTGACAGATTAGGAAAAGGGGAGGTGCAACGGGACCTTTGGTGTCATGGTACATCAATCATTGAAGTTTGGCATGCAGGTACAGCAGGCGGTGAAGAAAGCAAATGGCATGTTGGCCTTCATAGCTAGAGGATTTGAGTATAGGAGCAGGGAAGTCTTACTGCAGTTGTACAGAGCCTTGGTGAGACCGCACCTGGAATATTGTGTTCAGTTTTAGTCTCCTAATCTGAGGGAGGACTTTCTTGCTATTGAGGGTGTACAATGAAGGTTCACCAGATTGATTCCCGGATGGCAGGACTGACATATGAGGAGAGACTGGATCGACTGGGCTTTTATTCACTGGAGTTTAGAAGAATGAGAGGGGATCTCATAGAAACATATAAAATTCTGACGGGATTGGACAAGTTAGAGGCAGGCAGAATGTTCCCGTGGCTGGGGAGTTCCAGAACCAGGGGTCACAGTCTAAGAATCAGGGGTAAGCCATTTAGGACCGTGATGAGGAGAAACTTCTTCACTCAGAGAGTAGTTAATTTGTGGAATTCTCTACCGCAGAAAGTTGTTGAGGCTAGTTCGTTAGATATATTCAAAGGGGAGTTAGATATGGCCCTACGGCCAAAGGGATCAAGGGGTATTTTGAGAAAGCAGGAAAGGGGTACTGAGGTTGATTGATCAGCCATGATTTTATTGATTGGCAGTGTAGGCTCGAGGGGCCAAATAGCCTGCTCCTGCACCTAATTTCTATGTTTCTATGTTTCTATGTATCGAACATGTGAGGTCAGCACCGTTCAAACCCGCATCCATTGGTCAAGTAGATCGCACTGTCCAAACCATCAAGCAGAGTATGAAATGTGTAATTCAAGGTTCACTGCAGACTCGCTTGTCATGCATATTGCTTAGTTACAGGACAAGACCCCACATGCTTACCGAGGTCCCCCCTGCTGAACTATTGATGAAGAGAGTTTTCAAGACCAGGCTTTCTCTTGTCCACCCTTACTTGAACGATCATGTTGAATACAGATGTCAAAGTCAGCAGTGGTATCATGATCGCACTGCTGTGTCACGTGACATTTCTGTTAACGATCCTGTGTATGTACTAAATTACGGTCAAGGTCCCAAGTGGTTTGCCAGTACTGTTACGGCCAAGGAGGGTAATAGAGTGTTTATCATCAAGCTCAAGAATGGGCAAACATGCAGGAAACATGTTGATCAGATAAAGCTGCGGCACACGGATGAACCGGAACAGTCTGAGGAAAATACAATCAGTGACCAACCAACCTACCCTCAGTCATCAGAGGACTCCGCTGTCATCAATGAATCTGGACTTTCAATCTCTGACATGATCATTGCCACTCCCATCAGATCGGCTACCCAGCCCCCAGTCATAACAGACTCAGAACGCTCGCCCAAGGCTGGTGTTGAACTGAGACGATCAACTCGGGAAAGCCCCGGAGCGTCTCAATTTGTAAAAAGACTGTTACTAATATCTTAAAGGGGGATATTGTCATGTATGTATGCTAGGGATTACTAGCCACCAGGTGGCGCCACTATCTGAGGTCATTGGGCTGTACGCACGTGTGTGCGGCCCAGGTATAAAAGGCAAGCCACCATGTAATGTAAAGCAAAGCCAGGTTCGTACCTATGTTAGTTTACAGTATTCAGTCTATCGAGTTATTACATACATAACACTCTCTCTCCCTTCTCTCCCTCCCGCCTCCCCCTCCTTCTCCCTCCTCTCTCTCTTCCCTCCCCCTTCCTCTCTCCCTCCCCCTCCCTCTATCTCCCCCCCTCTTTCTCTCCCTTTTTGCCTTGCCCTCTTTCCCTCTCCCTCTCTCTCCCCCCCGCCCCCTCTGTCATCACTCGCTCCTCTCGGCTTCCTCCCCCACTCCATGTCCACGCCCACCGCATCCAATGCTGCCTAATCAATAGAGCAGACCCATCGTTCCCTGCCCTCATTGTTTGCGTGGCCAGGTGGGCCCTGATCGCCATTGGTTGGTGCGACTGAAACTCAGTCCGGACCACGTGCTCCCAGTCTCCAGCCCCGCCTTAGAACAGACAAAACCCAGGACAGACAAAAACTGACTTATTATTAATAGATGTTCGATATTCAATCTTTTCAACAATGTGCTGTCCATTATCCTCGTCACCATTCTTATGTCTGAATAAACACTCAAGTCGGTGTGGAAATAACTAAATACTTTTATTTCTAGACCCTCTAGCACATTCTGTCAAAGAATAACAAAGCAATTCAAGAAACTTTGGAGTGTAATTGTTACAATTTGCTTACTCCCATCTCCGGGCCATCTAGTGTTCAGTTAATAATATGCAAGTACCAACATGCACCTGGGGAATGAACGATTCCTAGGAGCAAAGGTCGGGAAAAATCAGCCCCTCCACCTCAGAATGTTTGAAGTTTTATGGTTTATCACAGATGAGCAAAAAATAATTCTATTGATACAAGTAATCAGATTTTGCAGTTTATATGTTATAAATTTAAGCTGATTATATCAAAACCTGTGTTGTTGCCATCAAAGTTGATAAGTCAGGATAATTTATTGAGTATTAATTTTACAGACTGAATTAGATTAAAGTCATTTGTATCTTCTGGCATGTGTGTCCATCATTAACATTGAGTAATTTGAGACAATCAAGCTGTTATGATGACATTGTTAAATGAGAGAATAGCATGAAGACTCACAGTAACAATTCCTTCCTCTCAGTTTTTGTTTCAGAATTAGTGAAGTATGTCAGATAATACCTAGAGGATAATTTTGACTTTGCAGGATAGTGTAAATCGGATGTTAGCGAATCAGCAGCCAGTTTTGCAATACAGGCTGCCGATTCATTATCACATGACTTTAACTATTGCACAAAGTCAAAATGACCCCCTTATGTGTGGGGCGGATATTTGCTAAAACTTTCTTTGCCAACTTTCTACAACAAAAATCATGGGGGAAGGGACATACTTACACATTGCTGTCAATGGCATATCCCAAAGATGGTGCTGTAACACATTAAAATACTGCAAAGCATTGAATTCTTTAACAAACCTCATTACACCAGCATTATAGTGCTTTTTTAAAACTTATTTGCCAGCCATAGTCCAAATACCCTAATAAGAGAATCTGTTAAATGTTTCAAAAACTTGTCAAAAAACTGATACATGTAAACTGGAATAAAGACAAATAACGAAAATGTTACATTATAAAATACATCAGTGGTTCCTTCAACAGTGAACAATACAACGTGCTAAACTTTCGCCTTCATTTTCGGTGGTTTTCTCAGCAGTACAGCTGTTTTTTGATGAAAAACCGTCCGGCGAAAGGTTCCTCATTATTTTTTAAAGATTCCACCCACATTTTGAAATTACCGCTGGGTAAGCATGCCGCCCACGTGCATCTGCGTGCACCATTGAGAGAACCGCCAGGAGCTAAGTTTTTGCCTCAACGGGGCCCATACACACCGCCGAGGAAACTGCCCACAAAAAACTGCCTGTAGGTGACTACCCTGCAAAGAAAGGTAAGTTAACATTTTTTATAATTATTTTTTAAATTCTAAAACGGTGATTACGTTAAAAAATGTCTTGAGAATGTTTTATAACTTTTTATTTTTTGTTTAAGTGAATTTTTAAAATAATGTTAAAAACCGCCCGTTCTCGCTACTTTCGGCTGTAACTGCCCAGAAACTGCTGAGAATCTTGGTGTAAGAACCATTTTCTCGCTGGCCGGTTTTAATTACCTAATTAGTGGAAACTTTCACTGGCGGTAACTGATGAAGCTTAGCGGTATTTTATGGGCGGCAATCGGGCGGTGAGGGCCTTGGGGAAAGTCTACCCCATGTAAATAGGCTTAATCTGATATCATTCAGCTAAAAGTAATTCAACATCATATTAGGAGCAATGCTTGTCAACTGGGTTTTCAAAAATATTTTATCCATTTACACTGTTTTTCTTTCAAATATTGCAAATCGTTTTGGCTTGTATTGCCTCGCTGTAAATAGAAAGAAGCAGGAAATGGAAAGCTTGCAATCCCACTGAATAAAATGGTCATTCTCATTGAGGAAGTGGTTGACCTCAGCACAAAACAGGTGGTTCTGGTGATAATCACAAAGTTTTAAAAAATCTCCACCTGCCTGGCCTTTCTCTACTTCTCCAATCACCCTCCCGCCCCCCCCCCCCCCCGCCCCTACGAAGTGATTTCGTGAAGAGTTTGTGTTTCCCCAATTTCTCCCCCTCAACTCCTGAATGCACTTGCTCACATTGTTGTAAATTTTCACGGGTGCTAGCAGCCATTCTTTTTTGTGTGAGCCTGGACAAGGTAATGTCACCAAGAGAAATATACCCCTTCCTTTTGAAGGCATGCAAGACAACATCACCTCTGATGTTCTGCAACCCTTTGATTGGAAATTGACCCTCTGAGGAATTATGGAAACAAACATTTGCTTGGGGCTAGAAATTCAATTTTTGGTGATGCAGGGTAGCGGTATTTTTTCGCCAAAAATACCGCTATGACTCCGCTATCGCTACAGGGCCTAAAATTCAGGCTTCAGTTCGCCCTGAGGTAAAAATTGGCGTTCATGTGGAGGTGCATCGGAGATGCAACGAGACCTGAGTGTCATGGTACATCAGTCATTGAAGGTTGGCATGCAGGTACAGCAGGCGGTTAAGAAAGCAAATGGCATGTTGGCCTTCATAGTGAGGGGATTTGAGTACAGGGGCAGGGAGGTGTTACTACAGTTGTACAGATCCTTGGTGAGGCCACACCTGGAGTATTGTGTACAGTTTTGGTCTCCTAACTTGAAGAAGGACGTTCTTGCTGTTGAGGGAGTGCAGGAAGGTTCACCAGACTGATTCCCGGGATGGCAGGACTGACATATCAAGAAAGACTGGATCAACTGGGCTTGTATTCACTGGAGTTCAGAAGAATGAGAGGGGACCTCATAGAAACGTTTAAAATTCTGACGGGTTTAGACAGGTTAGATGCAGGAAGAATGTTCCCAATGTTGGGGAAGTCCAGAACCAGGGGTCACAGTCTAAGGATAAGGGGAAAGCCATTTAGGACCATTTACCCAGAGAGTGGTGAACCTGTGGAATTCTCTACCACAGAAAGTTGTTGAGGCCAATTCACTAAATATATTCAAAAAGGAGTTAGATGTAGTCCTTACTACTAGGGGATCAAGGGATATGGCGAGAAAGTAGGAATGGGGTACTGAAGTTGCATGTTCAGCCATGAACTCATTGAATGGCGGTGCAGGCTCGAAGGGCCGAATGGCCTACTCCTGCACCTATTTTCTATGTTTCTATGTTTCTACCACAGTTCCAAAGGCTCCAACGCAGGTTTTTCCCGGGTATTTTTTTTCGGCCTAATTATGGGTGCTACAAAAGCGCTATTTCGAGTCTTGCACACCAGCGGTCCTCTCCCAAGCAGTACTTAAATACCGCTGGTGCAAGACTTCTCCGAATTTCCCGGTTCGCCGTTTGTCGCCAAAAACAGCTAAATATCACCAAAAAAACAGGCGCAAGGTTGGCGAATTTTTAGCCCAAAGTGTAATACGTTGATCCACTAAGCTGTTGCAACATTAGTGAGCCTGGTCAATGGGTTATTTAAAATATTGCACTAAGTTGCATTTATACAGCACCTTTAACACAGTAAAACATCCCAAGGTGCTTCATAGAAACATAGAAACAAAGAAAATAGGTGCAGGAGTAGGCCATTCGGCCCTTCGAGCCTGCACCACCATTCAATAAGATCATGGCTGATCATTCCTTCAGTACCCCTTTTCTGCTTTCTCTACATACCCCTTGATCCCTTTAGCCATAAGGGCCATATCTAACTCCCTCTTGAATATATCCAATGAACTGGCATCAACAACTCTTTGCGGCAGGGAATTCCACAGGTTAACAACTCTCTGAGTGAAGAAGTTTCTCCTCATATCAGTCCTAAATGGCCTGCCCCTTATCCTAAGACTGTGTCCCCTGGTTCTGGACTTCCCCAACATCGGGAACATTCTTCCCGCATCTAACCTGTCCAGTCTCATCAGAATCTTATATATTTCTATGAGATCCCCTCTCATCCTTCTAAAGGCTCAGTTGATCCAGTCTCTCCTCATATGTCAGTCCAACCATCCCTGGAATCAGTCTGGTGAACCTTTGCTGCACTCCCTCAATAGCAAGAATGTTCTTCCTCAGATTAGGAGACCAAAACTGAACACAATATTCCAGGTGAGGCGTCATCAAGGCCCTGTAGAACTGCAGTAAGACTTCCCTGCTCCTATACTCAAATCCCCTAGCTATGAAGGCCAACATACCATTTGCCGCCTTCACCGCCTGCTGTACCTGCATGCCAACTTTCAATGACTGATGAACCATGACACCCAGGTCTCGCTGCACCTCCCTTTTCCTAATCTGCCATCATTCAGATAATATTCTGTCTTCGTGTTTTTGCCCCCAAAGTGGATAACCTCACATTTATCCACATTATACTGCATCTGCCATGTATTTGCCCACTCGCCTAACCTGTCCAAGTCACCCTGCAGCCTCTTAGCGTCCTCCTCACAGCTCACACCGCCACCCAGTTGAGTGTCATCTGCAAACTTGGAGATATTACACTCAATTCCATCATCTAAATCATGTAAATATTGTAAAGAGTTGGGGTCCCAGCACTGATCCCTGCGGCACTCCACTAGTCACTGCCTGCCGTTCTGAAAAGGTCTCGTTTATCCCGACTCTCTGCTTCCTGTCTGCCAACCAGTTCTCTATCCATGTCAGTACATTACCCCCAATGCCATGTGCTTTGATTTTGCACACCAATCTCTTGTGTGGTACCTTGTCAAAAGCCTTTTGAAAGTCCAAATACACCACATCCACTGGTTCTCCCTTGTCCACTCAACTAGTTACATCTTCAAAAAATTCAAGAAGATTTGTCAAGCATGATTTCCCTTTCATAAATCCATGCTGACTTGGACCAATCCTATCATTGCTTTCCAAATACGCTGCTATTTTATCCTTAATGATTGATTCCAACATTTTCCCCACTACTGATGTCAGGCTAACCGGTCTATAATTACCCGTTTTCTTTCCCTCCTTTTTTAAAAAGAGGTGTTACATTAGCAACCCACCAGTCCATAGGAACTGATCCAGAGATGATATACTGTTGGAAAATGATCACCAATGCATCCACTATTTCTAGGGCCACTTCCTTAAGTACTCTGGGATGTGGACTATCAGGCCCTGGGGATTTATTGGCCTTCTATCCCGTCAATTTCCCTAACACAATTTCCCGCCTAATAAGGATATCCTTCAGTTCCTCCTTCTCACTAGACCTTTGGTCCCCTAGTACATCCGGAAGGTTATTTGTGTCTTCCTTTGTGAAGACAGAACCAAAGTACTTGTTCAATTGGTCTGCCATTTCTTTGTTCCACATTATAAATTCGCCCAAATCTGACTGCAAGGGATCTACATTTGTCTTCACTAATCTTTTTCTCTTCACATATCTATAGAAGCTTTTGCAGTCAGTTTTTATGTTTCCGGCAAGCTTCCTCTCATACTCTATTTTCCCGCTCTTAATTAAACTCTTTGTCCTCCTCTGCTGAATTCTAAATTTCTCCCAGTCCTACGGTTTGCTGCTTTTTCTGGCTAATTTGTATGCCTCTTCCTTGGATTTAACAGTATCCTTAATTTCCCTTGTTAGCCACGGTTGAGCCACCTTCCCCGTTTTATTTTTACTCCAGACAGTGATGTACAATTGTTGAAGTTCATCCATATGATCTTTAAAGATTTGCCATTGCCAATCCACCGTTAACCCTTTAAGTATCATTTGCCAGTCTAATCTAGCCAATTCGCGCCTCATACCGTCAAAGTTACCTTTCCTTAAGTTCAGGGCCCTAGTTTCTGAATTAACTGTGTCACTCTCCATCTTAATAAAGAATTCTACCATATTATGGTCACTCTTCCCCAAGGGGCCTCGCACAACAAGATTGCTAATTAGTCCCTTCTCATTACACAACACCCAATCTAGGATGGCCAGCTCTCTAGTTGGTTCCTCGACATATTGGTCAAGAAAACCATCCCTAATACACCCCAGGAAATCCTCCTCCACCGCATTGCTATCAGTTTGGTTAGCCCAATCAATATGTAGATTAAAGTCGCCCATGATTACTGCTGTACCTTTATATCTATATAAATTGTGTTGGGGAAATTGATGGGATTGAAGGCCGATAAATCCCCGGAGCCTGATTGTCTGCATCCCAGGGTACTTAAGGAAGTGGCCCTAGAAATAGTGGATGCATTGGTGATCATTTTCCAACATTCTATCAACTTGGTATCAGTTCCTATGGACTGGAAGGTAGCTAATGTAACACCACTTTTTTAAAAAGGGGGGAGAGAGAAAACGGGTAATTATAGACCGGTTAGCCTGACATCAGTAGTGTGGAAAATGTTTGAATCAATTATTAAGGATGAAATAGCATCGCATTTGTAAAGCATTGACATGATCGGTCCAAGTCAGCATGGATTTATGAAGGGGAAATCATGCTTGACAAATCTTCTGGATTTTTTTGAGGATGTAACTAGTCGAGTAGACAAGGGAGAACCAGTGGATGTGGTGTATTTGGACTTTCAAAAGGCCTTTGACAAGGTCCCACATAAGAGATTGGTGTGCACAATTGTGAGGTTATTCACTTTGGAGGTAATAACACGAAGGCAGAATATTATCTGAATGGCGGCAGATTAGGAAAAGGGGAGTTTCAATGAGACCTGGGTGTCATGGTTCATCAGTCATTGAAAGTTGACATGCAGGTACAGCAGGCGGTGAAGAAGGCAAATGGCATGTTGGCCTTCATAGCTAGGGGATTTGAGTATAGGACTGGAAAGTCTTACTGCAATTGTATAAGGCCTTGGTGAGGCCTCACCTGAAATATTGTGTCAGTTTTAGTCTCCTAATCTGAGGAAGGACGTTCTTGCTATTGAGGGAGTGCAGCGAAAGTTCACCAGACTGATTCAAGGGATGGCTGGACTGTCGTATGAGGAGAGACTGGATCAACTGGGCCTTTATACACTGGAGTTCAGAAGGATGAGAGGGGATCTCATAGAAACGTTTAAGATTCTGATGGGACGGGACAGGTTAGATGCGGGAAGAATGTTCCCGATGTTGGGGAAGTCCAGAACCAGGGGACACAATCTTAGGATAAGGCCATTTAGGACAGAGATGAGGAGAAACATCTTCACTCAGAGAGTTGTTAACCTGTGGAATTCCCTGCCGCAGATAGTTGTTGATGCCAGTTCATTGGATATATTCAAGAGGGAGTTAGATATGGCCCTTACGGCTAAAGGGATCGAGGGGTATGGAGAGAAATCAGGAAAGGGGTACTGAGGTGAATGATCAGCCATGATCTTATTGAAGGGTGGTGCAGGCTCGAAGGGCTGAATGGCCTACTCCTGCACCTATTTTCTATGTGTCTATGTTTCTATCCCTTATTTCTTGTTTGATGCTGTCCCCAACCTCACTACTACTATTTGGTGGCCTGTACACAACTCCCACTAGCGTTATCTGCCCTTTGGTATTCCGTAGCTCCACCCATACTGATTCCACATCATCCAAGCTGATGTCCTTCCTAAAAATTGAATTAATTTCTTCGTTAACCAGCAACGCCGCCCCCCCCCCTCCTTTTCCTTTCTGTCTCTCCTTCCTGTATGCTGAATACCCTTGGATGTTGAGTTCCCAGCCTTGGTCCCCCTGGAGCCATGTCTCCGTGATGCCAATCACCTCATATCCATTAACTGCTATCTGCGCAGTTAATTCATCCACCTTATTCTGAATATTCCTCGCATTGAGGCACAGAGCCTTCAGGCTTGTCTTTTTCACACACTTTGCCCCTTTAGAATTTTGCTGTAATGTGGCCCTTTTTGTTTTTTGCCTTGGGTTTCTCTGCCCTCCACTTTTACTATTCTCCTTTCTATCTTTTGCGGTGTTATCAGACAAAATTAGACACCAATCCACATAAGGAGAGTTTAGGACAGGTAAGCAAAAGCTTAGACAAAGAAGTAGGTTTTAAGGAGCTTCTTAAAGACGGAGAGAGAGAAGCAGAGTTGTTTAGGAAGGGTATTCCAAAAATAAGGGTACCTAGGTAGCTGAAGACACAGCCACCAATGGAAGGACAAAGGAAAGAAGAGAGCATTGCTAACAATGAAGTAACACATTTGTTGACTTTGATTAATACATCTTGATGGTTGCCATGACAATCTTTTCAATGCATGATGCCTAAAGTTTCCTTGTGGGGCCCGGAGGGGCATTCCTGTTCCCAGAAAGAAACAGAATGTTTTTGAAAAAAGTGACTTACTTTTCTGGGCCTCTTCTGGCCCTAGATCTACTTGCCACCAGGCTGGTCTGGCAGGAAAGCCATGACAGCCTCATTGCACAGCGCTTGCATAAAATTGCAGTCGGGCCCCATGATATCATCAGAGACTGATCTGCATATTTAAAGAAGGACACACTGTTTTCTGGTGGGTGGCCCATTCGCCTGCTCAAAAGAACAAGTTAAAATAGCAAACGATGGGAAGGCAGCCGGATCGGAGAGGGTAACTCACTGCACCATTTTAACTATTTGCCTGCTGTTGCGGCCAGGCGGGGCTAGTGTTACAATTGGTCCTTTAGCTTTCTATTGCCAGTCCAAAAACAGAGAATGGCTTATGCAAGAGCTATGTTGAAAAACAGGAAAACATTGCATGCAACTGGTGTCATAATAATTTAAATGATGTGCAACTGTTGAATTCTTCCCCTTCCCTTTAAAGTAGGGACAGCTCCATTTCAGCATTGTTGATGTATGACTGGATATCACCAGCAAAAAATGCATTATCTCTCTGAAATGTCTCAAGTGCTTCACATACAATGAATTACTTTGAAATTGATGTGTAGGCAACCGTGGCAACTATTTTGTGCACAATAAGATCTCATTAACAGCGATAAGGCAAAATACCAGTTAATCTGTTTTTGCTGATGTTGGTTGTGGGAGGAATGTTGGTAAGCATACCAGGAGAAATTGCTGCTCTTCTTCGAATAGCATTCGGAATCTACGGCCTTACCTGCCTGTTCCTCTGGTTCAGGTAATATCACTTCCAAACGTTGACAGCTAAAGGAAACTGGAACTGATCTTCGACTTCTACCCAAAGTGGACATAAAGTAGACG
The DNA here is from genome assembly GCF_044704955.1 of Pristiophorus japonicus. Classification (NCBI taxonomy): domain Eukaryota; kingdom Metazoa; phylum Chordata; class Chondrichthyes; family Pristiophoridae; genus Pristiophorus; species Pristiophorus japonicus. The sequence continues at coordinate 292,573,814 of NC_091979.1, forward strand.
GAGCGGTCATGCTGCCCACCCAAAGTTGACATCAGGAAGCCCGAACCATTTTCGGTTTCAGCCTCATCAATATGCCGTTGGTGAGCTGCAGGCACCAAATGCAGCTGACCAGTTGTGGGTAGCCGGGAAATCGTCCAGATCCCATGCTGAGTGGGCTGGCAGGTCGGGCCTGGAAAGGGAAAGCAATTCTAGTAGGGTGGGGGGGAGGGGGTGGGTTGACGCCTTGCATGGTCTGGCAGAGGAGATTTTATTGTGGGCCCTGGTGGAGTACTCCTCTTCTACCTGGGCCATTTTTGAGCAGCTTCCGGTGCTCCCATTAAGCATCACTTGTCAGGCCTCTTGCCACCTGGTACAAACGGGTATGGCATCTACCTGAAACTTGAAACTGGAATCGGCAGAAGCCGAATTTACATACTCACGCAACCTCCTGCCGGAAGCTTGAGGAACAGCACCTCATCTTTCGTTTAGGCACTTTACAGCCTTCTGGACTCAACATTGAGTTCGACAATTTCAGAGTGTAACTTTCCCCTCCCTTTGGCTCCCTTTCCCCTCCCCCCCCACCCCCCGCCCTCCTCAGAGCCTGTTTCTTTTTTTCTCCTTGTCTCTAATGGCAGTTGATCATTATTCCGCCATTCGCACTCTATCTTGACTAATGTTTTTCTAACTCCTGGCATCACCATTTTAATTTGGGCCATTATCCCTTTTATCTCTCTAATATCTCCTGTCTTCCAACCTATCACAGACCTTCCCTTTTGATCTTTCTTCTCCGCCCCCTTTCAGTGTTTGTTAAGAATGTTCTTTCTGAACATTCTCCAGTTCTGATGAAGGGTCATCGACCTGAAACGTTAACTCTGCTTCCTCTCCACAGATGCTGCCTGACCTGCTGAGATTTCCAGCATTTTCTGTTTTCATTCCAGCTTCCAGCATCCGCAGTATTTTGCTTTTATACTTCTATATTAATTTAGTTGACTAGTTTATTCGATTACAGGTACTACCTTCCTAATTTTAGTCAGGTAAAACAATATGGCTTCCATGGTACAGCTCCAGCCATTTCTAACCAGCCTGCTGTCATTTTGGGGTTAATTTAAGAAAAACGCGAAACATTTCTTATAAAATGTTCAAATGCGTTATAAATGGTAATTTCTTACACAAAATTATTCCTCCCCATCAGGAAAGCGCTAACTCACATTCTACAGATTTTGGCTGCCCAAATGCTATTTCAATGACTGTGTGACATAGAAATATAGGAATGTACAGGTTTAGGAAAAAAAACACTGTCGTCCATCTGGCTGCTTCAAGTTGGTATCTAGGAACTAGCATACCTCTTATATCCCTTCATCAAATTTTTCTCCAGGTACTTATCCAACTCCCTCTTGAATTTGCTGATACTATCAGCCACCAGTGACTCCTTTCCATACATTCACCAGCCTCGGCGTAAACCAAAACTGTTTTTTCACCCTTCCCTTTCTGGGTTTGAGGCTGTTCACCAGTGTGAGGCAAAATGGGAAATAGCACGCCTGTTCCCCCAACATCCACCCATGTACTCTTCAGCAAAGGTCACTGGGTAGCGATCAGGAATGTGATGCCAGTATTTCCCCCTCCATCGCCAGCTGAGACCAGCCACCTCAGCGCAGACTGGCAATAAAAAGAGACCTTCCTCAATCAATCATATAATAATTTTGTTTTATCGCACCTCTGTGAAGTGCATTGGGATGGCTTCCTACATTAACACTCTATATGAACACAAGTTGTTGTTGTATTTCTCAGTTCCACATTAAGGAGTGCACAGAGCAACTGAATCATCAGGAAAGCTACCACAACACGACAGCTTTACCCATAAAACAATACAGATCTTCGATGCACCTATTGTGTCTATAAAAAATTACTGGTGGAAAGGTGTAAAATTTGGCTGCAAAAGAATGCATCTTTTTTGCCATAATAATAAACCTTTTAGTTTTTATGTAATCTGCTGTTATTAATTATTTTTAGTATTAATAAGAATGCAAATAGCTATGTTGCATGAAATGTTTTGCAAAGCATTTATGTACAAGCAAATATAAATTCCTTTTTGCTTTTTTTCAGAATTCATCAGAAAGTCTCCAGAACCGATTCAATGTAATAGATTACCCGTGAGTGAAACTTTGCTCTTTATTAATACTTTATAGTTCCTTACTATGCATTATTTTACAGCAAGTGGTGAATACTCTGTGTCCTGTGACGATAATATGATTGATGTTTTTTAATGGCGCAAGATGCAACAGCAAACAACTTGCATTTTCTGTAATCCACCATCATGTAGAGAACTGTCACTTTATAAGAGCATGAAGAGTAAACTGTGCAGTAGACAGGAAGAGTTAAAGAGGGATGGGCTGAATGGACACCTAAAGACCTTGGCCTAGAAATTCAGATAATTTGCCCCTGGCAGACACTAACGGGACACGAACAACTTTTCGCGCGGGCACGGCGCCGGTAACGACGCCCACTAAATTTGTTGGGAGTTTAGCAGCGGCAATCCATAGTGTCCCACTCTGCTGTGCTGGCGATGATGACGTCATCACCGTGCGCAGTGTCCCGGACCCTAAATTGGGTATCACCGCCTGAAGCTGCGCCGGGCGATGACAGCGACAGCTTCAGGGGGCGTTTACAGGGTGGCAATTTAAGAATATAATTCCTCCGATTTTGTCATGCGCACCGTTGGCGCTTTGAACGCACGGTCGGTGCCACGATCGGTCAGCCCAGCACTTTGCTTGAGAGCCGAGCTATTGGCACAGCACCCCCACTCCCCGGTGGTCCAGGTAGAACCCTTTTTGTTGCTGCAGGGTATGCAACTTGGGCCATTCCCACTAATTATGGGAAGAGCCCCTCCTACGCAGCCCAGTGTGTTGTGTTGCGCTGCGCTGCACCCCACTCCCAACACGTCTGCCCCACTACCGCCCCAGAAAGGAAGTGGAGCGCTTTATTTTGTGCTGCATTTCCTTTCAGGGGTGATAACCCCAATTTCTCTTGAGAGGCGAGACGTCTATGTCTGGCACAGTCTTGCACCTCACGAGTGTACCCAATTTCCCACCCCACAGGCTTTTAAGAGGCTTTTGAAGGGGGGAAAGACAGAGCAATTCTTGCAGCGAATACCAATTAGCAAGGTTATAGTGAATGAGTAGAAGCTGCTGATGTATACATGCCAATCATCAGCATTTCAAGCTGACAGCGCTTTGGGGGTTTGGTCAGTGTGTTAACATTTGCTAACAAACTAGAGCATGTGCTAGGGCTATAGCATAGACAGACCCGGGAATCCCTGGCTTTCCGCTAGGAAGTGGAGAAGAGTGTCCCAGCCCAGTATATTAGCAGCTGGATTCAGAAAGGAGCAGCACAAATGGATAGCAATAGAATGGGGCAAATGGATGACAATTGAAGGAGGTGGATCGTAATGAAAGAAAGAATAAATGTAAATAAAGGGAAGAGGGTAGGGCAAAGCTGGGAGTACAGTTTTGGGGGTGGGGGAGAATGGAAAAGCAGGGAGCAACACTTTCGGGTGAGAGAAAGAAAAGTGCTAGCATTAACTGGGGAATGGTGGGAGGGTGAGTACCTGCACAAACTATGGGGAGGGAGGGAAGGAGGGGGGAGTGGTAACCTGAGCTGGAAGACCGGAAGTAGAGTACAAGCTTAACAGGGTTGGAGGGGGGAGAAAATTGACAGATTGTATTAGTGAAGGAGAGGGAGGCGAGAGCAAGTATGAACTGGGTGCATTGGAGGAGAAAAGGGTGCCCCTTTGAAAGGGTGAGGAGGTAGACGGGGTACAGTCTCTGTGAAGTGCGCCCAAAGGAGATAAGGGCTAGGGCAGAGAGGGTTGGATCTGAGAGAGTGACTGTTGAGGTAACTTTTGGGTAAGTGATAGACTAGGTAGCCAGTTGAAAATACAAATGTCACTTTAATTTTCTTTTTCTTAGATTAAAAATCGATTAATTGTGAAGTATAAAAGTGCTTAAAATGCATTAGACTGCATCACTTTTAATATAAAAATTCAAAACACACCTGGACCCGTTTAGAAATGCTCCATTAATTTTGAGTCTTCGATGTTTGGATTTCCCCTTCAGGCTTTCAATTACTTTTGGTTTTTTTTTCCCCAATGTTGCGTATGGCTCAAATTACAAAGCCCGTTAACTATTTGTTTCCACATGTCAGAATAATTCTGCCACAGTACCGAAACGGCTCTCATTAAAGTCACAAATGACATCCTTTGACAAAGGTAAACTATCCCTCCTCATCCTTCTCGACCTGTCTGCAGCGTTTGACACAGTTGACCACCCCATCCTCCTCCAACACCTCTCCACCGTCATCCAGCTGGGTGGAACTGCAGTCCCATTCTTATCTATCTAATCGTAGCCAGAAATTCTCCTGCAATGGCTTCTCTTCCCACTCCTGCATCGTTACCTCTGGTGTCCCCCAAGGATCTGTCCTTGGCCCCCTCCTGTTTCTCAACCACATGTTGACATCATCCGAAAACACGGCGTCAGTTTCCACATGTACGCTGATGACACCCAGCTCTACCTCACCACCACTTCTCGCGACCCCTCCATGGTCTCTAAATTGTCAGGCTACTTGTCCGACATCCAGTACTGGATCAGCAGAAATTTTCTCCAATTAAATGTTGGGAAGACCGAAACCATGGTCTTTGGTCCTGGCCACAAAGTGCATTTCCTAGCCACTGACTCTATCCCTCTCCCTAGCATCTGTCTGATGCTGAACCACACTGTTTGCAACATAGGTGTCATATTTGACCCTGAAATGAGCTTTCGGCCACATATCTGCGGCATAACTAAAACCGACTATTTCCACCTCCGTCTCCAACTCTGCCTCAGCTCATCTGCTGCTGAAAGCCTCATCCATGCTTTTGTTATCTCTAAACTTGACTACTCCAACACACTCCTGGCTGGCCTCCCACATTCTACCCTACGTAAACTTGAGGTCATCCAAAACTCGGCAACCTGGGTTCTAATTCGCACCAAGCTTCATTCACCCATCACCCTGTGCCCGCTGACCTACATTGGCTCCCAGTTAAGCAACGCCTCGATTTCAAAATTCTCATCCATGTTTACAAATTCCTCCATGGCCTCGCCCCGTCCTATCTGTAATCTCCTTCAGCCTCACAACCCCCCCTGAGATATCTGCGCTGCTCAAATTCTTCCCTTTTGACCACCTTTGATTATAACTGCTCAACCATCAGTGGCCCTCAACTCTGAACTCACTCCCTAAACTTCTCCGCCTCTCTACCTCTCTTTCCTCCTTTAAGACGCTCTTTAAAACCTACCTCTTCGATGAAGCTTTTGGTCATCTGCCGTAATTTCCTCTTATGTGGCTTGGTGCCAAATTTTTTTTTTCTTAAATACAAATATAAATACATATATAAATACAAGTTGTTGTTGTTCAGTGGCTCAGCCTTTTGAAGCTCTTGGTTAGTTTTTGCTAGCTTTCTAGATTGACATATATTCAGATATTGGAGTTGAGGAGGAGTGTGAATTATTAGATGAGATAAATTTAGTGATAGAAGAAGTATTAAGCGGTTTAGCATCCTTGAAAGTAGATAAATCCCCAGGCCCAGATGAAATGTATCCCAGGCTTTTAAGAGAAGCAAGGGAGTCAGTAGAGGAGACTCTGATGATAATTTTTTCAATCCTCTCTGGCTAAGGTGTGGTGCTGGAGAACTGAAGGACTGCTATATTTGTGCCATTGTTCAAAAAGGGAGAACTGGATAGATTGAGTAATGACAGGCCGGTCAACCTAACCTCAGTGGTGGGCAAATTGTTGGAAAGAATTCTGAGAGACAGATTAATCAAGGACAGTAAGCAATTCTATTTGTTATGGGAAGGTCATGTCTGACTAAATTAATTGCATTTTTTGAGGAGGCAACAAAGAGGGTTGATAAGAGTAATGCATTTGATGTAGTCTGCATGGATTTTAGCAAGATGCCACATGGCAGACTGGTCAGAAAAGTAAAAGCCCATGGGATCCAAGGGAAAGTGGCAAGTTGGATCCAAAATTGGCTCAGAGGCAGGAAGCAAAGGGCAATGGTCGATGGGTGTTTTTGTGACTGGAAAGCTGTTTCCAATGGGGTTATGCAGGGCTCCGTACTAGATCCCTTGCTTTTTATGGAATACATCAATAATTTAGACTTCAATGTCGGGGGCATGATTAAGACGTTTGTAGATGATACAAAAAATGGCCGTGTGGCTGATAGTGAGTAACAAAGCTGTAGACTGCACAAAGATACTAAGGGACTAGTCAGGTGGGCAGAAAAGTGGCAAATGGAATTCATTGTGGAGAAGTATGAGGTAATGCATTTGGGGAAGGCTAACAAGGCAAGAGAATACACAATAACTGGTAGGATACTGAGAAGTGTAAAGGAACAGAAGGAACTTGGAATGCATGTCCACAGATCCCTGAAGGTAGCAGGACTGGTAGATAAGGTGGTTAAGAAGGCATATGGAATGCTTGCCTTTATTAGTCGAGGCATAGAATACAAGAGCAGGGTTTATGCTTGAACTGTATAAAACACTAGTTAGGCCACAGCTAGAGTACTGTGTTTTCTTTGGAACAGAGGAGGCTGAGGGGAGATTTAATTGAAGTGTATAAAATTATGAGAGGCCTAGAAAGAGTGGATAGGAAGGGCCTATTTCCCCTAGAAGGAGAACAATAACCAGGGGACATAGATTTAAAGTAATTGGGAGAAGGAGTCGAGGGGAGTTGAGGAGAACATTATTCAGCCAGAGGGTGGAACTCTCTGCCTGAAAAAGTGGTAGAGTCAGAAATGCTCATCACATTTAAAAAGTACTTGAATATGCACTTCAAGTGCCGTAACCTACAGGGCTACAGACCAAGAGCTACAAAGTGGGATTTGGCTGGATAGCTCTTTTTCGGCCGGCACAGAAATGATGGGTCAAATGGCCTCTTTCTGTGCCATAAATTTCGATGATTCTATACGCTGCTAGTGGAACAAAGAGGTTGAGGAACAAACAGGAATCTGGCTTCCAAGGAGCAGAGTGTGCAGGCTGGGCCCTATGGCTTGAGGAAAATGTTCAGAATGGCTGGTGTTAGTCAATCAGGACCAGACCAAGGTGAATGCCCATATGTTCACAGTCCTGGTCATTGTATACTCGCCAGTGGGACATATCTCCCTGGAGAGATTATAGGGGGAAGTTTAACTTTCTCTGCCTGCTGGAAACCGGGTGGGACAGGAGTTAAAATCCAAGGAGTAGACTTACCGCACATTTCCTATCCCCATGGCCATTTTAATGCCACTGTTTTCTTGGCCGGCAGAGGTCGTCTAATTCATGTGGGAGCTTCATAAACATTGCAAATTGGGGTCCTATCACTTAGATAGGACTCTGATGATGTTATACCTGCTTACTGAGCCAAGCACCCTGCCGCAGACATCTTCTTCAGCACAACTTGGTGGACACCCAACGTAGGCCATGTAACACAAGTGTAAAACTTATTCATGTGGGGCCCTGACGAGCAGGGGTGCTTCACCCCTTCTCACCTTCTAAACCTTCCTGAACTTCCTCTCGCCTCCCCAATTTACCTGACTGTCAGCCTGGCGACTGCTGGGCCACCCGATCTTCGTAGGCCCAAAGCCTGTATGCTGCCTCTAGTTGCCCATATCTGGTGGGATTGTAATGAGACCCGGTTATTAAAACGGAGCAGGCCTTGCACTGCAACTCCCAGGCAGGTGGCTCACATTTCCTCCACCATTCCATTTGGGTCTTAAAATCGCCCCCTTATAAATCCACCTGATAACTGAGCAGGAGCGAAGATATCTGTTCAAATCCTGTAAACACAAGAACACAAGAAATAGGAGCAGGAATAGGCCATTTGGCCCCTCGAGCCTGCTCCGCCATTTAATAAGATCATGGCTGATCTGATCATGGGCTCAGTTCCACTTCCCTGCCCGCTCCCCATAACTCTTTATTCCCTTATCGCTCAAAAATCTGTCTATCACTGCCTTAAATATATTCAATGACCCAGCCTCCACAGCTCTCTGGGGCAGAGAATTCCACAGATTTACAACCACTGAGAGAAGAAATTCCTCCTCATCTCAGTTTTAAATGGGCGTCCCCTTATTCTGAGACTATGCCCCCTAGTTTTAGTTTTCTCTATGAGTGGAAATATACTCTCAGATTCCAACTTGTTGAGCCCCCTCAATATCTTATATGTTTCGATAAGATCACCTCTCATTCTTCTGAACTCCAATAAGTATAGGCCCAACCTACTCAACTTATCTTCATAAATCAACCCCCTCATCTCCGGAATCAACCTAAGTGAACCTTCTCTGAACAGCCTCCAATGCAAGTATATCTCTCCTTAAATAAGGAGACCAAAACTGCACACAGTACTCCAGGTGTGGTCTCACCAATACCGTGTACAGTTGTAGCTCTCTACTTTTATACTCTATCCCCTTTGCAATAAAGGCCAACATTCCATTTGCCTTCCTGATTACTTGCTGTTCCTGCATATTAACTTTTTGTGTTTCATGCACAAGGATCCCCAGGTCCCTCTGTACTGCAGCATTTTGCAATTCTTCTCTATTTAAATTAAAATTTGCTTTTCTATTATTTTTGCCAAAGTGGATAACCTAACATTTTCCTACATTATACTCCATCTGCCAAATGTTTACCCACTCACTTAGCCTATATATATCCCTTTGCAGATGTTTTGTGCCTCTTCACAATTTGCTTTCCCACTCACCTTTGTATCATCAGCAAACTTGGCCACAATACACTTGGTCCCTTCATCCAATCATTAATAGAGATTGTAAATAGTTGAGGCCCTAGCACCGATCCCTGTGGCATCCCACTAGTCACTGTTTGCCTACCGGAAAATGACCCATTTATCCCGACTCTTTGTTTTCTGTTAGTTAGCCAATCCTCTATCCATGCTAATATATTACCCCCAACCCTGTGAACTTTTATCTTGTGCAGTAACCTTTTATGTGGCACCTTATCGAATGCCTTCTGGAATTCCAAATACACCACATCCACTGGTTTCTCTTTATCCACCCTGCTCGTTACATCCTCAAAGAACTCCAGCAAATTTGTCAAATATGATTTCCCTTTCATAAAACCATGCTGACTCTGCTTGATTAAATCATGTTTTTGCCAATGTCCCACTACAAATTCCTTAATAATACACTCCAGCATTTTTCCAACAACAGATGTTCGGCTAACTGGTCTATAGTTTCCTGCTTTTTGTCTGCCTCCTTTTTTAAATAGGGGCGTTATATTTGCGGTTTTCCAATCCTCTGGGACCGCCCCAGAATCCAAGGAATTTTGGTAGATTACAACCAATGCATCCACTATCACTGCAGCCACTTCTTTTAGGACCCTAGGATGCAAGCCATCAGGTCCAGGGGACTTGTCCGCCTTTAGACCCATTATTTTACCAAGTACTACTTTCTTAGTGATAGTGATTGTATTAAATTCCTCCCTCCCTATAGCCCCTTGATTATCTCCTATTGGGATGTTTTTAGTGTCTTCTACTGTGAAAAATATTTGTTCGAAATCTCTGCCATTTCTCTGTTCCCCATTATTAATTCTCCAGTTTCATCCTCTAGGGTACCAACATTTACTTTAGCGATTCTTTTCCTTTTTACGTCTCTGTAGAAACTCTTACTATCTGTTTTTATATTTCATGCAAGTTTACTTTCATAATCTATCTTCCCTCTCTTTATTATTTTTTTAGTCATTCTTTGCTGGCTTTTAAAAGTTTCCCAATCATCTGGCCTCCCACTAGTCTTGGTCACATTGTATGCCCTTGTTTTCAATTTGATATCATCCCTTATTTCGGATGGTTATCCCTTCTTTAACAGCCTTTCCTTCTCATTGGGATATATTTTTGTTAAGAGTTATGAAATATCTCCTTAACTGCTCATCAACCATCCCACACATTGGGGCCAAGCTTTGGCCTGAGTTGCATCTGTTTTTTTGAAGCAACTGGTTTAGAATGGAGTATCTTAGAAATTTGAATTCTCGCCATTTAGTTTGCTCCAGTTCTAGTCAGTTAGAACAGTTTCACTTTGGGACAGAATTTTTTTTTCAAAAGGGGGCGTGTCCGGCCACTTACGCCTGTTTTCAAAGTTTAGGCAGTGAAAACTTACTCCAAACTAACTTAGAATGGAGTAAGTGAAGATTTTTGTACGCTCGAAAAAACCTTGTCTACACTTTAGAAAATCAGGCGTAGGTTACAAATTAGGCGTAGGGAATGGGGGGGGGAGGGGGGGAAAGGAAGTCATTAAATTCTACAATCAATCCTTAGTTATACTTATACAAATATTATACAAATAAATCCAACCCGAATAAAAATTTATAAGCGAAGAAAAGATTAAATAAACCATGTTTCTATCTGTGTGAAACAGCAGCAGCCTTCGAGCTGCTGTGCTTCAGGCAGGCCTTTCATGTTGGAGACAGACAGGGGTGGCGTAGTGTCTCGACGACAGCCCCAACAGCGGCAGCAAGCAGCCTTCGAGCTGAGCTGCGGTGCTTCAGGCAGGCCTTCCTTCCGTCAGTGGCTGGCCGGCAACCGAGGAAGCAACACGCACGCAGCTTTTGAAGGGGGTTGAGGCCATTCGGCCATGCGATAGGGGCATCGTCAGTGGCTCGACGGCAGCTGAAGATACAGCAGCAGCCTTCGAGCTGTGAGGGGACTGAGGCCATTTGGCCACAGGATAGGGGCATCGTCAGTGACTGGACCTAAGGCAAAGACACAGCAATCAAGCAGCCTTCGAGCTGTGAGGGGGATGAGGCCATTTGGCCAGGGACAGGGAGAGGCAGCAACATAGACAGTTTTATATTTAAATTTGCAGAATGGGTGCTGCATTGTCAACACCACGTATTATGCAATGGTTCGCCATCAATTCACTGCATAGGAGAGAATTGATTAGAGCTCACCGCACCAGGAACGTCGTAGCCCGTAGGTTGATGGGCAGGAGACCTTACCCACGTCGACAATATCGAACCAGGCGCTCGTACCTGGACATGAGCGAGGCTGATTGTGTCAAAAGACTGCGTTTTCGCAGAGAAGTTGTCACTGAGATCTGTGATATGGTGAGAGCAGATTAGCAGCCCAGAAGCAGAACGCCAACTGCCCTGTCTGTTGCAGTGAAGGTAACAGCTGCACTTTCTTTCTATGCCTCGGGATCGTTTCAGGCTACAACCAGAGATGTGTGTACCATCTCTCAACGTGCAATACATGCCTGCGTTTACCAGGTCACGGCTGCACTGTATGCGCGAAGGAATGACTTCATCAATTTCCCAATGACCGCACAAGCGATCCATGAAAGGGCTGTGGGCTTCTTCAGGATTGCCGGCTTCCCAAAGGTACAGGGCTGCATTGATTGTACCCACATCGTCTTGCGAACACCTGTGGAGGATTCTGAGCAGTACCGAAATCGGAAAGGTTTCCACTCTATCAATGTGCAGTTCGTGTGTGACAACAAGCAGCGCATCATGTCAGTCGATGCGAGATACCCTGGCAGCACCCACGATGCATTCATCCTACGCGACAGCGTTATATCTGACATGTTTGAGCAGCAGCCAGAAGGGCAGAGCTGGCTACTGGGAGACAAAGGGTACGGCCTGACCACCTGGCTCATGACGCCCCTACGCGTGACACGGACAGAAGCTGACCGTCAATACAACATGGCGCACATTGCGACGCGCAGCATCATTGAGAGGACCATTGGCATATTGAAAAATTCCGATGCCTGGACCATTCCGGAGGACAGTTGCTATACTCTCCTCAGATTGTCGGTCACTTCACTGTTGTGTGTGCATGCTTCATAACTTAGCCATCATGAGGCAGCAGGAGCTGGTAGTGGAACCAGAAGACCGACGTGACGGTCCAGTGTATGATGATAATATTACGGAACAGCAGGATGTGGATGATGACGACGATCAGGAAAGCATGCAAGTGCCTGATGCCGGAGCATGAGGTCGGAGGAGGGCCGTCCATCGCGCCCCTTTAATGATTGCTCGAGCCTTGCGCCAGCAGCTCATCCTGAACGCTTCAACTACTGATGCCTGAGGGCTCTGCGACCACTTTTTCGCATGGACATGTTTATTCTTTGCAGTTGTTCCTACGTTGTGTTGTGTTAATGGAACATGAAACAGTTTTAATGAAAAAATATTTTATTGAAAAGTTAACGTCACTGTAATAAAATATTTGTTGTATCAAACTATACTTTTTAATATGACTCTTGAAGATCACGTAAAAACTTTAAGATCACTTATAAACTTGTAAAGTTACAAAAATTACAAAACAATTGCAATGTGAAAAATCTTACACTCTTAAGATTACTTAAACTTCAAGATCACTTTTTAGATGCAAAATGAAATAAGTTACAGAATGTGAGAGCATTTACACTATAAGATCACTTGAAAACCCTGAGATCACTTATAAGTTGTAAAGTTACAAAACTTACAAAACAATTTCAATTTGAAAAACGCTACTACAGCTACATCAAGAACAAGAACAAAAGCAGCAAAGAAAGGCTGCAACCATGTCTCATCCACATCTCAGTGAATGTTCACTTCTTCATGGGGGTGTCATTTGATTTGCCGGGCTGTGTGCCCTTATTGCAGCAGCTACCTCACCCAGGCCCTCCCTGACAGCCTGTGCCGACACTTGCATGCCCTCCCTGACGGCCTGTGCCGACACTTGCATGCCCTCCCTGACGGCCTGAGCCGTCGATTGCACTCCCTCGGACATTCCCTCCCTAAGTTCCCGTGTCATTACTGCTATTTCTCCCGTCAGGACCGTCAACTCTTCACCCACTGCACTGACACCACCGATGAGTGATCGGGTAAGCTCATTGGTCTCCATACCCAATGCCACAAACTGAGCCGCATCTATTGCATGCTGCATCTCAGGAGCGCGTGTCTCCAATCTCCTTCTCCTCTGCCTGGGTCTGCCTCGTGGCACCACTACACTGGGAGGCACGGGCACCGTTGGTGGGACGCTTGGTGTTGCAGACGGCACCACTACACAGGGAGGCGCGGGCTGGGACTGTGGGACACTCTGTGTTCCAGACGGCAGAACTAGAGGGAGAGGCTCGGGCTGGAACGGTGGGGCACTCTGTGTTGCAGACAGCAGAACTAGAGGGAGAGGCTTGGGCTGGAACGGTGGGATGCTCTGTGTTACAGACAGCAGTACTAGAGAGAGAGGCTCGGGCTGGGATGGTGGGGCGCTCGGTGTTCCAGATGACAGCACTCGAGTGCAAGCCGTGGGCTGGGATGTTGGACGAATGGGTGTAAACTGCTCCATGATATCAGCAACAGCACTGGGACCCGCAGCGTTGGAACCAAAACCATAGTAGGTGGAACCAGAACCTATGCGAGAGGGAGGCGCAGGCTCGGACAGTAGTGCACTGACTGTAGAATGCTGCATTATACCAGCAGCACGACTGGGACCCACAACATTGGAATCAAAACCATGGAAGGTGGAACCAAGACCTATGCAAGGGGTTGAAACTCTGATGCTCCTTGATGGGGGCTCATAAACATTAATTTAGAAGCTCTCCCCTGCAGACATTTCAGTTATCGCTGCCATCATCCAGTCTGGTTCGTCCACATCTGGTTGTACTGGTTCTTGTTCTGTACCCTCAGGATCTTCAGGGTTGGCAGCAGCATCATCATCATCATCATCATCATCATCACGTTCTGCAAAATAATCAGAACAGTCAAATATTTAACAGCAAGGGAGGGGGCCGGGTGTGTGGCATGAGTACTCTCACACATAGCAGGTTAGGCAGCAGGTTGATTTAAAGGGCCACGATGCATTTTCAGGACTCACCCTCTTCCTCGCGTGCGGGCCCAGCTTGTGCTGTACTGATTGCTTTTCTCCATGTACGACTCATCATAGTAGCTACCCTTTGTTCCAAGGGTGTCAGTGGATGCAGATTGGGCGTGCCTCCTCCTGTCCGAGTTGCCTCCCTTTTGTTGTGGGCCAATTTCTTCTGCAAAGAGTAAAATATAACTTTTTACAGAGTGTGTCAGTCTGCAAGGTGGTACATACAGATAGCCAGGTTACAATTACGATTAAATTAAAAATGGGAAATATTACTTACACTAACTACTTGACCAAGGTCGTGCCATTTCTTTTTACACTGACTTCCAGATCTCCTGGTATGCACCACTGCGCAGTAATCTTCTGCAACTTGGTTCCAGCGTTTCTTCATTTCTTTTGGTGGCACTTTTATGCGACCTCTGTTGCTGGTATCTAGCTCCTGCCATCTCTGCTCAATTACATTGACTAATATCTCTACTTCCTCATGCAAGAAATTCTTTGTTCTTGGTGAACATTGATCCGTTGCAAAGTTGAATTGGCACTCTTATTTCTCAAAACACACAGTCCTTAATTTGCATGCACCAATGCAGCACCGGTTCTGCAAGTTTAGCAGTGAAAAGCTGAACTCACTGATTTCAGCAGGTGATTTATTCAACAGTGCTGCTAAAAGCACTCCCTCAGACACAAAAATATCACAAGAATTAAATCACAAGCCTTTCCAGGGGTCCAAGAGACAAATCTTCACTTTTCCTCCAGTCCCTTTAAAAATGGCCGAGTGCCAATGTTTGTTTCACACTGCGCATGCGCGCACGCTCCAACGCGCACGCGCAGAGTTGCCTGCATGACGTTGCCTCATTTGAATTAGACCCGCCCCCCCACTGCTGAGAGAATCGGCGCAAGTGTCTGGCTCCGCGCCCCGCTGTGATGTGCACGCCGCGCCAAGCTGAGTTCGAGCTCCGAGGAGCCGGAAAGTCTCTCAGTTTTTTTCCTGCGCACTTTTGGGCGCGAAGAACAGGTGTCCAGCTCGGGGCTGCGCCATTTTCGGCGCGGCCCGAAACTTGGGGTCATTAATCTATTTTCCCAGTCCACTTTAGCCAACTCTGCCTTCATGCCTTTGTAGTCCCCTTTAATTAAGCTTAAGTCACTGGTTTGAGATCCAACTTTCTCACCCTCCAACTGAATTTGAAATTCAACCATGTTATGGTCATTCATTCCTAGAGGATCCTTTACTAGGAGATTGTTTATTAATCCTGTCTCTTTACACAGCACCAGATCTAATATAGCCCTCTCCCTGATTGGTTCCACAACATATTGTTCAAGGAAACTATCTCGGATACACTCTATGAACTCTTCCTCATGACTACCCTGGCCAATTTCCTTGTCAAATCAATATGAAGGTTAAAATCGCCCATGATTATTGCCGTTCCTTTCTTACAAGCCTCCATTACTTCTTGATTTATACTTCATCCAAAAGTTTTGCAACTGTTAGGGGACCTATAGACTATGCCCACCAGCGACTTTTTCCCCTTATTATTCTTTATCTCCACCCAAACTAATTCAATACCTAACATACAAGATTTGGAGAGTCAGGCTTGCATCTCAAGCAGATACCTAAAATATACCACAGGAGGATGAAACCATGCTTCAAGTACTGGATTATATGTGGGCAAAGCCACAGGAAATTTTCCTGTGTATTTGAAACGTTTGCATCTGACATGCACCCAGGTCATTGCACTTCCCAGTGGAATGAAACCTCATAAACGTCACACAGGACAAAAAAAAACGGATTGACTCAAGTACTGATGATCTCCTGAGCTTGAACTCTCATGCTTATCTACTGCACTTCCTTTCCCCAGGCCCCTCTCCCCCAAGTGCTGCCTAATACCCTATTTCTCCTCCCACCCAAATGCTACCAGTCAACCAAAACCCTTCCAAATGCTACTGACCCCCACTTCCCCACCCCCCCCCACCATCCCGGCAGACACGAGACCCCAACCCCACCCCTCCACAGAATGCTGTCATAACACCTGACTGTTATTACACTCCAAACCACCCATTTTGTTCCCCAATTATAAGATTATTGTTTTTTTTAATTCAGTAACCATTTCTTTTAAACAAGTTTGTACGTAGACTGAACACTGGCCACTGGCTGGTTGGTTTACTTTGCTTTGTGTGTTCAAATCGAGACTTGAGTCCAATCCAAATGCTAATGCTTTCTCTTTATCGGGCATAGGGCAGAGTCCAACATGTGGAGGCTCAACATTTGGCAGTATCGGTGTGTGACACTGTAATTACGCTGAATGTGAAGAAGGGATACTTTTTATGAAAACAAAAGCTGTTATGAAATCAATACAACATTGTTGATGTTTTGTTTAAAGAAAAGCGAGCATGTGGGAGATAACATCAGTACAAAGTACAAAAGCAAAATACTGCAGATGCTGGAATCTGAAATAAAAGCAGAAAATGCGAGAATTTCTCAACAGGTCAGACAGCATCTATGGAGAGACAAACAGAGTTAATGTAGAAAAATAGAAACATAGAAAATAGGTGCAGGAGTAGGCCATTTGGCCCTTCGAGCCTGCACCACCATTCAATATGATCATGGCCGATCATGCATTTCAGTACCCCATTCCTGCTTTCTCTCCAACCCCTTGATACCTTTAGCCGTGCAGGCCACATCTAACTCCATTTTGAATATATCTAACGAACTGGCCCCAACAACTTTCTGTGGTAGATGACCATTCGTTCAATAGAAAGTGCTTCCCTAACCTAGGTATTCTAAAAAAATAGTAAAAATAATTCATGTTTTTCAGGGTTGATTGCATTTTTAGTCCTTTTCCTGCATGTGCAGAACTTCCATTGTTGGTGTTCCTTCTTTGGTGATATCCAGCGCCCTGAGATCAACAAGAACCTTTTGCATACTGGCTCCACTTCAAATCTATAAAAGCATCCCAGATATTTGGAAAATGTGCTTGATTAGCAATATTAACATTAATTAATCTATAAGTGAGTGAATGGGAAATGACAACATAAAGAAACAAAGAGAAGCTTTTAATCTGGTTATACCAACAAAGTTGAATTCCTAATTTCTGCGGCCGCAACCGAGACTCCAGGATGGTATGTTGCCTCCCTGGTGCAAGGGTCAAGGATGTCTTGGAGCGGGTACAGGGCATTCTGAAAAGGGAAGGTGAACAGCCAGTTGTCGTGGTGCATATAGATACTAACGATATTGGTCAAAAACAGGATGAGGCCCTACAAGACGAATTTAGGGAGCTAGGAGCTAAGTTAAAAAGTAGGACATCAAAAGTAGTAATCTCAGGATTGCTACCAGTGCCACTTGCTCGTCACAGTAGGAATCGCAGGATAGCTCAGATGAATACGTGGTGCAGCAGGGACGGATTCAAATTCCTGGGACATTGGAACCGGTTCTGGGGGAGGTGGAACCAGTACAAACTGGACGGTCTGCACCTGGGCAGGACCGGAACCAATGTCCGAGGGGGAGTGTTTGCTAGTGCCGTTGGGGAGGAGTTAAACTAATATGGTCGGGAAATGAGAACCTATGCAGGGAGACAGAGGGAAGTAGAATGGGGGCAGAAGCAAAAGATAGAAAGAAGAAAAGTAAAAGTGGAGGGCAGAGAAACCTAAGGCAAAAAACAAAAAGGGCCACATTACAGCAAAATTCTAAAGGGGCAAAGTGTGTTCGAAAGACAAGCCTGAAGGCTCTGTGCCTCAATGCAAGAAGTATTCGGAATAAGGTGGACGAATTAACTGTGCAGATAGCAGTTAACGGGTATGATGTAATTGGCATCACGGAGACATGTCTCCAGGGTGACCAAGGCTGGGAACTCAACATCCAGGGGTATTCAACATTTAGAAAGGATAGACAGAAAGGAAAAGGAGGCGGGGTGGCATTGCTGATTAAAGAGGAAATTAATGCAATAGTAAGAAAGGACATTAGCTTGGATGATGTGGAATCGGTATGGGTGGAGCTACGGAATACCAAGGGGCAGAAAACGCTAGTGGAAGTTGTGTACAGACCACCAAACAGTAGTAGTAAGGTTGGGGACAGCATCCATCAAGAAATTAGGGATGCATGCAATAAAGGTACAGCAGTTATCATGGGTGACTTTAATCTACATATTGATTGGGCTAATCAAACTGGTAGCAATGCGGTGGAGGAGGATTTCCTGGAGTGTATTAGGGATGGTTTTCTAGACCAATATGTCAAGGAATAAATCAGGGAGCTCGCCATCCTAGACTGGGTGATGTGTCATGAGAAAGGACTAATTAGCAATCTTGTTGTGCGAGACCCCTTGGGGAAGAGTGACCATAACATGGTAGAATTCTTTATTAGTTTGGAGAGTGACACAGTTAAGGGGATTTGAGTATAGGAGCAGGGAGGTCTTACTGCAGTTGTACAGGGCCTTGGTGAGGCCTCACCTGGAATATTGTGTTCAGTTTTGGTCTCCTAATCTGAGGAAGGACGTTCTTGCTATTGAGATATTGCAGCGAAGGTTCACCAGACTGATTCCAGGGATGGCTGGACTGACATATGAGGAGAGACTGGATCAACTGGGCCTTTATACATTGGTGTTTAGAAGGATGAGAGGGGATCTCCTAGAAACATACAAGATTCTGACAGGACGGTACAGGGTAGATGCGGGTAGATTGTTCCCGATGTTGGGGAAGTTCAGAACCAGGGGACACAACCTTAGGATAAGGGGTAGGCCATTTAGGTCTGAGATGAGGAGAAACTTCTTCACTCAGAGAGTTGTTAACCTGTGGAATTCCCTGCCACAGAGAGTTGTTGATGCCAGTTCGTTGGATATATTCAAGAGGGAGTTAGATATGGCCCTTACGGCTAAGGGGATCAAGGGGTATGCAGAGAAAGCAGGAAAGGGGTTCTGAGGGAATGATCAACCATGATCTTATTGAATGGTGGTGTAGGCTCGAAGGGTCGAATGGCCTATTCCTGCACCTATTTTCTATGTTTTTATGTTTCTAATAGGCATGTGAATGCCTAATCATATGAACTTCAGTAATTGTTGTTATGTAGGCAAGCATGATAGCCACTTTGTTGCTGTGGGATCGTGCTAAGCGCAATCAGATGAATAACCCTTTTCTTTTGATGGTATTGATTGAGGGAGCAATGTGTGCCAGGACATTGGAAGAACTCCCTGGTTTTCTTCAACAGTGTCATTTGGTCTTTAACATCCACCCAAACCACCTATACAGGCAGGCAGGACATCAGTTTAAATTTAGGATGCAGCTATTTGCACAGAGCAAAAAGCTTTGATTGTCTCTGATAGGTTCACATGATCACATGACCTGATTGCTGATTGGTCCCCTTGGAGGATGAGCCACACCCAGCATTTTCTCTGGAATGAGTAATTCGAACCGCCCAGCCAAAGTTCTGAGTGACTTTGCGAAGTGTAATGCAAGCCATTCTGACTTCAGACCCCAGACAGGATAGAGCTCCCCCATCCCAGCACAAGCTCCTGACAACTCCAGCCCAAGTTCCTTACCCACAACCCCCCAGCCCAAGTTACTGACTACCCCCCAGCCCAAGTTCATGCCCCCCCAGCCCAAGTTCCTGACACCCTCAGCCCACGTTCCTGAGCCCAACCCAGCCCAAGTTCTTGACCTCCCCATCCCCTTCGCCCCCACCCCCCGCCCCGATACAGATGGGGCATTGTGTGGGTCATGGTTGTTAACAGCTTTATTGGGTATGAAGTGAATAGTGACAGTGTCGTGACTTCCAGATTTCAACCACTCCAATGATGTCCCTTGTCACACACGCACTCAGCTTTCCGAGAAAACAGATGTGGTTGTAAAGGGGTTTGAAGAACGTGATCCGTCTTCCCTGAGTACCCTCTCTCCTGTCCGATCCCCTCTCCCGCTTCCCCTCTTTCTCCCCCAGTCACTTTCTCGCTCCCCCAGTCTCTCTCTCCCCCCAGTCTCTTTCCCTTCCCAGTCTCTCTCGCTCCCCCCCTCACCCCCAGTCTCTCTCTCTCCCCCCCCACCCCCAGTCTCTCTCTCCCTCTCAGCCTCTCTCTCTCTCCCTCTCAGTCTCTCTTGCCCCAGACTCTCTCTTTCCCTCCCAGTTTCAGTCTCTCTCTCTCCCCCACCCACCCCCCTGTCCCTCTCTCTACGCCAGTCTCTCTCTACCCCCCCCCAGTCTCTCTCCCCCAGTCTCTCTCAATCCCCCGCCCCAGTCTCTCTCTCTTGCCCTCCCCATCTCTTCCTCTCTCCCTCCCCAGTCTCTCTCTCTCTCGCCCACTACCTCTGATGTTTTCTCTCCCACAGAAGGCCGCAAAAGAGTTCCAAATAATCCAAAAGCTAGCAGCAGCTCCAGCTTCAGCGTTGCTCGTAGTTGGGTCCCACTTCCGGCTTCCTCGTATGTCGCACTGTGAAAATGCGTGACTGAATCAAGGGTCCATGCTCAAAAAGGGGGCGGAGTCCACTGTGTGCATGTGCAGAAGGACACACAAAAAACTAGTGCAAATAGTCACTCTGTTAAATTTAATCTCTAACAATCCGCACTTTCTTAGTACTGTCCTGGAGTGCCAGCCTAGGTTATTTACACAAACCCTGACATGCATGATGCTTTGCTTCATTAGAGATACCTTACCAATATCTCTCACATTCTCAGTGAAGATGTGGGTATCATTACCATAAAGATGTCATTTGTATTTCTTTTATTATGCACCTGGATGGGCCTGGATTTTCCTTGTTTTGGCAGCATGAAAATAACTCAAATGGGCCGGTTACTATCACAAACTCAGCCCAAAAAATGACCACCACAATTTTGCTCTGAAAAACATTGTGTTGCAGATGCATATAGTGCATTTCCACCACTTCTCCATCATCTCAATCGTATGTGTGGAGACCATCCCACTGTCTGAGCATGAGACCTGTTCTCCAAAACTTTTGTTCATTTGGAGTCTGAAACCATAACATCTTGATTCCCTGCTTTCTCCCTCTCTTCCACCCCCAGGTCCTCATGCTTACTAATGCTCAGTTCTTCACCCAGTGAAAACCCTTCCGACTCACTAACTACTTCCTCCAGAATGGCTATCCCTGGGCTGGTGCGAGAATATTTAAGATGTTATTAAGCAGTTTTTGGGGGCAAGGCAGGAATTGTGCAGCTTGAAGTGCTCCTCCGGCTACTTAGAACATAGGAAATATGAGCAGGAGTAGGCCATTTGACCCCTCGAGCCTGCTCCGCCATTCAATAAGATCATGGCTGATCTGATCATGGACTCAGCTCCACTTCCCTGCCCGCTCCCCATAACCCTTTACTCCGTTATCGCTCAAACATCTGTCTATCTCCGCCTTAAATAGAGTCAATGACCCAGCCTCCACAGCTCTCTGGGGGAGAGAGATTTACAACCCTCTGAGGGAAGAAATTTCTCCTCGTCTCAGTTTTAAATGGGCGGCCTCTTATTCTGAGACTATGTCCCCTAGTTTTAGTTTCCCCTATGAGTGGAAATATCCTCTCTGCATCCACCTTGTCAAGCCCCCTCATTATCTCATTCTTCTGAACTCCAATGTGTATAGGCCCAACCGACTCAACCTGTCCTCATAAATCAACCCCCTCATCTCAGGAATTAACCTAGTGCACCTTCTCTGAACAGTCTCCAATGCAAGTATATCCTCCCTTAAATACGGAGACCAAAACTGTACGCAGTACTCCAGGTGTGGCCTTACCAATACCCTGTACAGTTGTAGCAGGACTTCTCTGCTTGAATACTCTATCCCCCTTGCAATAAAGGCCAACATTCTGTTTTAAGACCCTAGGATGTAAGCCATCAGGTCCAGGGGACTTGTCCGCCTTTAGTCCCATTATTTTACCGAGTACTACTTCTTTAGTGATAGTGATTGTATTAAGTTCCTCCCTCCCTATAGCCCCTTGATTATCCACTTTCTCCTCTTTTTCTTAGCCATCCCCAATGATTTTAAACATGCAAAAGCTTCTTTAGCTGTGTCATGTCTCTTTGAAGAAATAGTGGCTGAATCAATGGCCATTGAAATATTTTGACATGCCACAAGAAGCTAAAACTAACTGTGCTCCCTTTGCCCTGCCTCGACCAAACTGCTCTTGGCACTTTTTTCTCCCATCTCCGGCAGCCTATCCTGTGTGCCTTTGACTGAGTTCCAAAGCTTCCTCTTCATGTGCACTCAAATTACAAAAACCTAGCTGTTTCCCATCCAGTTGAAGTTCTTTTTGTTGCTGGTTGTGCGAAATATTTTCCTTAATAACAACAGAATGCAGTGCTGAAGGAATCTGGTTGGTAACTACATTTCTGTTCACCCAATGTCTGCATCCAAACCATGGTTATAATGCCTGCAGGTACAAACTCCCCTTAAACACCTCTCCTTCAAGACCAGCACAACTCCCTTATGGTTGGCAATGTGTAAGTGGTATGGAGTTAACAAGCTTCCAGAGGTTACTTGTGAATAGTGCAGGTTTCCTTTCACCCAGTTAATGACGCAGAGAGGGTGTGACAGGTAAGGAGCTGAGTCAAGCTCAATTCATTTTATAGGTTGTGAGTGTGGAATGCTACTCTCACTTACCTTGGTCAATCTTGTGGGATCATTGAAGCTGTTTGTGTTCTGTGTGGCTGTGATTGTGTTGTTGGAGTTTTCATTGACCATCTCAGCAATCTCCCCACATAATGCTTTTACTGCCCTCTTTCTGTTCTCAGTCCCCAAGAATTCCTTCCCTCCAGCCCTCATTTCATAAGAACATAAGAACATAAGAACATAAGAATTAGGAACAGGAGTAGGCCATCTAGCCCCTCGAGCCTGCTCCGCCATTCAACAAGATCATGGCTGATCTGGCCGTGGACTCAGCTCCACTTACCCGCCCGCTCCCCGTAACCCTTAATTCCCTTATTGGTGAAAAAGCTATCTATCTGTGACTTGAATACATTCAATGAGCTAGCCTCAATTGCTTCCTTGGGCAGATAATTCCACAGATTCACAACCCTCTGGGAGAAGAAATTCCTTCTCAACTCGGTTTTAAATTGGCTCCCCCGTATTTTGAGGCTGTGCCCCCTAGTTCTAGTCTCCCCGACCAGTGGAAACAACCTCTCTGCCTCTATCTGGTCTATCCCTTTCATTGTTTTAAATGTTTCTATAAGATCACACCTCATCCTTCTGAACTCCAACGAGTAAAGACCCAGTCTACTCAATCTATCATCATAAGGTAACACCCTCATCTCCGGAATCAGCCTAGTGAATCGTCTCTGTACCCCCTCCAAAGCTAGTATATCCTTCCTTAAGTAAGGTGACCAAAACTGCACGCAGTACTCCAGGTGCGGCCTCACCAATACCCTATACAGTTGCAGAAGGATCTCCCTGCTTTTGTACTCCATCCCACTCGCAATGAAGGCCAACATTCCATTCGCCTTCCTGATTACCTGCTGCACCTGCAAACTATCTTTTGGGAATCATGCACAAGGACATCCAGGTCTCTCTGCACCGCAGCATGTTGTAATTTCTCCCCATTCAAATAATATTCCCTTTTATTGTTTTTTTTCCCAAGGTGGATGACCTCACATTTTCCGACATTGTATTCCATCTGCCAAACCTTAGCCCATTCGCTTAACCTATCCAAATCTCTTTGCAGCCTCGCTGTGTCCTCTACACAACCCACTGCCCCACTAATCTTCGTGTCATCTGCAAATTTTGTTACACTACACTCCGTCCCCTCTTCCAGGTCATCTATGTATATTGTAAACAGTTGTGGTCCCAGCACCGATCCCTGTGGCACACCACTAACCACCGATTTCCAACCCGAAAAGGACCCATTTATCCTGACTCTCTGCTTTCTGTTAGCCAGCCAATTCTCTATCCATGCTAATACATTTCCTCTGACTCCGCGAACACTATTTTCTGCAGTAACCTTTTGTGTGGCACCTTATCGAATGCCTTTTGGAAATCTAAATACACCACATCCATCGGTACACCTCTATCCATCATGCTCGTTATATCCTCAAAGAATTCCAGTAAATTAGTTAAACATGATTTCCCCTTCATGAATCCATGCTGCGTCTGCTTGATTGCACTAATCCTATCTAGATGTCCCGCTATTTCTTCCTTAATGATAGTTTCAAGCATTTTCCCCACTACAGATGTTAAACTAACCGGCCTATAGTTACCTGCCTTTTGTCTGCCCCCTTTTTTAAACAGAGGTGTTACATTAGCTGCTTTCCAATCCGCTGGTACCTCCCCAGAGTTCAGAGAATTTTGGTCGATTATAACGAATGCATCTGCTATAATTTCCGCCATCTCTTTTAATACCCTAGGATGCATTTCATCAGGACCAGGGGACTTGTCTACGTTGAGTCCCATTAGCCTGTCCAGCACTACCCCCCTAGTGATAGTGATTGTCTCAAGTTCCTCCCTTCTCACATTCCTGTGACCAGCAATTTTTGGCATGGTTTTTGTGTCTTCCACTGTGAAGACCGAAGCAAAATTATTGTTTAAGGTCTCAGCCATTTCCACATTTCCCATTATTAAATCCCCCTTCTCATCTTCTAACATTGACTTTAGTCACTCTTTTCCGTTTTATATATCTGTAAAAGCTTTTACTATCTGTTTTTATGTTTCGCGGAAGTTTACCTTCGTAATCTATCTTTCCTTTCTTTATTGCTTTCTTAGTTATTCTTTGCTGTTGTTTAAAATTTTCCCAATCTTCTAGTTTCCCACTAACCTTGGCCACCTTATACGCATTGGTTTTTAATTTGATACTCTCCTTTATTTCCTTGGTTATCCACGCTGGTTATCCCTTCTCTTACCGCCCTTTTTCACTGGAATATATTTTTGTTGAGCACTATGAAAGAGCTCCTTAAAAGTCCTCCAATGTTCCCCAATTGTGCCACCGTTTAGTCTGTGTTTCCAGTCTACTTTAGCCAACTCTGCCCTCATCCCTTTGTTTAAGCATAGTACGCTCGTTTGAGACACTACTTCCTCACCCTCAATCTGTATTACAAATTCAACCATACTGTGATCACTCATTCTGAGAGGATCTTTTACAAGGAGGTCATTTATTATTCCTGTCTCATTACACAGGACCAGATCTAAGATAGCTTGCTCCCTTGTAGGTTCTGTAACATATTGTTCTAAGAAACAATCCCGTATGCATTCTATGAATTCCTCCTCCAGGTTACCCCGTGCGATTTGATTTGACCAATCGATATGTAGGTTAAAATCCCCCATGATTACTGCCATTCCTTTTTCACATGCCTCCATTATTCCCTTGATTATTGCCCGCCCCACCGTGAAGTTATTATTTGGGGGCCTATAAACTATACCCACCAGTGACTTTTTCCCCTTACTATCTCTAATCTCCACCCACAATGATTCAACATTTTGTTCATTAGAGCCAATATCGTCTCTCACAACTGCCCTGATATCATCCTTTATTAACAGAGCTACCCCACCTCCTTTCCCTTGTCTATCTTTCCGAATCGTCAGATACCCCTGTATGTTTAATTCCCAGTCTTGGCCACCCTGCAACCACGTTTCTGTAATGGCCACCAAATCATATCCATTTGTAATGATTTGTGCCGTCAACTCATTTACTTTATTTAGAATGCTGCGTGCGTTCAGGTAGAGTGTTTTAATACTTGTTTTTAATCCATGATTTTGAGTTTTGACGCCTCCTGCAGCCCCTTTATATTCAGTGGTCCTTTTTGTTTTTTGCCTTGGGTTTCTCTGCCCTCCACTTTTACTCATCTCCTTTCTGTCTTTTGTTTTTGTCTCCTTTTTGTTTCCCTCTGTCTCCCTGCATTGATTCCCATCCCCCTGCCATATTAGTTTAACTCCTCCCCAACAGCACTAGCAAACATTCCCCCTAGGACATTGGTTCCGGTCCTGCCCAGGTGCAGACCGTCCGCTTTGTACTGGTCCCACCTCCTCCAGAACCGGTTCCAATGACCCAGGAATTTGAATCCCTCACTGCTGCACCACTGCTCAAGCCACGTATTCACCTGAACTATCCTGCGATTCCTACTCTGACTAGCACGTGGCACTGGTTGCAATCCTGAGATTACTACTTTTGAGGTCCTACGTTTTAATTTAGCTCCTAGCTCCTTAAATTCGTCTCGCAGGACCTCATCCTTTTTTTACCTATATCGTTGGTACCAATTGCACCACGACAACTGGCTGTTCACCCTCCCTTTTCAGAATGTCCTGCACCCGCTCCGAGACATCCTTGACCCTTGCACCAGGGAGGCAACATACCATCCTGGAGTCTCGGTTGCAGCCGCAGAAACACCTATCTATTCCCCTTACAATCGAATCCCCTATCACTGTCGCTCTCCCACTCTTTTTTCTGCCCTCCTGTGCAGCAGAGCCAGCCACGGTGCCATGAACTTGGCTGCTGCTACCCTCCCCTGATGAGTCATCCCCCTCAACAGTACTCAAAATGGTGTATCTGTTTTGCAGGGGGATGACCGCAGGGGACCCCTGCACTACCTTCCTTGCACTGCTCTTCCTGCTGGTCTTCCATTCCCTTCACCTGCGGTAAGACCAACTTGCTACACGTGTTACTCACGTCATTCTCAGCATCGTGGATGCTCCAGCGTGAATGCACCCTCAGCTCCAATTCCGCAACGCGGTCTGTCAGGAGCTGGAGGCGGATACACTTCCTGCACACGTAGTAGTTCCCACATGGTACAGGAGGAGCATATCATGTGACCGAGCTCTCCTGCCATGACTTAACCCTTCAATCCACTTAAATTGGCAACAACAATGCTAAAGTTTACTCACTGTTATAGAAGAGAAAAAAGAAAAACTACTCACCAATCACCAGCCAATCACTTACCCCCTTGGCTGTGACGTCACCTTTCTGTTTCTTTCTACTTCTTTTTTGCCTTCTCACTGTAGCTGCACAAGCCACGCCTCTCCACGCACCTCCTCGACGCTGCTCCCGACTGCCGCCGCATTGGGCCTTTATAGGCCTCTCGCTGACCCCGGACTCACGCCTCTCCGACGCACCTCTCGCCGACGCTGAATAAAACATCCACAAATGCATCAGAAAATCTGGGGGCTCAGGGTAATGAAATTAAAATGCTGTTATGGGAACCTGCCTCGTTCCTGCTATGCCTGTTTTAAGGGTACGTTGAAAGCTCTTTGTTCCAATCCCACTGATCTCGTCTTCCATTACATTGAGGACTGTGTCAGTGCTGTTGTTTGCACTAATTGGGGTAGATATTCGACTTGGGCGGTAGCACAGCACTGACAGTATCGCGTCAGCCGCCTATTATACGCCCCGCCTGCAATTCAGATCCATTGATTTCATGCTCATGTTCCATTTGTTTTTAGTTCTGAGGAAGGGCTATAAGCCTGAAATAAAAACAGAAAATGCTGGAAACGCTCAGTCAATCAGGCAGCATCTGTGTCGAGAGAAACAGATTTTACCTTTCTGGGACGAAGTCTGGGAAACCTGGCCAACCAGGGTTAAACCTGCAAATCAGCTTAAATAAGAGACTGCCGGCCTCATTAAAATATTTAAATTGCCAAACGGATCCTGGGTGTGGGTTGGTTGCCCGCCCCTTATCCTGCCTCTGTTAAACCCGGAAGTAGGTGTGTTGGGGTCGGGTTTGAGATTTTAAAAATTTTAACTTGGGTTTTAACCCTTAACTCAGTTTCTATTCCCACAGATGCTGTCTGACCTGCTGCGTGTTTCCAGCATTTACTATTTGTATTTCAGGTTTCCAACATCCACAGTATTTGGCTTTGGCTATAGCATGAAATTTTAGTTTATCTTTTTTCTCCACTAATGCTGATTGGCCCGCTATGTATTTGCAACAATTCCTGTTTTTATTTTAGATTTCCTGTGATTTTTTTTGCTTTCTAGCTCTTCACACATAATTGCTTCAAAATTGCTTCACTGCCCCCAGCAGAACAATTGTGCCATTCCCCCCTCGAGTATAATATGATGCCTGACTCTGAGTGCCACAAACTTTTATAATAAAATCCTGGTTCACAGTCTGTGCTTGCACCACTGCCTGGACTCAGCAACCAGCATTCCGTACCGTTCCAAGTGATTTTCAGGCTCTGTGGAACTGGAAAAGTAAGGCTAAGCCTCAGTGTTCACAGGCACCCTAATGGATTTCCTGCTCCTAAAATCCAGGATCCCACTCTGCCACCATTACAGTGGGGAAGCGGAACCTGATCTGCGCTAATCAGTTACACGCCAGACCCCGTCAGAATAAACGGGTGGAGACAGAAGGAAAGATAGATTACCCCTTTTCCTCTTGCCTCATTATAGTATTGAGACCAGCTGCTGTAAAGAAACTGCCCTCTCCCATTTTGAGGGATCCCACATCCAGCACACGAGGGGGCACCAGAGGCAGGACTGGGGAGAATGCCAGTGCATGGTATCATTTATTTCACATCACCTGCACAGAGGACGGATTCAGAAGTCCCCACCCGTTCTACCTGAGGAAACCCTGGCACAGGACAAACAAGGTCTCACCCCAGAATCCACCTGTCATCAGTTACCCTGGGCAAAAGAATGGTAGAGGGAAGTCACAAATATAATCACCATGTGCCTTCCTGGAATATTTCCTTACCGACACACCCTCAATTGTTCGGTTGAATCTCACTTCACCTGTAATCATTAACATAAACAACAAGGAAGTTTCAGACACAGCTTCAGCACTAATTGTGGGAGAAGTACTGCTTTGACTTTAACTCAGCAAAACCTTGAAAAGACTTGATTTTGATGCTTCTTCTCTGAAACAATAGTGAAAGGTTACGATGGGAGATGACTTACCAAAATGATTTTCCTACTTCCTTTTTCTACTAACGTTCCACAAGAGGTTTCATCTGTCAGATCACGCAGAGAGCCAGAGGCTATAAAGTGTTAACAGCCAGTACAGAAATAGTCGGCAACAGCCAGGTGCAAAGTAAGATGAAAGGTGTAAGGTATGCATTATTTCTGAATTTCTGTGAGTAAGTTGATGGACATTTGTGAAGCAAAGTGTTGAGTACTGTATAATCTGTTACAACCTTTTACTGCTTATAGTCAAATCTAAATTTTGGGGATCAGTGCAAACCTCAATGGAGAGCCCAAAATAATCATAACTTCTGTGAGTAAATGAATTTGGATCATTTTGATTTTAAATGCCCATCCTTCAAACAAAGGTGTGTGAGAATGCATCGAATTTAACTATACTTATATATATATATTATGCAAAGGATCTAACCATACTTATTTATATGCACAGGATCTAACTGTACTTATATATATGCATAGCATCTAGCTATATTTATACATATGCATAGGATCAAACTACACTTATACATATGCATAGCCATTGTTCTGCTAGAAGTTTCTCTGGTGTCTGACTGGAAACAGAAGCAAGAGCAAGGCTTTTTTTTTCAATTTTCCTTCTTGGTGGTCTAGCGGAAAGACGATGCCCGATCTCTGGCGAACTGAGGGATTGAGGGATTCTAACTCCTGAAATCAAATGCTGCTGTGTACTATTGATTTGTGTTTTTTCTAAAATCAATAAATAAAACATGCCTTCTTCAAAGGTGTACTCTAGAAATTTCTGCATGTCTCATCATCGAGAGCATGCAGAAATCAAGCGTAGGCAGCGGAAAGAGTGTGCGGCAAACCAGTCCCACCCACCTCTTCCCTCAACGACTATCTGTCCCACCTGTGACAGTCTGTGACTCTCGTATTGGACTGTTCAGCCACCAAAGAACTTACTTCAGGAGTGGAAGCAAGTCTTCCTCGATTCTGAGGGACTGCCTATGATGCTGATGACTCTAGCAATATAGAAGGCACAGTGCTAGATGTGCCTGGCTAGATTTCCTCTTTGAGCTACTAAGGATCAAGACTCAACCCATTCTTTGTTGAAGCATCAACAGAAAACAAAGAAAACAAAATTCCCCCTTTTATCCTCCCCTCCTTCAAACAGTCTAGTTAAGTGTAAAGTCCTGTCCCCTCAGTACAGATTCACACGAGGCATGTAGTGAAGTCAAGGTCACTCTGGACCTGCACCTTTATTTCACAGCTCTGGAATGCTACACTTGCCTGAGACCTGTCCTTATATACCTGTCTCTTGCAAGTGCACCCCTGGTGGTAAGGTATGCTGGTGGTTACAGGTCATATCTTATTACAGTCATGTATAGCATGTTAGGATACAGTTATATATAATAATGTAAGATACATGACATGAAGGAGTTTGATAGTGCTGGGAAGTTCTTGATAAATTAGAAGTAAAAGCTATGCTGCACCATTCCTGACAGTTGGCAGCAGCACATTTCAGGAAATTAAGAAAAGCTCATGAGCTGGGAGAGCGCAATGTCTTGATATGTGCTCTCAGCGTATGCTAGGAGCGACAGAATTAGTTTTTACCCCCCCCCCCCCTCCCCCAAATGATCAGTGTTTATCCGTGTTCTTTTGTATTCTTTGCAATCTATGCAGTTTGAAAGTTGATGGTTAGTGGGTATTGATCTGATCCCTTGTGGATTACTCGGTGTTTGCTTTCATATTTCCAAGAATCCAAGGGACATTCATAGACTGGATATATTATCATAGACAGGATATATTATCATAGACTGGATATATTATCAGGATTGTATATATTATCATAGACTGGATATATTATCATAGACAGGATATATTATCATAGACTGGATATATTATCAGGATTGGATATATTATCATAGACTGGATATATTATCATAGACTGGATATATTATCAGGATTGGATATATTATCATAGACTGGATATATTATCATAGACGGGATATATTATCATAGACTGGATATATTATCATAGACTGGATATATTATCAGGATTGGATATATTATCATAGACTGGATATATTATCATAGACAGGATATATTATCATAGACTGGATATATTATCAGGATTGGATATATTATCATAGACTGGATATATTACCAGGATTGGATATATTATCATAGACTGGATATATTATCAGGATTGGATATATTATCATAGACTGGATATATTATCAGGATTGGATATATTATCATAGACTGGATATATTATCATAGACTGGATATATTATCAGGATTGGATATATTATCATAGACTGGATATATTATCATAGACTGGATATATTATAGACTGGATATATTATCATAGACTGGATATATTATAGACTGGATATATTATCATAGACTGGATATATTATCATAGACTGGATATATTATAGACTGGATATATTATAGCCTGGATATATTATCATAGACTGGATATATTATCACAGACTGGATATATTATAGACTGGATATATTATAGACTGGATATATTATCATAGATTGGATATATTATCACAGACTGGATATATTATAGACTGGATATATTATCATAGACTGGATATATTATCACAGACTGGATATATTATAGACTGGATATATTATAGACTGGATATATTATCAGGATTGGGCTTCAGCCACACAAATATGAAATTCTGAAAGCTGAAAATATTTGAATATCACAGTTTTGCTAGTGGTTTCCACAGTAAATGCACTGCGCAGTCCAAAATCAAACCAAACAAGCATAACAGGTCCCATGTTTAATCAACCTTGTGAAGAGTGAGCAGGGGCAGCAGTAGGGACATTACAATTGGTCTCAAGCCTATTGCAATAGGGATGGAAGTATGGACGTTGAGTGAGGACATAATTGGGTTTGGTACTGATGCCTCCAGCAATCGAGTAGCCTTTTGGCAATAACAGATGAAGAATAGTCACTTAAGCAAGGTACTGGAAAGTGTGCTGGGGCCAGTAAAACTGTATCTACAGGTAAAAGGAGAAACTAGGCAGCAATGCAAACCAGCATTGTATTTAAACTCCATGATGCTGATTTCTCCTTTTGGGGAATAGGTACAAAGCCACATTTTAAACTGAGCAAAAGGAGCTGCATAGTGCTGGTGCTTGAAGTAGTCTGAAAATTCAAGTGTAAAACCTCACGGCACTTTATACCTCTGTGTTATTGGGCGCCGGGAAGAAAACGATTTTCCTCATTTCGGTGGGTCTGGGGCAGGCGATGTCAGTGGTGGGTTGTGGCCCCGCTGTTGGCTCCAACCCGCTCGGGAGAACTAACTTACGTTGATAGGGCTTGTTAAGTCCGCCCAGCGTTTTTCCCGGGCCAATTAGAGGAAGTGGGTCCGGTGATGTCATTCATGATGTGTCATCAGCCAGTCCCTAAAAGGGACCACGGCCAACTTTCTTTTGGCATTTATGCTGTCAGTGTTCTACAATATTCAGGTGCTGCAAACACTGACAATCACTGCACAAAGGTGCAAGGCTGCATCCAGGTTCTTCCATGACTCCCTCCATATGCTTATAAGAACATAAGAATTAGGCGCAAGAGTAGACCATTCAGCCCCTCGAGCCTGCTCCGCCATTCAATAAGATCATGGCTGATCTTCTACCTCAACTTCACTTTCCTGTACTATCCCCAAATCCCTTGATTCCCTTAATATCCAAAAATCTATCGATCTCTGTCTTGAATATATACTCAAAGACTGATCCTCCACAGTCTTCTGAGGTAGAGAATTTCCTTTGTCCTGTGCAACATCAGTTGTTTGCAGAGAAGGCTGGTATTGTTGTTGGTATGCCTGGTGTGCCTGGTGCTGCTGGTGTTGGGGCTGATCGTGGTGGGATTCTGAGGACCAAGGTGAGAGTGTATAAAGGACACCCATGTTGATGGGATAGATGGATGGTGGAGCAGTGATGACAGAAGCATTTTCTCCATCAATGAGGTGAGAGTGGATGGAGAGTGGAAAGTGGAAAGCCCGCAGAATCTGTGCTGGAAATGGATGGAGAAACAGCTTTTGGCTGAGGAATGTGTTTATCGGTCAGGTGGGAACTTTTACTCTACCTTTGAAGCTGTCAAGTTATCAACTGGAGCAATGGCCACTGAACTCACGCCTCAGCTTCACAGACATGGTCTCCGAGCAGCGTGAAATCTATGTGCGTGTAGTGAAAATTAAAAGGAAAAGTTAAAACGTTATTAAGGGTCTGTCAACAATGCAATAATTGGTTTAATTGGGTTGCCCAGCTCTGTGGGTCGGGTCAGATCGCAGATCTCACACGCGCCATTGGGAAATGCACATTGCGGCAAAAAAATCAAATTTCCCACCCATCCCGCCCGCTGACCTCCCGGAAATTTTGAGCCATCGTTTGAGCCTGTCTACCTGTATCTATTGTAGCTTCATTAGATTAAAAAAAACTTTAAGAGCGCAGTTGTCACAATGCAAGGGTGAAAATCCAGTCTGAAATGACCTTACGTTAGACTCTGTAAGAAAGAATATCAAGTAAAATTTCCGTGGGTATTCCCTGATCATCTGCCTTAACTTCAGCCGAAGATCAGCGGACACTCCAGAGAAATATTATAAATGGATACTTACGTCGTTATTCCAGGATTCTGCTGAATCCTGCTGAAGTTAAAACTGGTAATCAGGAGAATCCTCCCCCACCCATAAATTTCAGGCACATGTTTGTTGCATTACACAACATTGTACAGTACTGAGCTCCTAGACTGTAAAGCAAAATCACGTAAGCAGTATCCATGGTTACTCAAAAAACAATGCTTGACTACACAAACGGTGTAATATTTCCTGTTTCAGCAGTGTATGTTCCATTTGGAAAAAAAGGCTAAATATAATAAAAGATTTTGAGAAGCCAATAATACATTGAATGAAGACTGATCAAGTTAATTTACTAAAATGATTACGTTATAATAGCATTAATACTGGAAATGTATTTAAGTAATAGAAGAAGGTGTGCACTTATCAGGAGGAGGGAATGTTGGATATGAAGGGGTGAAAGGGCCTAAACAGACACTAGTGTGGTAAACATACTAATACATGCACATTGTTTTAGGAGAATTATAGTTAAGTTGAACATGTCACAATTATTATTGTGAAGTAGTTTCTCATGGGTGTATGAGGTTGGTTTAGTTCCGGGAGGACCTATGAACTGATATTTGTTTTTGGAGGGTCAGTGTGATTGCCTGTATGTCTTGTTCTTTTCGACAAAATATAGCATGGATGTTGCATTTACTAGTCAGTGTGAACATTAAGCAGGCATAAAGGCATATTCTCCAGGCCTATAGTAGGGTTATCTGGGCTACATCAGGGGTGTCCAACCCACAGCCAAATCCACCACAGTTACCTGCAGCTGAAGAGAGTTACTGTAGCTAAGAACAACATCATTACTTTTCTGCATAAGATCAGGCCAGGCCTCGGAAAAGGAAAAGCATGGGATTGGAAGCACTGTGCCCCAAAGCTAAGGAGTGCTTACACTGCCCAAGAGAGAGTTTGCGAGAACTGCTGATCACACCTATTCTGCATCTCAGAAAACAAAAAGCCACACATTTGGGCTTGTTCCTTTAAGCGGGTGAGTCGGTCGAAGAAAAGAAATGGTGGCACGTCATGCAGCACATGTCCCCTTTAACTTCTGCCCCACGAGCGGAGGTCGGCCCGGTTTGCAATGTGTGAGGTTGGCGCGGCAGCCTCGCGGGGCGCTGGCCAATTTCCGCCGCGGGGTGTAAAGGGGTCGCCGCACACGCAGATTATGTCATCGCCAGAGGCATGTCGGCCCAGGGCGCCACCAGTGGGGCGCGGTGCTACCGTGTATGCGCTTCTGCTAACTCCCGCGCAATTTCATGGGAGCCGGTTGCCCGCCCCACCCCAACCAAAAACAGTTTTACGCCCCATTAGCGCCCCCTGGAGGGGCGGTAACAGAGGCGCAGAACAGGGGCATTTCGGCCCCTGAGAAATTGAAAGGTCGTAACTGCACAGACAAAATTGTGCAGGGGCGTAAAGATGAAGATTGGGCCCGCTGAGTATAAAACAAAACACAAAACGCCCAAAGCAACCACCGATGAGTTTTAGGAAAGAAAACGCCAGCAGAGCCACTAAGGTTTAAAGTAAGAGTTGAAAAAATGATCAGAGGTTGGTATAAATCATGCCTGACGATGAGTAAAGGAGAAAAGGCTTGTCCAGTGATTGAAAGCAAGGAGAATGGTAAGGAAGGTCACAGATAATTCTGCTCTTCAGAAAAGGAAACCAGAATCAACTCAATTGTTCAGCATTGTTAAAAAATAAAATCAGACAACTAGTGTACAATGTATGGACCAAAGTTTTTGAATATATAATTGTATAAAAAATTTTGTTCTGGAATTCATTTATAATGATCACAGAGCACAGTGCTGAATGAAACCAATGAAATGTAGCTGATAAATCTGTGCTAATGTGTGGTTTAATTCTAGCACTAATTATCCCTATGGTAAAGCGAGTGCCAGAATATGTTATTAAACTTCGAGTTAAAGGGAATCCTGCTAACCTGCCTTTGTTGTAATAATATTTTAATCAGAATTCTAATTGAATGTGGTAAATTTCACTGTGTAATTTACGAGTATTATCTTTTTTCTATATTAAAATATAAGAACTAGGTTTTCCTTTCCACACGCTCCATATGTTGTGGGAGTATAACCTGCCTTGATGGCCGAGTGCCCATGTGAAAATATCATTGTGATGTAGCAAACAGTCCATGCTGCACAAGGTCTCCTTCTGTCATTTACAACAGTTGAGTTTTGCCCAGCTAAAGGTTCTTTGTTTCTTGCTTTAGACTTCTCATTGCCAAAATCCAGAATCAAGTCTCTCAGCCTCTCTATAGGAGTAGGTTAGATTAGTCAACTGATAAGAGCATCAAATGTCACATGCTTTAATCCAGTTTGTCAAGCTTTATGTGCTTTCTATTTTAGGTTTCCCAAAAGACTAAGGTGTCGGCACCAGATGATGAATCTCTAGAAAATAGCATACTAAGCCTTTTCAAAACAAGCATATAAAAAAATTGTAACCAATCTCTTTCGGTTGTATTGCAACACCAGTGACCAATCCTATTCTCCTCAGATGGGCAGATAAGCACGTAGACAAAAAAACAAGCGAGTGTTAGCATAGAGAGGGTTACGGCACAGACTGCAATTATATAGTGAATGTGCCCAGGTTGCCTGTAGTTGTACAGTACACGTTTCAGATCTGAGCCATGCAATACACTGCCTGCATCAAACGTAAAATGGCTCCATAGTTGAGTCAGTTCCAACATCTTTCAGTGGCATTACTGTGCAAAATGCAACTGTCATTTTATGATCATGGGCGTTCCTGATCATTGCATAAATTATTTGTCGCTTAATCTAGAAAATACAATACCAAATTTGTCTTAGGTTCGCAAAATGCACTTGTAAGGAACAGCTGCAATATGTTTACAGAACAAGATAGACGAGTAGATCCAAGCATGTTGGTCAGGCATCGCGGAACAAACTTTATCACCAATTGTAACCAAGGAAATGCAGGTGCTAAGGACCTGACTACTTGAGGGCAATGGGGGTCAAGAATTCTTTTCTGCCTCTAGTGCCAAAAAACAAGATAACATCAGCTACCTGGGTCAGAAAGCTGTTCTCTTCTAATTAGGTTGAGCTTTTTATGTTGCCTCAAAAATTAGTAGTATGTTTATTTTGGTTGACAATGCCGCTACAATTGCTGGGCCTCATTGATTCCAATTGAGAGGTTCATTTATCACTTTATAGTTTAATATGCCCACAGTTTGAACCTCTTTGAAAGTTGATTTCTAACATGAAAATGACACGGTTCCTGGCATTAGTGAACTGCAGGCCCTCTTTGTAGATCAACTGTATTTGATTGGCATTCTGAAAGGCAGGCATTAGGTTTCACTTAAGAGTCTTTGATGTCACTTTCCAGTTTCATTTGGATCAAAAAACTGTCTTATAATTTTATCTGGCACTACACTTGTAGATACTTGCAAAGCCTTAAGCATTCTGGTATCAGTATTTGAGATGAATATTCTGATTTCAGTGGAGCAATCTCATCAACTGCAGTGAAAGATCTTTGTGAAACATTTCCATAATCATTATACTTGAATTATTATTTGGCTCATACACCCATTGCCAGACTACACATCACTATTTCTTTGGCCGCAATTTTCCAGGGTGTCAGTGGGTGGGATGGGTGGTGGGTCGGGTGGAAACTTGATTTTTTTTTGACAGCGGGTCAGGACCCTGCTGTCAAGCCATCACAGCGCGCCTTTCCCAATGGCGCATGTGTGATCTCTGATCCGATCAGACCCGCAGAGGTGGGCAACCCAACTAAATCAATTATTGAGTTGTTGAAATTAATAAACCTTAATAATGCTTTTAACCTTACCTTTTAACTTTAACTGCTCACCCGTGGGGTTCACATTCCCCAAAGGGCCTCGCACAACGAGATTGCTAATTAATCCTCTCTCATTACACAACACCCAGTCTAAGATGGCCTCCCCCCTCGTTGGTTCCTCGACATATAGGTCTAGAAAACCATCTCTTATGCACTCCAGGAAATCCTCCTCCACCGTATTGTTTCTAGTTTGGTTAGCCCAATCTATATGCATATTAAAGTCACCCATGATAACTACTGCACCTTTATTGCATGCACCCCTAATTTCCTGTTTGATGCCCTCCCCAACATCACTACTACTGTTTGGAGGTCTGTACACAACTCCCACTAGCGTTTTCTGCCCCTTGGTATTCCGTAGCTCCACCCATACCGATTCCACATCATCCAAGCTAATGTCTTTCCTTACAATTGCATTAATTTCCTCTTTAACCAGCAACGCCACCCCGCCTCCTTTTCCTTTCTGCCTATCCTTCCTAAATGTTGAATACCCTTGGATGTTGAGTTCCCAGCCTTGGTCACCCTGGAGCCATGTCTCCGTGATGCCAACCACATCATATCCGTTAACTGCTATCTGCACAGTTAATTCGTCCACCTTATTCCGAATACTCCTCGCATTGAGGCACAGAGCCTTTAGGCTTGCCTTTTTAACCCACTTAGACCCTTTAGACTTTTGCTGCAAAGTGGCCCTTTTGGTTTTTTGCCATGGGTTTCTCTCCCCTCCACTTTTACTCATCTCCTTTCTGTCTTTTGCTTCTGTCTCCATTTTGTTTCCCTCTGTCTCCCTGCATTGGTTCCGATCCCCCTGCCATATTAGTTTAACTCCTCCCCAACAGCACTAGCAAACACTCCTCCGAGGACATTGGTTCCAGTCCTGCCTAGGTGCAGACCGTCCGGTTTGTACTGGTCCCACCTCCCCCAGAGGGGTTCCAATGCCCCAGGAATTTGAACCCCTCCCTGCTGCACCACTACTCAAACCACGTATTCATCTGAGCTATCCTGCGATTCCTACTCTGACGAGCACATGGCACTGGTAGCAATCCTGAGATTACTACTTTTGAGGTCCTACTTTTTAATTTAGCTCCTAGCTCCTTAAATTCGTCTCGTAGGACTTCATCCCGTTTTTTACCTATATCGTTAGTACCAATGTGCACCACGACAACTGGCTATTCGCCCTCCCTTTTCAGAATGTCCTGCACCCGCTCCGAGACATCCATGACCCTTACACCAGGGTGGCAACTAAGTCTCACCATTCACTGTAACTCACTAAACCACTTCCAAAAGTGCACACAAATCTGTCCAAGAACGGAAAGTGTTGAAAACAGAAATGTTGGTCCCTTAGAGGATGAGACCAGGGAATTAGTAATGGGGAACATGGAGATTGCAGAAACTCAGAACAAATATTTTGCATCAGTCTTTATGGTAGAGGACACTAACAATATTCCAATAGTGGACAGTCAAGGGGTTATAGGGGGAGATTAACACAATCAAAATCACTAAAGAGGTTGTACTCCGTAATATAATGGGACTAAAGGCGGATAAATCCCCTGGATCTGATGGCTTGCATCCTCGGGTCTTAAGAGAAGTAGCAGCAGGGATTGTGGATACATTGGATGTAATTTACCAAAATTCCCTGGATTATGGGGAGGTCCCAGCAGATTGGAAAACTGCAAATGTAACGCCCCTTTTTAAAAAAGGAGGCAAACAAAAAGCAGCAAACTATAGACCAGTTAGCCTAATATCTGTGGTTGGGAAGATGTTGGAGTCCATTAAAGTATTAAAGAAGCAGTAGCAGGACATTTGGAAAAGCAAAATTCGGTCAGGCAGAGTCAGCATGGATATATGAAGGGGAAGTCAGGTTTGACAAATTTGCTAGAATTCTTTGAGGATGTAATGAACAGAATGGATAAAGGATAGCCAGTGAATGTGTGTATTTGGACTTCCAGAAGGCATTTGACAAGATGCCGTATCAACGGTTACTGCACAAGATAAAAGTTCACAGGGTTGGGGGTAATATATTAGCATGGATAGAGGATTGGCTAACAAACAGGAAACAGAGAGTCGGGATAAATGGGTCATTTTTGGGTTGGCAATCAGTAACCAGTGGGGTGCCGCACGGATCAGTGCTAGGACCCCAACTATTTACAATCTATATTAACGACTTGGAGGAAGGGACCGAGTGTAACGTAGCCAAGTTTGCTGACGATACAAAGATGGGAGGAAAAGAAATGTGTGATGAGGACACAAAACATCTGCAAAAGGACATAGACAGGCTAAGTGAGTCGGCAAAAATTTGACAGATGGAGTATAATGTTGGAAAGTGTGAGGTCATGCACTTTGGCAGAAAAAAATCAAAGAGCAAGTTATTATTTAAATGGAGAAAGATTGCAAAGTGCTGCAGCACAGTGGGACCTGGGGGTACTTATGCATGAAACACAAACGGTTAGTATACAGGTACAACAAGTGATCAGGAAGACCAATGAATTCTTCGCCTTTGTTGCAAAGGGGATGGAGTATAAAAGCAGGGACGCCTTGCTACAGTTGTACAGGGTATTGGTGGGGCCGGTCACCTCCATCTACAAACTCTTGCCGCTCCTTCGCCCCTCTTGCTGTGCCTGCCTGGCTTTGCAGCCATCGCCCTCCTGCAGCAGCACGCGCTGCTCCATGAAGTGGCATGCCGCCGCACGCTGCTCCCTCCAATGGCCCCGGCCTGCTGATGGTCGTGCAGGCCGGGACCGTGCCGATTTCTGGGCCGGGCCACCACACGCTGCTCCCTCCAATGGCCCCGGCCTGCTGATGGTCGTGCAGGCCGGGACCGTGCCGATTTCTGGGCCGGGCCACCACACGCTGCTCCCTCCAATGGCCCCGGCCTGCTGATGATCTTGCAGGCCAGGACCACGCCGATTTCCGGGCTGGGCCGCCCAGGAGAGGCGTGAGTTTGGGGCTCAGAGGAGGCGAGGGCCCGAGGGCAGCACGACCAGCCCACACTGTGATATGTGTGCGCGCTGGGTCCGTGCAGCAGAGCTTGTCTCCAGACGTCTTGGTTAATCCTTGCCACTGGACCAAGACCTGGCTTGTGTGGTGGCTGGTGTGCAACGGCCACCACAGGTTAAAAAAATCCACGCACAGGCATCTTCCACCCTTCAAAATGTAGTTCGGGATCTGGAACATTGAAACACCTGGGAACTCATCCTTTATTGGCTTGGAAGCAAGTCATCCTCGTTTTGAGGAACTGTCTATGATGATGATGGTGAGGACACACCTGGAATACTACATGCAGTTTTGGTTTCCATATTTACAAAAGGATATACTTGCTTTGGAGGCAGTTCAGAGAAGGTTCACTCGGTTGATTATGGAGATGACGGGGTTGACTTATGAGGAAAGGTTGAGTAGGTTGGGCCTCTACTCATTGGAGTTCAGAAGAATGAGAGGTGATCTTATCGAATGAGAGGTGATCTTATAAGCTTATGAGGAGGCTTGACAAGGTGGATGCAGAGAGAATGTTTCCACTGATAGGGCAGACTAGAACTCGAGGGCATAATCTTAAAATAAGGGGCCGCCCATTTAAAACTGAGATGAGGAGAAATTTCTTCTCTCAGAGGGTTGTGTATCTGTGGAATTCGCTGCCTCAGAGAGCTGTGGAAGCTGGGACATTGAATAAATTTAAGACAGAAATAGATGGTTTCTTAAACGATAAGGGGATAAGGGGTTATGGAGAGCGGGCAGGAAAGTGGACCTGAGTCCATGATCGGATCAGCCATGATCGTATTAAGTGGCAGAGTAGGCTCGAGGGGCTATATGACCTCCTCCTACTCCTATTTGTTATGTTCTTATGTTAAAATAAAGGTTTTGACTGCACATTAACAGAAACTTTACATGAACATTGGATGAAACATCCAAGTGCCTACCCTTGTGTGTTGTTAGTTGGTATGATTGCACCAGGATGAGGGTGAGTGTGAGGGGTGCCAAGTGAGATGGGGATGTGGTAATGTTGATAGAGCGAGAGCGATGGGTGGCGGTGCAATGTAAGTTGATGTAAGTAAGCATGTACAAGAGTCGGGTAGGGAAGGCAGAGTGATGGGGATGTGATGAGAGGCACAAGAATTTGAAGACTTTGTACTAATGTTTCCTGAGATACTCTGTACAGGTGGCTGTACAGAGTAAATACAAGTTTACATATATAACATTCACTAACCTTTTTTTGCAGATCTTTGTACTTACCGTTGGTGTTAGACCTGCCTCCACGCAACGGTCCTTCCCCCTGCTGCCGCCGACTCTCGCCGACTCCCGCCGACTCCCGCCCGCACCAATACGGCAGCTCGGCGGACGGGAGGTCACTTACGTGACTTGGCCGTCAGCGAGCGGTTCCCAGCGGTACTCTGCTCCCGCCGGCATCAGACTAAGAGAAATCTGTCACCGAGGGGAGACCGACAAAAAAACTCGCCAGCCGTCGGCGGCAGCAGGCAGCAGTGGGCGGTAAGGCCACCAATTTCGGGCCCATAGAAACTGTGGAGGAACAAAGAGATTTGGGTGTCCATGTACGCAAATCATTAAAAGCTGGCGGACAGGCACAAACAGTCTAATGGAATGTTGGCCTTTATCTCAAGGGGACTGGAGTACAAAGGATGCGTCAGTTGTTCAGAGCCTTGGTTAGACCCCACTACACCTGAGGAAGGATGTATTAGCCTTGGAGGGATTGCAGTGCAGATTCACTCGAATGATACCGGGGGGTTAAAGGGTTAAATTATTAAAACAGGTTGCATAAACTTGTATTTCTTGAAGATAGAAGTTTGAGGGGTGCTCTAATTGAGGTGTTTAAAATGGTAAAAGGATTCAACAAGGTGGATAAAGGGAAACTATTTCCTGTGGCGGGGAAACCAGAACAAGGGACATAATCTTAAAATTTGAGCCAGGCCATTCAGAAGTAAAATCAGCAAGCACTTCTTCTCACAAAGTGTAGTAGAAATTTGGAACCCTGTCCCCTAAAAGGCATTAGATGCTTGGTCAATTGAAGCTTTCGAGACTGAAATCGATAGATTTTTGTTCAGTCAGCTTACCAAGGGATATGGAATAAAGACAGATAAATGAGGTTGAAGTACAGATCAGCCATGACCTAATTGAATAGCGGAACAGGCTCAAGGGGCTGAATGGCCACCCCTGATCCTAAATACCCAACCCATAGAAATTTTCTACATTTACCATGTATACAGTATTAACTGGGATTAGCTCTATATTGTTGGTAATAATATTTTTCACCCAAAAGCCATTCACTAAAATGTAAAAGTTAATGATGCTTTCAGATTTTCATATCAGGTAGATTTTCAGACGTCTATAATGAATACATTCACAATAGGCTATTTTAAACTATTTATAGGTTTCTTGATTTCCTCTTCAGTAATGTTATTTTCAGTCTGTAACACACTTTGCATCTAGCGTTCAGAATTAGAACAAGAGCAGTACCCTTGAAAGTCCCCAAACAATTTTTCACCACAAAAGCTAATCGAATTTTTGGTCAAATTAAATATGCATTGCTTTTGATCGATATCATACTGGCATATTACGTTAACAGCCGCTTTGTGACGTTTAACTATGTTAAAGGTGTTACATAAATGCAAGTTGTCGTTGTCACCACAAGCTTTTGTGCAAGCGTATTCCTTTCTTCTGGACAGTTCATTGGAGAGAGAGAAGGAGGGAGGGTTGAGGACAATAGAAAATAAGGGACAAACGAATTTATTGGTTTTCACTGCTGTTGTTTGTAGCAATAATACCTTATGTCGTATTGGTTTGTTCAGTTTTGTTTTTAATTATTCATTCGTCACAAGTAAAAGATCTCAATTTTTAAATGATACAACAATCACTATTCTCAATCAAATTGTATTTGGAAAGACATTTTTTTAGTTTTTTTAAACTGAGTCCTTTTTTTGGTATTACGTTCCCATTCCTAGCTATCATCTCTTCACCGACGCACAGTGATGGATTGAGTGGTCAACCTGCTCCCAAATCTCCAACAATATTATTAAGCTGCTGCTCCAGACTAAAGTAGTCCAAGTACAGGCTCATTTTGTTCATCTCTTCTCCTCTGTCTCAGCACATGGGTAGTGCAACAGTGGTGACATTGGGATCAGTAACAGGATGAGATTTCTGGACCAGCATCTAGAAATCATAGCCACAAACCCAGGTATCCCAATGTCACAGTGAAGATCCCTCTGCCCCCGCTTGTTCCTTATTTGAAAAGTGGTGCCATGTATAAATAAGCAGAAGTTACAAAGAAGTTAGCAATTAGGAGTGGTAATGCTAACTGATTTTATCCTCCCACACAGGATGTTGAGGCTAAACCAAGTGTCTTCACTGCCACCTGTGCTGGGCTCAGTTAACGCAGACAGGGAATTGAAACCGATATTTGCTGTCCTGTATGGATCAGTTATACCAAAGGAACCAGCGAGGGAGTATCTGACAAGCTTTAATGCTGCAACAATAAATGAATGATTTTCAACAAAAAAAATCAAGTCCTTTATCAGGGGAAAAACGTCATTTGAAT
This sequence comes from Pristiophorus japonicus, assembly GCF_044704955.1. Taxonomy (NCBI): domain Eukaryota; kingdom Metazoa; phylum Chordata; class Chondrichthyes; family Pristiophoridae; genus Pristiophorus; species Pristiophorus japonicus. The sequence goes on from NC_091979.1 coordinate 292,617,420, forward strand.
AGGCGCAAGGCACAATTTTTCAGATTTATTTTTAAATGCCCTTACTCTGCATGTACATTGGGGATAAGGGGGTAATTTTCAACTTTGTGGCCTGTGCAGTAATATGCTTTGTCCGCCTGTTAAAGAACTTACATGATCTTTGTCCATTGGAATCAGTGGGATGACAATTGAACATGTTCTATAATGGGCAGGCGATCCACTCTGCCACATTATCACCCAGGCGGTGCAGTTGAAAATAACCACCATACATCCAATCCCAATGAAATATCAATACCTCTCACAGTGTTAATCTGACACATTATCAATTGTCCTTTAAAATTGGCCACTTATGTTTTATTCGTTTGTTTAAACTACTTCATGCATGACATCATTCCGCGAGAATTCATTTATCAAGTGCTGACACCTACCAATTTATTCCTCATTTATGTCACTCCTTTCTGTATTAGGAATGGTGTACCTTTCAATTCACTGGGAGCTGACATTGGGTGGGAAGGGCAAACATGGGAGTTCAGGTCAGGAGGGCCAACATTGTGGGGGAGGGTGGGTCAGGTTGCATCAGTACAAGATGGCCGACACGGGGAGAGATGTTGTGTCAGTGTTAATATCAGGGGGCCAATTTTTTTTAACTATTTCTCCATTGACGCCTAAAAGTGAGGCAGGAGCTGGTCCAAAACCACATAACAAAACTGAACCTCCACCTTCACACCATTCTAATTTTCAGGCGGATTTAAGTGGCCAGAGCACCCACCAAAAACCAGGCATCAATATTTGCAACATTCTGATGAAGGATCATCGACCTGAAACATTAACTCTGTTTCTCTCTCCACAGATGCTGCCTGACCTGCTGATTATTTCCAGCGTTTTCTATTTTTATTTCAAATTCCAGCATCCGCAGTATTTTGTTTTTGTATCAATATATGCAAATTGGGGTCAAATGGCGTTGTCAGGGCCCCAATGGTATTTTTCCTATTCCCACATTTCTGTCGTCAGTTACCTTTTGTTTGGGAGGTATTATCATGCAAATAAACCTCTTTTCTAAAAGAGCAAAAAATAACTATCCCATTTGCAGAAGATCTGTTATTTACTGTAGGATAACGTTTTATTTTATTTAAAACATTATTTTCAGTAATATCACAGCTGCTATTACCAAGGGAAAGAAGGTTTAACCCATAAAAGACAAATAATCTTATTTTAGAAATATATAAAATCAGTTGACTAAGTGAATATTTATGAAAACTCACATGAAAAATGAAGTTGGTAACAATAGGTCAGGGCCAAATGTCACGGCGGAGGAACTGAGTGCCAGCCTGCTATGGCAAGACATTTTGCAAATTTTTGCACTTGTTACATGCAGCATATTTGTTGTCTGAGTACAGTAATCTTGCACAGCAGGTCTTGGAATTAGTGAAAATGAAAATTTGTGAATGATTTAGTAAATCACTTGCTCCAGCAAAATCACTTGGCCTATTTATAACAGTTTCCATGATTATATAATTTATATTCCTTAGGCTTACACTGCTAATGTTGCAACTCATACACGGATGGAGGAATCATTAATGTGCAATATGACAGTCAATTTGCTTAAACAACAAAAGCTGGATCCAAATGTACTTTTTAAATGTATCTCAACTCAAAGAAAACCAACAAAACTATAATTGTGATATTGCATTTCGACCCATTGCTTTTCAAAGTTGTGACTGCTTTTATTATTATAGCTACTTGCATCCATATATCATTTTATCAGTGTGTAAAGAGCTGATGGGTTCTTTTCACAGCATCTGATAGAAAACATCTATAAAATGTGCTGGAGGTAGTGCCTACATAAACACTAAAGAAAAGATACTGTACCTAAAAGGGATTGTTTGCCAATCCCACCCAATGAACTGTCTGAGAAATAATAAAACAGAGGACGTAATCTGCAGGTTTGACTACCAGCTGTTATTGGGTGTCGAACAGACAAGAACAGTAATGAGGTTAGGCATCTTAATGACTACAAACTGTTAGGGACGAGCAAAACAACTGGTACAACCATACAATTTGATTTGAATCCAGGTGAAAACTTGTCTTGGCTGCAAATTAATTGTCAGATTTATGTTTCTTGACACAATTCATTTTGAGTCCAGGTGGAAATTTATCTTGGCTCAAAATTCATTATCCGGTTTACATTTCCCGGCAAAGTGAATGCTCGGCTATTTTTGTAACAAATGCAACTCAGATCAGTACATCTGCTTTCCCACAATTTCATGTTTGAAGCCCTCCAATCCGATTTCCGCTCCTGCTGCAGTACCGAAACGACTCTCAGCAAAATCACAAATGACATCCTTTGTGACTGTGGCAAAGGCAAACTATCCCTCCTCATCCTTCTTGACTTTGACACGGTTGACCACTCGATCATTCTCCAATGCCTCTCCACCATCATCCAGCTGGGTGGGGCTGCACTTACCTGATTCCATTCTTATCTATCTAATCGTAGCCAGAGAATCACCTGCAATGGCTTCTCTTCCCACTGCCGCATCGTTACCTCTGGTGTCCCCCAAGGATCTATCCTTGGCCCCCTCCTATTTCTCATCTACATATTGCCCCTTGGCAACATCATCCAAAATCATGTACAGCTCTACCTCACTGCTACTTCTCGCGACCTCCCCACGATCTCTTAATTGTCAGACTGCTTGTCCGACATCCAGTTCTGGATGAGCAGAAATTTTCTCCAATTGAATATTGGGAAGACCAAAGCCATTGTTTTCGGTTCCCCTTACAAACTCCATTCCATAGCCACTGACTCCATCCTTCTCCCCAATTTCTGTCTGAGGATGAACCAGACTGTTCGCAACCTTGGTGTCATATTTGACTATGAAATGAGCTTTCAACCACATATCCGCAGCATAACTAAAATGGCATATTTCCAGCTCCATAACATCGCCCATCTCCATCCCTGCCTCAGCTCATCTGCTGCTGAAGCCCTCATCCGTGATTTTGTTACCTCTAGACTTGACTATTCCAACACACTCGTGACTGGCCTCCTACATTCTACCCTACATAAACTAGAGGTGATTAATAACTCATCTGCCCATGTCCTAATTCGCACAAAGTCCCACTCCCTATCACACCTGTGCTCACTGACCTACATTGACTTCCAGTTAAGTAACACCTCAATTTCAAAATTCTCATCCTTATTTTCAAATCTCTCCTTGGCCTTGCCCCTCCCTATCTCTGTAATCGTCTCCAGCCCCACAACACCCCGAGATGTCTTACGCTCCTCTAATTCTGCCCTCCTGTGCAACCCTGATTATAATCGCTTAACCAATAGTAGCCATGCCTTCTGTTGCCTAGGCCCCAAGCTCTGGAATTCCCTGCCGAAACCTCTCCGCCTCTCTACCTCTCTTTCCTCCTTCAAGACGCTCCTTAAAACCTACGTCTTTCTCCAAGCTTTTGGTCACCTGTGCTAATTTTTACTTATGCGGCTTGGAGTCAAATTTTACAACTCATAATACTCCTGTGAAGCACCTTGGACGTTTCACTACATTAAAGGTGTTATATAAATACAAGTTGTTGTTGTTGATAATAGTGTGTCACGTATATGCTCTTAACGATAGTCTTCAGTTACATGTTACATCAGTGGCAAGAGTAAGTGGCTAGACCCCTAATCATTTTCACTGTTTTCACATTTAGGTAATTTCATTAATTCATAATAAAAGCACAGGTGTAGTTCCTGTAATTTTAGCTGGTCCGATTATTTAATTCAAATCTAAACTGTTATAAAATTATGCATTGACTGTCATAAAAGAACTAAAGTTTTTTTTTATTCGTTCAGGGATGTGGACGTTGCTGGCAAGCCCAGCATTTATTGCCCATTCCCAATTGCCCTTGAGAAGGTGGTGGTGAGCCGCCTTCTTGAACCGCTGCAGTCCTTGTGGTGAAGGAACTCCCACAGTGCTGTTAGGGAGGGAGTTCTGGGATTTTGACCCACTCAGGAAGACAGTGAAGTGTTTGACTGGTTTCTAGAAGACAAGACTAACCTCTTGCTTGCATAGATGAAGACCGCACTTCGCCTGCCAAACTCACCAGCAGAAAATCTCGACAATGAGGTCCATTTATCTGCTAGCATGGTCATCAAGAGAACTATAGGAATCTGAAGGCAAGGTTTCTCTGTCTTGATAGATCTGAAAGGGCATTCCAGTACATTCTTGAGTGGGTCTCTCGAATTTTGGTTGCTTGCTGTGCTTTTTAAACATTCTTATTAAGAAAGCATTGGAGATGAAGTCCCTGGAGGCTGGCAAGAAGAGCAGATAGGTAGCTGATGCAGTTCAATACAGAAAGACGTGAAGTAAGAGTTGTTAAAGGAATTATATCTTAAATAGAAAGAATAGAATAAAGAAGCAGAATAATCTTGGGGTGAGATACACAGGTCATTAAATATGGCAATACAATAGATAAGGCCATAAAAAGGAAGACTGAATCCCTGGTTTTGTATCTAGAATATAAAAACAAAAGAACTAATGTTGAATCATAGAACACCTTAAGCTGTAGTTGGAACATTGTGTAGTCTTTGTCATCCTATTGCAGAAAGCCAAATGCAAAATTAATGCATAAGTTCACTAGGATGCTACCAGGGATGAGAGTTGTGGTTGCAAAGAGGCTTGAGAAGTTAGTCTTTAAGAACCTAAGAACATAAGAAATAGGAACAGGAGTAGGCCTTAGGGCCCCTCGAGCCTGCTCCGCCATTCAGTAAGACCATGGCTGATCTGATCATGGACTCAGCTCCTCTTCCCCGCCTGCTCCCCATAACCCCTTTATCCCCTTATCATTTAAGAAACTATCTTTTTCTGTCTTAAATTTATTCAATGTCACAGCATCCACAGTTCTCTGAGGCAGCGAATTCCACAGATTTACAATCTTCTGGGAGAAGAAATTTCTCCTCATCTCAGTTATAAATGGGCGGCGCCTTATTCTAAGATCGTGCCCTCTAGTTCTAGTCTCCCCCATCAGTGGAAACATACTCTCTGCATCCACCTTGTCAAGCCCCCTCATAATCTTATATGTTTCGATACGATCACCTCTCGTCTTCTGAATTCCAAAGAGTAGAGGCCCAACTTACTCAACCTTTCCTCATAAGTCAACCCCCTCATCCTCGGAATCAACCTAGTGAACCTTCTCTGAACTGCCTCCAAAGCAAGTATATCCTTTCATAAATATGGAAACCAAAACTGCACGCAGTATTCCAGGTGTGGCTTCACCAATACCTTATATAGCTGTAGCAAGACTTCCCTGTTTTTATACTTCATCCCCTTTGCAATAAAGGCCAAGATGCTGTAAGTGCACACTGTTGTGTATCTGTAAAGCATGCACTCCCATGTTCCGCCACCAGGGAGCTCATCCCCTGAAGTCCCAAGGGATCCCAGCATCCCTTGGGAGCACTGTATATAAGCCTGTTCCTCACTCTGGAGTGTCTTATTAAAGACTGAGCTCACTGTTACTTTAACCTCTCTGTGTGCAGCCTCATCTGTGTTAGGAACACAATACATACTGTCCTTTTGTGTTTCATGCACAAGTACCCCCAGGCCCCACTGTACTGCGGCACTTTGCCATTTAAATAATAACTTGCTCTTTGATTTTTTTCTGCCAAAGTGCATGACCTCACACTTTCCAACATTATACTCCATGTGCCAAATGTTTGCCCACTCACTTAGCCTGTCTATGTCCTTTTGCAGATTTTTTGTGTCCTCCTCACACTTTGCTTTTCCTCCCATCTTTATATCGTCAGCAAACTTGGTTACGTTACACTCAGTCCCTTCTTCCAAGTCGTTAAAATAGATTGTAAATAGTTGGGGTCCCAGTACTGATCCCTGCAGCACCCCACTAGTTACTGGTTGCCAACCAGAGAATGAACCATTTATCCCGACTCTCTGTTTTCTATTAGTTAGCCAATCCTCTATCCATGCTAATATATTACCCCCAACCCCGTGAACTTTTATCTTGTGCAGTAACCTTTTATGTGGCACCTTGTCAAATGCCTTCTGCAAGTCCAAATACACCACATCCACTGGTTCCCCTTTATCCACCCTGTTCTTTACATCCTCAAAGAATTCCAGCAAATTTGTCAAACATGACTTCCCTTTCATAAATCCATGCTGACTCTGCCTGACCGAATTTTGCTTTTCCAAATGTCCTGCTACTGCTTCTTTAATAATGGACTCCAAAATTTTCCCAACCACAGATGTTAGGCTAACTGGTCTATAGTTTCCTGCTTTTTGTCTGCCTCCTTTTTTGAATAAGGTCATTACATTTGCAGTTTTCCAATCTGCTGGAACCTCCCCATAATCCAGGGAATTTTGGTAAATTACAACCAATGCATCCACAATCCCTGCTGCTACTTCTCTTAAGACCCTAGGATGCAAGCCAGCAGGTCCAGGGGATTTATCTGCCTTTAGTCCCATTATCTTACTGAGTGTCACCTCCTTAGTGATTGTGATTGTGTTAAGTTCCTCCCCCCCTAGTGCCCCTAGACTATCCATTGTCAGAATATTGTTCGTGTCCTCTACCGTAAAGACTGATGCAAAATATTTGTTCAGAGTTTCTGCCTTCTCCATGTTCCCCATTACTAATTCCCCGGTCTCATCCTCTAAGGGACCAACATTTACTTTCGCCACTCTTTTCCTTTTTATATACCTATAGAAACTCTTGCTATCTGTTTTTATATTTTGCATTAGTTTACTTTCATAGTCTATTTTCCCTTTCATAATCATTTTTTTAGTCGTTCTTTGCTGGCTTTTAAAAGCTTCCCAATCTTCTGTCCTCCCACTAGTTTTGGTCACTTTGTATACCCCTGTTTTTAATTGGTTACCGAGCATTATTTCTTTAGTTAGCCACGGATGGCTATCTTTTATCTTACACCCTTTCCTCCTCACTGGAATATATTTTTCTTGAGAGTTGTGAAATATCTCCTTAAATGTACACCACTGTTCATTAACTGTCCTACATTTTAATCTATTTTCCTAGTCCACTTTAGCCAACTCTGTCCTCATACCTTCATAGTCTCCTTTATTTAAGCTTAGTACGCTGGTTAGAGATCTAACTTCCTCATCTGAATTCTCCTCCATCTGAATTTGAAGTTCAATCATGCTATGATCACTTATTCTGAGGGAATCCTTTACTAGGAGATTGTTTATTAATCCTCTCTCATTACACAGGACCAGATCTAAGATAGCCTGGTCTTTGCACTGAAGCTGAGACGGTTAAAGGGTAACATTATAGAGATCTTCAGGAATTTGAGAAGATAAACAATGACAGATTATTTTCACTGCTCGGCAAGAAGATAACAAACTGAAGATAATCACAAAGGGAAGTACAGAGGATAGTTGATACGTACAATTCTATGGCACAAAGCATTATGAAGCAGAGTTCATCGATTATTTTAAAAGGGAATTAAACAGCTTTTTGAAGAAAAATAATATTCAGGAGCATGGGGAACAAGCAGGCTATGTGGTTTGCTTGGAGAAAAACATTATGGCAGAATTGATGGATCGAATATTATAGGCCATCAAATAGTGGGAAGGACATAGAGGGCAAATTATATAAAGATGTAGGAACTATAGAGTAGTGATAATGGGGGACTTCAATTATTCTAACATAGACTGGGGTAATAACAGTGTAAAGGGCAAAGAGGAGGAGAAATTCCTGAAATGAGTGCGACAGATTTCTTGTTCAGTGTGTTTCCAGCCCAATGAGGAAGGAAGCAGTGCTGGATCTTGTTCTGGGGAATGAGTTGGGGCAAGTGGACCTTGTTTCAGCGAAAAAACATTTTGGGAACATAATATCAAGTTTAGAATAGTTATGGAAAAGGACAAAGTACAATCAAGCGTTAAAATATTTAACTGGAGGAGGGCTAACTTCAGTGAGTTGGAAAGGGATCTGGCCCAGGTGAATTTGAATAAAAATGTGATAGGCAAAACAGTAATTGAATAATGGGAGGACTTCAAAGAGGAGATGGCTTGGGTGCAAAGTAGACACATTCCCATGAGGGGGAAAGAAGGCCATCCAAAGCTAGAGCTCCCTGGATGACTAAAGATAAAGAGGTTAAAATGAGATATAAAAAGGAGGCTTATGACAATTGTAAGGTTCATAATGCAGTAGAGAACCAAGGTGAATATAGAAAGTACAGAGATCTAAAAAGGGGAATAAGAGGAGCAGAGAGATTATGAGAATTGATTAATGGTTAACATAAAAGGGAACCCAAAAGTCTATTATAAATGTATGAATAGTAAAAGGATAATCAAAAGAAGGGTGGGGCCGATTAGGGACCAAAGAGGAGGCAGAGAACATGGCTGAGATACTAAATGAGTACTTTGCATCTGTCTTCACTAGAAAAGAGGATGCTGCCAATGTAGTAGTAAAGGAGGAGGCAGTATCAATATTGGATCGGGTAAAACTAGATAAAGAGGACGTACTTAAAAGGTTGGTAATCTTCAAAGTAGAAAAGTCACCCGGTCCGGATGGGAAGCATCCTAGGTGAGTGAGAGAATTGCAGTGGTAATTGCAGAGGCTTTGGCCACAATCTTACAAACCTCCATGGATATCGGGGTGGGGCCAGAGGATGGGAGCATTTCAAATTTTACGCCTTGTTTACAAAAGGGGAGAGGGACAAACTCAGCAACCATAGGCCATCAGTCTCGTGGGGAAACAGAGACAATAATCCGGAACCAAATTAATTGGCAATTTGAAAAGTATAGGCTGATAAATGAAAGTCAGCACAGATTTGTTAAAGGCAAATCGTGGCTGACTAACGTGATTGAATTCTTTAAGGACGTAATGGAGAGGGTTGATGAGGGTACAGTGTTTGATGTTGTGCATATGGACTTTCAAAAGACATTTTACAAAGTACCACATAATAGACGTGTTAGCAAAATTAAAGCCCATGGGATTAAAGGGACAGTGGCAGCATGGAAATCAAAATGGGCTGAGGGACAGAAAGCAGAGAGTAGTTGTTAATGGTTGCTTTTCAGACTAGAGGAGATATACAGTGATGTTCCCCAGGGGTCGGTATTAGGATCACTGCTCATTTTGACATATATTAATGGCATGGACTTGGGTATATAGGGCATAATTTCAAAGTTTGCAGATGAAATGAAACTCGTAAATTTAGTAAATAATGAGGACAATTGTAACAGACTTCAGGCTGACATAGACAGACTGGTGAAATGGGCAGACACATGGCAGATAAAAATTAACAGAGAGCAGTGTGAAGTGATATATTTTGGTCGGAAGAATGAGGAGAGAAAATATGAACTAAATGGTACAATTTTAAAGGAGTGCAAGAACAGAGAAACAATCGTATGCATGGAGACCATCCCACTGTCTGAGCATGAGACCTGTGCTCCAAAACGTGTTCATTTGGAGTCTGAAACCATAACATCTTGATTCCCTGCTTTCTCCCTCTCTTCCACCCCCAGGTCCTCATGTTTACTAATGCTCAGTTCTTCACCCAGTGAAAACCCTTCCGATTCACTAACTACTTCCTCCAGAATGACTATCCCTGGGCTGGTGCTAGAATATTTAAGATGTTATTAAGCAGTTGGTGGGGGCAAGGCAGGAATTGTGCAGCTTGAAGTGCTCCTCTGACTAGTAAGAACATAAGAAATAGGAGCAAGAGTAGGCCATTTGACCCCTCGAGCCTGCTCTGCCATTCAATAAGATCATGGCTGATCTGATCATGGACTCGGCTCCACTTCCCTGATCGTGCCCCATAACCCTTTATTCCCTTATCTCCGCCTTAAATATATTCAATAACCCAGCCTCCACAGCTCTCTGGGGCAGAGAATTCCACAGATTTACAACCCTCTGAGAGAAGAAATTCCTCCTCATCTCAGCTTTATAAAGGATATTACTAGAATGGTATCAGGGATGAGGGACTTCAGTTACGTGGATAGACTGGAGAAGCTGGGGTTGTTCTCTTTTGAGCAGAGCAGGTTAAGAGGAGATTTGATAGAGGTGTTCAAAATTATGAAGGGTTTTGATAGAGCAAATACGGAAAAACTGATTCCAGTGGCAGAAGGGTCAGTAACCAGGAGACACAGATTCAACGTGATTGACAAATGAACCAGAGGCAACATGAGGAAACATTTTTTTTTACACAGCGAGTTGTTGTGATCTGGAATGCACTGCCTGAAAAGGTGGTAGAAGCAGATTCAACAGTAACTTTCAAAAGAGAATGGCATAAATACTTGAAGGAACACATTTACAGGGCTATGGTAAAAGAGTAGGGGAGCGGGATTAATTGGATAGCTCTATCAAAGAACCCAGGCACGATGGGCCGAATGGCCTCCTTATGTACTGTATCATTCTATGATTCTATGAATGGCCTGTTTCTGTGCCAATTTTATGAGAGAATTATGTTTATAACAACACAGAATTTTGCCATTGAGGTAACATTACCGGTGAGGCATGAGGCATGGTGATGCGATATAAAAGCAATTACTGTTGTTACAATTGACTTGACCTCCAAAAGTTAAAAGGTAAAGCACATATGGCATAACAGATGTTGAGTATTTGAAGGTTAATTGTTAACGTATTGCTCGCAGTTCATGATGTTTTCAGGAAATAAGTACAGATTAGTGACCTGGAATCTTGTTTTCTGCTTTAGAGTTTAGCTTTTCCTAAAAGCCTGTTGCCAGGGTTCCTGGTCTTCTGCAGTTCTACAGCTTATTTTTCTGAGAGGAAATCACTCCAGAATTTGCCCTTAGTGACAGAATTTCTTTCCCACATAAGAACAGGTAGAAGGTTGGCCATATGCCAATGATCTTTGTTCTTTGATATTCTTCATCTTTGCATCATTTGCATTAGAGCTACAACCAGTGTGTGGTCAACTTTTTTTAAACTTAAATTCATAATTAAATTAAATTTTTAAAATACTGCTATGAGCCTATACTAGGCCCTGATTTTAGCTCCGCCCAGCTGACAGAAACCATGCTGGGGGGGTGGAGGCAGTCACATCAGGGCGAGGTGGGGATGGATCACTTCGCTGCCTTCCCACCGGGTCCCGATGTTAACCTGCTCTTTTGAGCAGGACACCTGCCCACGAGCCGGCGGCATCCTCTTTCAAAATGTAGAGCAGGACCCGGTGACATCAATTTTAGTCTGGGCCTTGAGCAGGGGAGCAGTGATGGCTTCCATCAGACTGTTTTTGGTCAGAACTCCGATGAAAGTTAAGGGAGTGAGGCTTCCTGGATGAGCTGCCCGCTTCGGGATTCGCGCACACTGTAACCGCCTGCCCGCCCCCCCCCCCCCCATTAAAATCAGGACCATAGGGTTTCTCTTTTCTAACATTAGAAGTTCTATTGGCCGTAGAATGCAAGTGGGAAGAGCACTGTGTTCTGCTTTAAATTACATGCACGCAGAGCTCTGCTTTCCTGTGACTGGAGAGCAGCACAAGCAGGGTAGTATAACTCACAGCTGTCCACTCAGAGCACTCAAAGCAGGTACTAGTGTCAAATGGTCCCTGATGGGGATAACTGCAGCATCAGATGCATGACTACAGCAGAAACATTTATTTCTTAATGTGTTTTTTAATATAATGCCAGTTGATCTTCCTTGATATTTACATGGACATCTTTAAATTCATTTCACCACAGTTGACGACTTTTAATTTATCTAGCTTCATTTTAAAATATTATGATTTCTTTCCATTGATAAGGAAACAATAAATTTTATTTCAGGATGTTCACAATCAATTCTAAATTTTCCCTCATTATTTCTTCTCCAATAGTCACAGCTGTTTATGTTTTTTTAATATCAATATTTCACTTAGACGTAAAACTTGAATGCATAAGATGTGAATTGCATATAAATCTTGATTGGATCCAAGTTGCATCACCTTATGAAATTTCAATTTTACTTTCACACCTTCCTCCTCTGAAGTTGGAGTGTATTTATTATGAAAGAGACTGATGCAGCTAACTTTTGAATTAGAATTCATTTAACTGACAGGCTACATTGCAAGAGTGGGAATCAGAGGTCATAGAATTATTTTGAACAGCCAGAGTCTATTGTGCTGCTCATTGCTGAGTTCACCCAGGCTATATGACCCTGGTCGTACAGCGTGATGACAGATGGAATTGGAGTCTGGCACCTTGGTGGAACTAGAAAGGAAAAACCAGAACAATGGAGAGTCAGTTGCAGGCCAAAGAATGGAGCTGAATGGAGCCCAGGTCAGAAAACATAGGTCTGGATAGGGTCACTAGGGTAGGGAAACAAAGATGCGTGGGAGCTGCTGGAATATGTATGGGTGAGAGGGAGAGAAAGTGGGAGAACTGTAGTATGTAAAGGATTGGAGTTAATGGCCAGGATTTCGCCAACAGAGGCGCTTTCGATGCGGGCGGCATTGGTGCAGTGTGGGAAACCCGCTCTGAAGTGCAGTCCGCCCTCTCCCTTCAATCTTCCGTGGCTGGGGCTTGTTAAGGCCACCCTGAGGGTGTCCTGGCCAATTATCTGGAAGCAGGTCTGATGACATCATCTGATGAAGCATCATCAGTCGGTTTCCTTAAAGGGACCATTCCCAACTTTTATTTGACAGTTCTTCTGTCAGTCTTTTGCAGCATTGAGTTACTGCAAACACTGACTAACAGTGCACAAATGTACACGGCTGCACCCAGGCTCTCCCATGACTCCCTCCAGATGCTTATGGAGGGAGGCACAGCATACAGGGAGGTTCTCTTCCATTCCAGTGGATGGAAGAGACCTCTCCAGGAGATCAACACAGCCTGGTTTCACATTGTACATGAGAGCACAAGTAGGGATGTCGTCTGGAGGAGCTGGCTGCAGTGGCGTAAACCTTTCAATGATCTCAGTCGATCACGAAACGTTACTGCATAGCCACACTCAACCTCATCCTGCTGTGCTACTCATCACATCCCCATCACTCTGCCTTCCCGACTCTACCTGTGCATATCCTTACTCTCACCAACTTGCCTTGCACCTCCATCCATCCCTCACTCTCTAATTCTACATTATCAGTTCCCCATTTTACTAGGCACCCCTCACACTCACACTGTCCAATCATCCCAACTAACAACCATACCATACCAACAAACACACAAGGGTAGGCACTTGGGTCCTTGAGCCAATGTTCATGTATAGTTAATGTTGATGTGTTGATGTGGTGCCAACCTGCCACATCATGTGGTAGTCAGGGTGCACAGCGTGAAGTGAAGTAAATGTGGCCATGGTGAGGCCAGCACTGGCCTCCTGGGCAGCAATTTAGTTGAATGCTGATGCCCTGTGTACTGTGTAGCATCAGGTGATTGCGGAGAATGCTGGTGTTGTTGGTGGTGATCCTGGTGTGTATAGTGATGTTGGGGCTGATCGTGGTAGGATTCTTTTTCAAGGGCACCGATGCTGCTGGAATAGATGGCAGGTGATTAGACTGGCAAATGATACTTAAAGGGTTGATGGTGGATAGGCAATGGCAAACATTTAAAGATCATATGGATGAACTTCAACAATTGTACATCTCTGTCTGGAGTAAAAAATAAAACTGGCTCAACCATGGCTAACAAGGGAAATTAAGGATAGTGTTATCCAAGGAAGAGGCATATAAATTAACCATAAAAAGCAGCAAACCTGAGGACTGGGAGAAATTTAGAATTCAACAGAGGAGGACTAAGGGTTTAATTAAGAGGGGGAAAATAAAGTAGGAGAGGAAGCTTGCCGGGAAAATAAAAACAGACTGTAAAAGCTTCTATAGATATGTGAAGAGAAAAAGATTAGTGAAGACAAACATAGGTCCCTTGCAGTCGGATTCGGGTGAATTTATAATGGGGAACAAAGAAATGGCAGACCAATTGAACAAATACTTTGGTTCTGTCTTCACAAAGGAAGACATAAATAACCTTCCGTATGTACTCGGGGACCGAGGAACTGAAGGAGGAACTGAAGAATATCCTTATTAGGCGGGAAATTGTGTTCAGGAAATTGACGGGATTGAAGGCCGATAAATCCCCATGGCCTGATAGACTGCATCCCAGAGTACTTAAGGAAGTGGCCCGAGAAATAGTGGTGGCCCGAGAAATAGTGGATGCATTGGTGATCATTTTCCAACAGTCTATCGACTCTGGATCAGTTCCTATGGACTGGAGGGTAACTAATGTAACACCACTTTTTAAAAAAGGAGGGAGAGAGAAAACAAGTAATTATAGACCGGTTAGCCTGACATCAGTAGTGGGGAAAATGTTGGAATCAATCATTATGGATGAAATAGCAACGCATTTGGAAAGCAGTGACAGGATTGGTCCAAGTCAGCATAGATTTATGAAAGAGAAATCATGCTTGACTAATCTTCTGGAATTTTTTGAGGATGTAACTTGTAGAGTGGGCAAGAGAAAACCAGTGGATGTGGTGTATTTGGACTTTCAAAAGGCTTTTGACAAGGTCCCACACAAGAGATTGGTGTGCAAAATCAAAGTACATGGTATTGGGGGTAATGTACTGACGTGGATAGAGAACTGGTTGGCAGACAGGAAGCAGAGAGTCGAGAAAAACCGGTCCTTTTCAGAATGGGAGGCATTGACTAGTGAAGTGCCGCAGGGCTCAGTGCTGCGACCCCAGCTCTTTACAATATACATCAATGATTTAGATGATGGAATTGAGTGCAATATCTCCAAGTTTGCAGAAACTGGGTGGCGGTGTGAGCTGTGAGGAGCACACTAAGAGGCTGCAGGGTGACTTGGACAGGTTAGGTGAGTGGGCAAATGCATGGCAGATAAAGTATAATGTGGATAAATGTGAGGTTATCCACTTTGGGGGCAAAAATGCGAAGGCAGAATATTATCTGAATGGCGGCAGATTAGGAAAAGGGGAGGTGCAGCGAGACCTGGGTGTCATGGTTCATCAGTCATTGAAAGTTGGCCTGCAGGTACAGCAGGCGGTGAAGAAGGCAAATGGTATGTTGGCCTTCATAGCTAGGGGATTTGAGTATAGGAGCAGGTAAGTCTTACTGCAGTTGTACAGGGCCTTGGTTAGGCCTCACCTGGAATATTGTGTTCAGTTTTGGTCTCCTAATCTGAGGAAGGACGTTCTTGCTATTGAGGGAGTGCAGCGAAGGTTCACCAGACTGATTCCAGGGATGGCTGGACTGACATATGAGGAGAGACTGGATCAACTGGGCCTTAATACACTGGAGTTTAGAAGGATGAGAGGGGATCTCATAGAAACGTATAAGATTCTGATGGGACTGGACAGGTTAGAATGCGGGAAGAATGTTCCCGATGTTGGGGAAGTCCAGAACCAGTGGACACAGTCATAGGATAAGAGGCAGGCTATTTAGGACTGAGACGAGGAGAAACTTCTTCACTCAGAGAGTTGTTTTTTTTGCTAGGACACCAGGGAAAACTCCCGTGTTCTTCTTTGAAATAGTGCCATGGGATTTTTTATATCCACTTGAGAGGGAAGACGGGGCCTCGGTTTAATGTCTCATCCGAAAGACGGCACCTCCAACAGTGCAGCACTCCCTCGGTACTGCACTGGAGCGTCAGCCTAGATTTTTGTGCTCAAGTCTCTGGAGTTGAACCCACAACCTTCTGACTCAGAAGTGAGTGTGTTACCCACTGAGCCACAGCTGTCGCCTTGTTGTTAACCTGTGGCATTCCCTGCCGCAGAGAATGGTTGATGCCAGTTCATTGGATATATTCAAGAGGGAGTTAGATATGGCCCTTATGGCTAAAGCGATCAAGGGGTTTGGAGAGAAAGCAGGAAAGGGGTACTGAAGGAATGATCTCATTGAATGGTGGTGCAGGCTCGAAGGGCTGAATGGCCTACTCCACCTATTTTCTATGTTTCTATGTATGTTTCTATGTGAGGTTGAGATGACAGAAGCGCCCTGTCAATAGTGAGAGAGGTTGCTCCAAGGAGGTGACAGTGAATGGACAGTAAACACTTCCAAACTGCATACAGCTCAAAAGTCATTTCCAAATCCTGAAGGCTTCAGCTTCTGACATTGGAAAGTGAACAGCTGTGAAATGGTAGCTTTTATACCACTTCTGCAGCTGTCATCTAGCCAAAGGAATAGAGAGTCACTGCGAACCCGACACACTTACCTAGCGTGAAACCCGAGGACGGCAAACCCGTCAAAAGGTTGGTAACGTTGTATGTGCCTGCTTTTAAGCCTCTTAACTAGCACTTAAGTACCTTTTAATGATAATTACCTGTCCCGCCACTTGCTGTCGGATCTGCTATCCAAACGCAGATCTGACAGCTGAGAAACTCACATGGAGGTGGGTTCAAAGTGGGATTCCGACCCGCTGTCGATCAGCCTCAAAACCCGCACTCTCAGGGCTGGGAAGATTCCGGCCAATGTGCGGGAAGAAGCAGCAGTGCCGGGCTGCTGGGATTTGGCAGCAATGGCTATTCCTTTGGTCTGATATCAATGTGAAAGGGAATCCTCGTGTTTGGCAAAACCTTTGCCACCTCAGTCTTGTCAAAGTGCAAAATCACCCCGAGTGCAGTAAAATATCATATTCTTAGCTTTAAAATTGGCTGTTAACATATATACTCCTATTGTGATAAAACAACAAATCCTCATTGACTCACTGTGGGTAACAACATGGGATATATATAGATATATATAGAGAGAGAGTTATATATTTTTATTTTGTTAGAATGAGACAGTATGTATGGAATGGTATAACAATTCTTAATCATGCACTTTTTCAGGAACAAGGTTTTACTATAGCCCAGTAACCTCAGTCTATCAATATCTTAGCATGTCATCTAAGTGCTAGACAGGAGTTCAGTTACTCAATAAAGAAGTTCACTGCAGCAGTAAGGAGAAAGATCTTAGGAACATAGGGGCCGAGTTTCAGCCTGAGTTGCTCCTGTTTTTTTGGAGCAATTGGTTTAGAATGGAGTATCTTAGAAATTTGAATTATCGGCATTTAGTTTGCTCCAGTTCTAGTCAGTTAGAACAGTTTCACTTTGGAACAGAATTTTTTTTTTCAAAAGGGGGCGTGTCCGGCCACTTACGCCTGTTTTCAAAGTTTAGGCGGTGAAAACTTACTCCAAACTAACTTAGAATGGAGTAAGTGAAGATTTTTGTACGTTTGAAAAAACCTTGTCTGCACTTTAGAAAATCAGGCGTAGGTTACAAATTAGGCGTAGGGAATGGGGGGGGGTGTGGAAGGGAAGTCATTAAATTCTACAATCAATCCTTAGTCATACTTATACAAATATTATACAAATAAATCCAACCTGAATAAAAATTTATAAGCAAAGAAAAGATTAAATAATCCATGTTCCTACCTGTGTGAAACAGCAGCAGCCTTCAAGCTGCTGTGCTTCAGGCAGGCCTTTCATGTTGGAGACAGCAGCCCCAACAGCGGCAGCAAGCAGCCTTCGAGCTGAGCTGCGGTGCTTCAGGCAGGCCTTCATTCCGTTAGTGGCTGGCCGGCAGCCGAGCAAGCAGCACGCACACAGCTTTTGAAGGGGGTTGAGGCCATTCGGCCATGCGATAGGGGCGTCGTCAGTGACTGGACGTCGGGCAAAGACACAGCAATCAAGCAGCCTTCGAGCTGTGAGGGGGACTGAGGCCATTTGGACAGGGAGAGGCAGCCACATAGACAGTTTTATATTTAAATTTGCAGAATGGGTGCTGCATTGTTAACACCACGTATTATGCAATGGTTTGCCATCAATTCACTGCATAGGAGAGAATTGATTAGAGCTCACCGCACCAGGAACATCGTAGCCCGTAGGTTGATGGGCAGGAGACCTTATCCACGTCGACAATATCGAACCAGGCACTCGTACCTGGACATGAGCGAGGCTGATTGTGTGAAAAGGCTGCATTTTCGCAGAGAAGTTGTCACTGAGATCTGTGATATGGTGAGAGCAGATTTGCAGCCCAGAAGCAGAATGCCAACTGCCCTGTCTGTTGCAGTGAAGGTAACAGCTGTACTTTATTTCTATGCCTCGGGATCGTTTCAGGCTACAACTGGAGATGTGTGCGCCATCTCTCAACGTGCAATACATGCCTGCATTTACCAGGTCACGGCTGCATTGTATGCGTGAAGGAATGACTTCATCAATTTCCCAATGACCACACAAGCGATCCATGAGAGGGCTGTGGGCTTCTTCAGGATTGCCAGCTTCCCAAAGGTACAGGGCTGCATTGATTGTACCCACATAGCCTTGCAAACACCCGTGGAGGATTCTGAGCAGTACCGAAATAGGAAAGGTTTCCACTCTATCAATGTGCAGCTCGTGTGTGACGACAAGCAGCGCATCATGTCAGTCGATGCGAGATACCCTGGCAGCACCCACGATGCGTTCATCCTACGCGACAGCGTTCTATCTGACATGTTTGAGCAGCAGCCAGAAGGGCAGAGCTGGCTACTGGGAGACAAAGTGTACGGCCTGACCACCTGGCCAAAGTAGAATTTTGCTTCAGATCTTCGGGGCACTTCTGCCCCCTTTAAACATGACTTTTCCCTCTGGTACTGCAGTGGGTATCCCATGTGTGTCATGCTATACTTCCCTGGGCAACAGCAGCAGGTTCCTTCTTTGTGGTATGTGTCCTGCAGAGAGCCCACCTTGCATAACTAACTCAGGAAAATGGTGGAACGGTGAATCAGAAAAGAGGGTGGAAATCCTGCCCTGCCCATCTCAGAGGAAGAGTAATTTTGCATCTGTTTTCCCAAGCAGTCTTATGGAAGGATGTATTTGTGTTTATCAGCAGTTGAAGTTGGTCCAAGGAGACATGCAGTACCTGGCAGGTTTGGTTTGGGATCTTTCGATCCAAACATGAAGACAAATCTATTTGTTGGCTGATGCTGCTACTCTGTTCTTGAATAGTGTTAACAGGCAAATATTCTGATCCAGAAGTGCTTCATCACTTATAATACAAACTTACTTGAAATATGTCGCAGGACTCTTCTTTGACTAACGCCATTCATTTACCTTTATCTATATTTTACATCTGCATCTGTTACTACTTGGGCATGACCAAGTTTGACCAAATGTGATGTATGTTTTTCATTTATGTTATGAATCAGCGGTTGATCTAAAACCAGAAAGCAGAAGTATTTCTTTCCATGGTAGGGGCTGCACTCCAGGGAGTTTTATGATAAACTACTTTGAGTCTAAACACACTTGTGTTCATTCAACTGACTTTTCCATTTGTTCTTTCCGCAATCTCTCGTTTGTTCCGCAGTTTTAAAAGTTTCTGTTGTCCAAAAGCTAAACAGTCATGGCTAGATTTTTTAAAACATTCACCGATGAGTGATGTTGATATTCAGTGATAAAATGTGTGCAAGAAAAGAGATGACACGTTTTTATACCACATATGAGAAATACCTCTATAATCCTTGGGGCCGAATTTGGGGGACATACCGCCCGCAGACCGCCGACACACCGCCCAAAATCACAAAATTGATCAAAAAGTAACTACCTACCGCCCACATACCGCCCGGCGGGTAATTCATTAGCGACATACCATTGGGCGGTATGCATACCGTCCGCCAATACCGAGCATCCTACAGACCACTCAAAAGTCCAACATTGGTAGCATACCGCCGACATACCACCGGAGCTGCACACCGTCAGAAAAAAGGTGGTTTTATGCCGATGGTGTGTCAGCGGTAGGTAAACTACAATGTTCCTCACACCTCCTCCCCCCCCCCCCGACCCCCAGCGATCGATTCCTCCCCTCAGCGATCTACTTCTCTCCCCCCTTTCCCCCAGTGATCTGGTCTTCCCCCCCCAGAGTTCTAATCCCCCAGAGAGATCTAATCCCCCCAGAGAGATCTAATCCCCCCAGAGAGATCTAATTTTCCACAGAGATCTAGTACTCCCCCCAGAGATCTAACCTCCCCAGAGAGATCTAATCCCCCAGAGAGATCTAATCCTCCACAGAGATCTAATCCTCCACATAGATCTAGTACTCCCCCCAGAGATCTAACACCCCAGAGAGATCTAATCCCCCAAGAGAGATCTAATCCTCCACAGAGATCTAATCCTCCACAGAGATCTAGTACTCCCCCCAGAGATCTAACTCCCAGAGAGATCTAATCCCCAGAGAGATCCAATCCCTCCCAGAGAGATCTAATCCCACCCCAAGAGATCTAGTCCTCCCACCCCAGAGAGCTAATCTCCCAGAGAGATCTAATCATCTTCTGGAGATCTAATCCACACCCCAGAGATCTAACCCCCACAAAGAGATCTAATCCCCCCCACCCCCAGAGATCTATTCTGCCTCCCCCAGAAAAAAAGGGTAAATAAATAAATAAATAACAATATAGTTATTATAAATAAATCAAAAACACTGCACAAAACAATTAAAAATCTAAACGTACGGAGAGACACTTACCTGCGATCCAGTGTCGGCAGTCTCTGGCCTCCGGACTGCTCTTCTCGGGGGTGAGGGTGAGGGGCGGGGATGGGGGTCGATGGAAGAGCGGGCGTGTGCAGAACTTGGGACCCAAAGAGTCCCGAGTCCCAGACAACTTACCCTGCACCGCCGGAGCAGACCGTCCATTGCATTCCGGTGACGCGCTGCTCAGGACTGCCTGGACCAATGTTGCCAGCACTCCGCCCCAGCGGTACCAGGCGGTGAAGATTGACCGACCATTGTGAGACCGCCGAGAATTGGGCGGTCCACCAAATTCAGTGTTATCATTAAAATATTAATTTTATATTTTGCATCTGTGGTATAAATAGAATCTGTCCTAGCCAGCAGTTTCTCCATTAGTGAGGCTGTTCATAATCCATTTGCAACTTCATACTTCTCAGCTATCTTGTCAACCACATTAGTGGAGATGTTCATCCCCCACCTCGATTAGCATAGGACTACTCATCAATAAATATAAATTATGAGGTTGTGAAATTTCCATACTTAACGTCAGCTGTTATGGCTGGTTTAAATCAAAAAATGGCACCCGCCATGCTTCCGGCGCATTCCTGCACTGGTCTCAATCTATGGAAGGGTGATAGTGTAGCCATTTTCGGCATGGCCAGCAATCATACAGTGAGAGCCATGCTGCCACGAGGAATGCCATTGAGCAGACCATCAGGCCCTAAAGCAACGATTCCGCTGCATTGACTGCTCGCAAGGAGCCCTCCAGTACTCACCGGAGCAGATGTGCCATTTTTTCATTGTCTGCTGCATCCTCCACAACTTGGCCATCGTGAAGGTGCAACGTTTGCCACCACGGGGTCCACCAGCACCTCAGGAGGAGCAAGAAGAGGAGGAACGGAGGAGACAGTCTGCCAATCCACGTTCAGATGGGCTGTCCGTGAGAGTACCATCAGACTTCAGTTCCCCTGAAATAAAACCCAGATCCCCGTTGCTGAACACTTCCCCAGCTTACCATCCCTCTGTCATGGACCATCACAATGTCCTCTTGGCCACAATCCTGAAATGAAAGCAAACACAAAACAAACATTCCAAACAGCATTTGGCAATCAATCGAATGGTACATATCAAAGTCAACTAATCACCCTTGTGCCTTCCCTTAGTGCCTGTCCTGTGTGTTCCTTTGCAAAGGTAAGGGGTAAGCCATTTAGGACCGAGATGAGGAGAAACTTCTTCACCCAGAGAGTGGTGAACCTGTGAAAGTTGTTGAGGCCAATTCACTAAATATATTCAAAAAGAAGTTAGATGTAGTCCTTACTACTAGGGGGATCAAGGGGTATGGCGAGAAAGCAGGAATGGGGTACTGAAGTTGCATGTTCAGCCATGAACTCATTGAATGGCGGTGCAGGCTCGAAGGGCCGAATGGCCTGCTCCTGCACCTATTTTCTATCTTTCTATGTTTCTATGTTCTAGTGCTCCTACAAAATGCTACTCCAGTGGCTGCAGCATGGCTGGTGGAAGGCTGCTGACTTTCAGTGGGCGAGAATGCAGATGGCCTGGCAAGACTGCGTCGAGCAGCTCTGGGCCTACAAAGCCCGGCAGTGGACTGCACCACCTCAACATGGGCGGCAGCAATCTAGGCTGGCTGGCTGACAGTCAGCAGCCAGGGCACTGGCAGTGGGGGGAGGGTGAATGCTGTCATCCTGAGAGAGCACAGCAGGTTCGTGCTCCATAGAGCCACTTCTACTCCCCCAAGGCGGCACCTCAGCAATCTTAGTCATCTGTTGGGGGACAGATTGCTGGATTGCTGTGGCACCCTCCGATCCCCTTTCAACATTGGTAAGCCCAGCCATGGTGGCAGCAGTTTGTGCTTGTCTGGCAACAAGCTGAGCCTGCATGGCACAAGTCTGAGCTTCCACTGCAGCACTAAGATGTTGGGTGGCTTCTGCTTGTGCTGCAATGGAAGCTGAGACATCGACCATCAGACACTACATCCTGGTTGGGTCCACAAATGTGCTAATAGAGTAGCCCATCACTTTCATCCTGGAAATGATGGGCTCCAAGCTCTGCACAAAGGTCTGGAGCATAGAGGACTCCTCTATGCTCCTCAACAATGACAACAGGCTTTCTGGTAAGCCTGCCATTGTACCAAGCAGCTCATTGCACATGCCCATCACCAATTTTCAGTAGGCAGCCCCATCGAAGTCCTCATCTGAGTCCTGTGCAGCAGAGGAGCTGCCACCTGCACTACCCTGTTCCCTGACCTGGTTGCAGCCCACTTGTGCCCAGTGAGTCGCCACGTGCAGATCCCTCCTCTACACTAACCTCTAAATTCCGCGCAGTGTCAGTATCTGAGCTGGTGGCTGCAAGTGTCAGATCGAGTGATGGTGTACCTTCTTCAACAATTTCCTCTTCCACCACTGGCTGGACAGTTCGGAAGTCTTTGGTATCTGAAAGGAGAAAGTCACCAGGATACAGTTGTGGTGAGCGGAAAGCAAGATGTGCAGGCTTACACCATCAACAGTTTGCAAGTGAGAAGCGATTGTGGGATGAGGGGAATATAGGAGCAGGGAGGTCTTAATGTAGTTGTACAGGGCCTTAGTGAGGCCTCACTTGGAATATTGTGTTCAGTTTTGGTCTCCTAGTCTGAGGAAGGACGTTCTTGCTATTGAGGGAGTGCAGCGAAGGTTCACCAGACTGATTCCAGGGATGGCTGGGCTGTCATATGAGAAGAGACTGGATCAACTGGGCCTTTATTCACTGAAGTTTAGAAGGATGAGAGGGGTTCTCATAGAAACGTATAAGATTCTGACGGGACTGGACAGGTTAGAAGCGGGAAGAATGTTCCCAATGTTGGGGAAGTCCAGAATCAGGTATATAGTCTTAGGATAAGGGATATGCCATTTAGGACTGAGATGAGGAGAAACTTCTTCCCTCAGAGAGTTGTTAACCTGTGGAATTTCCTACTGCAGAGAGTTGTTGATGCCAGTTCATTGGATGTATTCAAGAGGGAGTTAGATATGGCCCTTACGGTTAAGGGGATCAAGGGGTATGGAGAGAAAGCAGGAAAGGGGTACTGAAGGAATGATCAGACATGATCTTATTGAATGGTGGTGCAGGCTCGAAGGGCCGAATGGCCTACTCCTGCACCTATTTTCTATGTTTCTATGAAACTTGAATGTGAGAAAGAGGAATAAGTAAGAGCACACCTTCATCTTGAATGTTTTCAATGTCGCTGCTCACCATGGCCTCAGTGACGTCCCCTCCAGTTATCTGCAGCACTGTGTCCTCCATGGGGGTGAGGACATGTAGCCTTGCCCATCCTCCGGTGGTTCACTGCTGCTCTCTCCTGTTATGAGCCAACTTGGCCTGCAAGAGAAAGGGAAGTGTGTCAGTGAGTGTGGTGCAACATGTTTGGCTGATGTGCCTGTCATGATTGAATAGCTGACAGTGTGCACATGGTGTGAGATGTGTATGTAAGGCTTGCAGCAGTGATAAATGTGTGAGGGTGAGGTGAAGTTAGGAATATGAGGTGTGACCCATGTTTTGTAGAGATTGTTGGTAGGTGATCGATGGGGGGATGTGGTTGTGCATTGAGCTTGTGGTGCAGGTGGTAGGAGACAGCTTTTGAAGATGCATTCACTGACCTTGACCACTCGTGTGATGTCATTAAACTTCCTTCAGCACTGGAGCCACTTCCTGGGAGCAACACTGCTGGCAGTGACCACCTCAGCGATTTGGTCCCACATCTTTCTTACCTGGCCTCCTATGGGTAAGGACCTCTCTTGCCTGTTCACCCCCTGCACAAAGGCCTCGAGTGCTGTGTCAGAGAATCTGGGTGCCCTTTCCCTGGCTTGTTGAGCCATTTTGGATTGTACTGATGCAGTTTTAAAATTTTTATTGAAATTTTCCCCTGAAATATTAAAAAAATGTATTTTGTGGAAATTTATTGAAGCCCTGCAGCCTAATCATTAAAGTTGTTTCTACTCAAATATATTAACATTATTACTGACAGCCATAGAGATCACCAGTAGTACTTTCAGAAAGTCACATTTCTAAAGCTAATATTTGTAAGTATTCAAAAAATATTAATGTGAAAATTAAAAGTCACCCTTTTAATATCCATGCAAGGCACTCCAATTCAATTGCATAATTAGTGGGGTTGTAAGCTAGCATTTCCATATGATCATGATATTTCAAGAGAAATACAGTGATAGAGATGGAATTTTGCAATGAAGGACAGGTATTCGGAATGCAGATTTGTCTTAAGTGAAGTCATATTTCAGTGTCATGAACATGAACCAAAGAGAAAATCTAGAGTTAAAACTAGCATCAATCATCAGAAGCCAGATCCAAATGTTCATTTATGATACAATATCTGTGTGAAGGATTATTGGCTATAATAATTAAATGTATCAGCGACAAGGCATGGCTTGAGTTTAGTGATTTGTGCCTGACTAAATATCGGTAAAGTTCCTCAATCATGTAGCTCATGATCATATGACTACAGGGAATGCAAGATGACGTTGAGACAATATTCAGAACACTTTTGAAAAGTTAGTGGCTATGAGGTGTCATTTGTTGCCTACACAAACTGAAAGTCGTTTGATAAAGTGCATCTGTGGGTCTCGCTTGACTGACCGTTGAATAGCAGCTGCCTTCCGATACACAGATGAAGATAATTGGCAAAGATTAAGTATGTTTTCCTGAGCAGAGAAGATGGAAACGTTTAATAAACTTGCTCAGAATCAGAGAATAAGGTGAGTGTTCAGGTTCTTGATAAGAAATGAATCTGAAAAGTTGAAGTATTTAGCAGATATATACAGCTGGAAACTTTTGGGAAGGAAGATTTTCACTAATAATTTAAGCCATAGTAACTGCAGATTCTGTGTGTGGGACTATGCAGCTTTCAAAGATCCTTTTGTTCTTCTGTTTTGTTTGGAGTTCAGAATGAGGTCTGGCTGTGTATTTGTAATTGCAAACAGTTATAAAATGAATTAATTGCACACGTGGCAATGTGAAGTGATATAGCAATTAAAAGTTCAATTTTTTAAAAACAGTTAGTAAATCTGTGATAGTTAATGTTATTTATTGGATGTGGCTTAGGTTTGTTAAAACATCTAATATTTAATTGTGGTCAATCTGTATGTAGATATAGGACTATTGAAATCAAAGGAAAATAAAATGGGGAGAGATGTATAATGGGCGACTGAATAGATATTTACCATTTTATGCAAAGCCCAAGTCAAAATGACCCGCTGTGCCTTTAAATCAGACATGTGCACAGATTGGAATTCCAGTGTATGTGCAAGATGTTTAACGTTGATGCCAGAACTTGCAGTAAAGCCCATTAAATGGGAACTCAAAATTGTAGCTAAAAGTATCGCAACTACGAGATGCATCCAGGTGTAATGTTAGGTTTATATGGAACTAGTATAGGAAGAGGTTGGGGGTGGGAGGGGATGGATCACCATTGTTATTGAGATAATGCCATTTGTGAATGGAAAATACTAATGCCACTCAAAGTTCAAAACTATTGTCGCAGCGAATTCCTCATCGTAAAGGTGCTACAAAAATTGCAAACAGAAAAACTGGCAGTGTATTTAATCGTAACATTTCAAGTGCCAGCTATTTTGTACAAATTTTTCTTCCTGACTTGTATTTGAAATAATGAAATAGTTTATTTAGTTAAAAAAGTGGTAAACTTTTAGATTTGAGGCTCAAGGGTATCCATCACAACAGACAGCCGCTATCACGAGCATGCTTTGTCAATGTCTGGTCTTCTAGGTGAGAGCGCCAGAAGATTCCATTTTGAGGCATAAAAGAAAAGGTTGAAAAATCCAATTCCAATTAAACTACAGCTCATGCGAATCAATTGTCAGACAGAGTTAATGGCAATCACACCTTTATAGTTTTGGTGCATAACATTTCAGGCCCAGCAAGATCCAAAGTCATATCTCTGACATTTTATGCTAATTTTTTAAAATTTCACTTATACCTACGCTGTATTTTTTGGATCATGAAATACATGTTAATGGCATCAGAATGAGTTGCATTAAATATTGAACAGTTTCCACAATTACTTTTTCTGAAACATGTGCCTAATGTGCATAATGGATAGTTTGATGGCTTCAAACTTTTAATTTTCATACATAAATGACGGAATATGGCATAAGTTCCGTGCTTTCCTTGGGCCCAGATTGCTTATGCTGATTTCTGATTGTTTTACGCCGGTTTTTACCTTCCGGCGTATGTTAATGAGAGTCTCAGGAAATTTCTATCTATCTATGTTATTAGTTCCAACAATAACCACAACTTTTGGCTGCTCTCATTCCTTTACCAGAAGTTGTCCACGCACTCCATGATGTCCTTTACCTTATATCCAGGGAGACAATATACTGTTTTGGACTTCCAGTCCCAACTGCTTAAAAAAAAGCTTACTCATTTCCTTACTATAGAATTTTCCACTACAATCCTCTCTTTGTGTTGTATTCTAGCTGTCCCTCACCCCCGCAGGGTTGTCCCTTGTTCCAAGATGCCGCAATGTTGATCAGGACTATTCTTCTCTGAGTCGTTTTTGCTGTCCAACCAATACATGCCCAACTCTAAGGGCTGGAAATTCATTTAAAAAAAACGCTGTGAATTCACCGTGGAAAATTCATGAAAAAATGGGAAAAAATCCACCGGGTGGGAAAAATCGGTGCTGCATGAGGATTCATGGCGGAAACTTTAGGTTGAAGCCGATTACTGCTGCGAGTTGGGCCTAGGGAGGAGTAAAACACAAAAAATATTTCTCCAAAAAACAAAAAAATTTAAAAAAATGCAAAACATTCACAAGACCCTTTTCTAGTAAATTGTTGCAAAATAATTTAAAAATAAAGTTTAACTTAACTTTTTTGCAGGGTTTCATACCTACCGCCATTCCAAGGGCTGCTCCGACAGCTTTTTCACCTGCGTTTTTTTTTCCCCATCTACTGGTCGCGCTGTGACCAAACTCGGGCAGAAGCGGTTTTTCCAGTGTTGCACGCCGGCGGTCCGCTCCCCAGTGGTATTTCTAAACCGACGGCGGAAGATTTCAATGAATTTCCGCCGCACCGTTTTCCATCCAAAACGACGAAATACCACCGAAAAACGCGGTGGAAGGTTGTTGAATTTACAGCCCCAAGACTTTGAAATTACGCAGAGTCTCTCGCTGTTTCCTGCTGTAACTCAGGCGGAATGCTAGTAGAACCCACAAAAGCTGATGGGAACCCAGCATAACCATTATAATTTTGGGGCATCTGCTGGTCTCCTGCATGATTTAGTGCAAGAAACCAGTAGAAACTCCATGGGTTTCTGTACCTATTGGACATAGAAACAGAGAAACATAGAAAATAGGTGCAGGAGTAGGCCATTCGGCCCTTCGAGCCTGCACCACCATTCAATAAGATCATGGCTGAACATTCCCTCAGTACGCTTTTCCTGCTTTCTCTCCATACCCCTTGATCCCTTTAGCCGTAAGGGCCATATCTAACTGCCTCTTGAATACATCCAATGAACTGGCATCAACAACTCTCTGCGGTAGGGAATTCTACAGGCTAACAACTCTCTGAGTGAAGAAGTTTCTCCTCATTTCAGTCCTAAATGGCCTGCCCCTTATCCTAAGACTGTGTCCCCTGGTTCTGGACTTCCTCATCATCGGGAACATTCTTCCCACATCTAACCTGTCCATTCCGTCAGAATCTTATATGTTTCTATGAGATCCCCTCTCATCCTTCTAAACTCCAGTGTATGAAGGCCCATTTGATCCAGTCTCTCCTCATATGTCAGTCCCGCCATCCCGGTAATCAGTCTGGTGAACCTTCACTGCACTCCCTCAATAGCAAGAACGTCCTTCCTCAGATTAAGAGACCAAAACTGAACACAATATTCCAGGTGAGGCCTCAGCAAGGCCCTGTACAACTGTAGTAAGACCTCCCTGCTCCTATACTCAAATCCCCTAGCTATGAAGGCCAACATACTATTTACCTTCTTCACCGCCTGCTGTACCTGCATGCTAACTTTCAATGACTGATGAACCATGACACCCAGGTCTCGTTGAACCTCCCCCTTTCCTAATTTGCCGCCATTCAGATAATATTCTGCCTTTGCCTTTGCCCACTCACCTAACCTGTCCAAGTCACCTTGCAGCCTTTTAACGTCCTCCTCACAGCTCACACTGCCACCCAGTTTAGTGTCATCTGCAAACTTGGAGATGTTACACTCAATTCCTTCATCTAAATCATTAATATATATTGTAAAGAGCTGGGGTCCCAGCACTGAGCCCTGCGGCACTCCACTAGTCACTGCCTGCCATTCTGAAAAGGAACTGTTTATCCCGACTCTCTGCTTCCTGTCTCCCAACCAGTTCTCAATCCACGTCAGTATATTACCCCCAATACCATGTGCTTTGATTTTGCACATCAATCACTTGTGTGGGACCTTGTCAAAAGCCTATTGAAAGTCCAAATACACCACATTCACTGGTTCTCCCTTGTCCACTCGACTAGTTACATCCTCAAAAAATTCCAGAAGATTTGTCAAGCATGATTTCCTTTTCATAAATCCATGTTGACTTGGACCGATCCTGTCACTGCTTTCCAAATGCGCTGCTATTTCATCTTTAATAGTTGATTCCAACATTTTCCCCACCACTGATGTCAGGCTGACCGGTCTATAATTACCCATTTTCTGATTCCCTCCTTTTTTAAACAGTGGTGTTACATTAGCTACCCGCCAGTCCATAGGAACTGATCGAGAGTCGATTGACTATTGGAAAATTATCACCAATGCATCCACTATTTCTATGGCCACTTCCTTAAGTACTCTGGGATGCAGACTATCAGGCCCCGGGGATTTATTGGCCTTCAATCCCATCAATTTCCCTAACACAATTTCCCACTTTATAAGGATATCCTTCAGTTCCTCCTTCGCACTAGACTCTCGGTCCCCTAGTATTTCCAGAAGGTTATTTGTGTCTTCCTTCGTGAAAACAGAACCAAAGTATTTGTTTAACTGGTCTGCCATTTCTTTGTTCCTCCTTATATAAATTCACCTGAATCTGACTGCAACGGACCTACATTTGTTTTCACTAATCTTTTTCTCTTCACATAACTATAGAAGCTTTTGCGGTCAGTTTTTATGTTCCCAGCAAGCTTCGTCTCATACTCTATTTCCCCCCTCCTAATTAAACCCTTTGTCCTCCTCTGCTGTATTACAAAATTCTCCCAGTCCTCAGGTTTGCTGCTTTTTCTGGCCAATTTATATGCCTCTTCCTTGGATCATTAATTTCCCTTGTTAGCCACGGTTGAGCCACCTTCCTCGTTTTATTTTTACTCCAGACAGGGATGTACAATTGTTGAAGTTCATCCATGTGATCTTTAAATGTTTGCCATTGCCTATCCACCGTCAACCCTTTAAGTATCACAAGCCAGTCTATTCTAGCCAATTCACGTCTCATACCATCGAAGTTACCTTTCCCCAAATTCAGGACCCTAGTCTCTGAATTAACTGTGTCACTCTCCTTAATAAAGAATTTTACCACATTATGGTCACTCTTCCCCAAGGGGTCTCGCACAACAAGATTGTTAATTAGTCCTTTCCCATTACACACCACCCAGTCTAGGATGGCCAGCCCTCTTGTTGGTTCCTCGACATATTGGTCTAGAAAACCATCCCTAATACACTCCAGTAAATTCTCCTCCACCACATTGCGACCAGTTTGGTTAGCCCAGTCAATATGTAGATTAAAGTCGCCCATAATAACTGCTGTACCTTTATTGCACGCATCCCTAATTTCTTGTGTGATGCTGTCCCCATCCTCATTACTACTGTTTGCTGGTCTGTATACAACTCCCACTAGCGTTTTCGGCCCTTTGGTATTCCGTACTATTCCTTACTATTGCATTAATTTCCTCTTTAACCAGCAACACCACCCCACCTCCTTTTCCGTTCTGTCTATCCTTCGTAAATGTTGAATACCCTGGATGTTGAGTTCCCAGCCTTGGTCACCCTGGAGCCATGTCTCCGTGATGTCAATTACATCATATCCGTTAATTGCTATCTGCGCAGTTAATTCGTCCACCTTATTCTGAATACTCCTCGCATTAAGGCACAGAGCCTTCAGGCTTGTCTTTTTAACACCCTTTGCCCCTTTAGGATTTTGCTGCAATGTGGCCCTTTTTGCTTTTTGCCTTGGGTTTCTCTGCCCTCCACTTTTACTTTTGTTCTTTCTATCTTTTGCTTCTGCCCCCATTCTACTTCCCTCTGCCTCCCTGCATAGGTTCCCATCCCCCTGCCATTTTAGTTTAACCCCTCCCCAACAGCACTCGCAAACACTCCCCCTTGGACATTGGTTCTGGTCCTGCCCAGGTGCAGACTGTCTGGTTTGTACTGGTCCTACCTCCCCCAGAACCGGTTCCAATGTCCCAGGAATTTGAATCCCTCCCTTCTGCACCACTCCTCAAGCCACGTATTCATCTGAACTATCCTGCGATTCCTACTCTGACTAGCATGTGGCACTGGTAGCAATTCTGAGATTACTACTTTTGAGGTCCTACTTTTTAATTTAGCTCCTAGCTCCCTAAATTCGTATTGTAGGACCTCATCCTGTTTTTTACCTATATCGTTGGTATCTATGCACCACGACAACTGGCTGTTCACCCTCCCGCTTCAAAATGTCCTGTTCCGAGACATCCTTGACCCTTGCACCAGGGAGGCAACATGCCATCCTGGAGTCTCGTTTGCGGCCGCAGAAACATCTATCTATTCCGCTGTGAGTCCTGTTTCCCTCATCTGTCCCTGTGGATGGTCATCCACACCGCTTTCTATATATCATTTCTGCCTCCTGGATGACCATATTTTGGACAGTATAATCCAGAAATCCCTTACCTGCTCTGATGCTGAACAGTGTGGCCAACTGCTCCCTCAAGCACAGAAATCCTCTGCCGCAAAGATTCAATGTCCCTGCACTTATGTTTTCTCTGAATACACTGAGGATCTCTGATAGCCAATCTAGTTCCAAAATAATGGGCTACAATAGCTCTGTAGAATTAAATTATATTTATCCAATTTATTAAGAAATGTATTGTTCCCTCTGTTCACTGCAAATTTAAATTAAAAAAAATACTTCTGCAAAGAAGTGAATCTGAAAGCGTAATGTTGTGAAACCAATGAGGAAGATAAAAAAAGTTCAAGTCTTATAATTTCCACTTGAGCGAAAAGAAGAATTTTAAATCCCCCATCAGATACTAAATTCGGAACTATCGAAAGTGTGCAACTTTGAAGACTGTTTAGTTATTTTCCCGTTTTCTAAAACGCATCCTCTGTGGTCTGGGCATGTTATACAATCCTTCTCCCCAGTCTCCGCCAATATCAGTAGAGTTAATAGTTGACTTTAAAAAAATTCAACCTGATAATGGAATGAAATACTGATGCTGAAGATAATTGTCTCCATGTATATCATATAATACCTTGATGCCCCCCCCTGCCAGAACTGCTTGACTACTACATCGCCATTCTCTGGGATTTGAAGGAGCTCAGGGATACGCTAATCTATATGTGTGCAGATGTTCACATATTGATGAATGCAGGCAAGGACCGCCCAACTAATATAACGTTATGGTGGCCGCTGCTAAACCTGCTGTCTGGTGCATAATTGTTAATACAATGCCAATATTTCTGTTAGTTTTTCAGGGATGTTGGAACTGAGGTTTATCATTAACATTGGTGTAAAATGGCAGTTTACGGATAGGAATTAGACATGCATCGTGCACAAGCACAATTACAAACAGAAACATGACAGCTGCATTAATGGCCTTTAGATATATGTGATCCAAAAGCACTAGGATTAATTATCAGCTGTTTGAAGGAACACAATGGAAAACATCCAACAAATATTTCAGTGATCTATATTTTCATTTAATATTTACCTTGAACATGCCAAGCTTGCAGGGGTTTGGAGAAGGGAAGAGGGAAGAGAAAGAGACATTAGATTCAAAACGGAGGTAGCCAAAGAGTGCGCAATAGGGTTTGC
Source organism: Pristiophorus japonicus (assembly GCF_044704955.1). Classification (NCBI taxonomy): domain Eukaryota; kingdom Metazoa; phylum Chordata; class Chondrichthyes; family Pristiophoridae; genus Pristiophorus; species Pristiophorus japonicus. Next base: position 292,649,804 of record NC_091979.1, read on the forward strand.
AGCAGTGATAAAACAAAACCAGAAAATGCTGGAAACACGCTGCACTTCAGTCAACATCTGTGTAGAGGACAGATAAATTCATATTTCAGGAGTAGACCCTTTGCCAGTTCAGATTTATAAGAACATAAGAACATAAGAATTAGGAACAGGAGTAGGCCATCTAGCTCCTCGAGCCTGCTCCGCCATTCAACAAGATCATGGCTGATCTGGCCGTGGACTCAGCTCCACTTACCCGCCCGCTCCCCGTAACCTTTAATTCCCTTATTGGTTAAAAATCTATCTATCTGTGATTTGAATACATTCAATGAGCTAGCCTCAACTGCTTCCCTGGGCAGAGAATTCCACAGATACACAACCCTATGGGAGAAGAAATTCCTTCTCAACTCGGTTTTAAATTGGCTCCCCCGTATTTTGAGGCTGTGCCCTCTAGTTCTAGTCTCCCCGACCAGTGGAAACAACCTCTCTGCCTCTATCTTGTCTATCCCTTTCATTATTTTAAATGTTTCTATAAGATCACCCCTCATCCTTCTGAACTCCAACGAGTAAAGACCCAGTCTACTCAATCTATCATCATAAGGTAACCCCCTCATCTCCAGAATCAGCCTAGTGAATCGTCTCTGTACTCCCTCCAAAGCTAGTATATCCTTCCTTAAGTAAAGTGACCAAAACTGCACGCAGTACTCCAGGTGCGGCCTCACCAATACCCTGTACAGTTGCAGCAGGACCTCCCTGCTTTTGTACTCCATCCCTCTCGCAATGAAGGCCAACATTCCATTCGCCTTCCTGATTACCTGCTGCACCTGCAAACTAACTTTTTGGGATTCATGCACAAGGACCCCCAGGTCCCTCTGCACCTCAGCATGGTGTAATTTCTCCCCATTCAAATAATATTCCCTTTTACTGTTTTTTTTCCCAAGCTGGATGACCTCACATTTTCCGACATTGTATTCCATCTGCCAAACCTTAGCCCATTCGCTTAACCTATCCAAATCTCTTTGCAGCCTCTCTGTGTCCTCTATACAACCCGCTTTCCCACTAATCTTAGTGTCATCTGCAAATTTTGTTACACTACACTCTGTCCCCTCTTCCAGGTCATCTATCTATATTGTAAACAGTTGTGGTCCCAGCACCGATCCCTGTGAAACACCACTAATCACTGATTTCCAACCTGAAAAGGACCCATTTATCCCAACTCTCTGCTTTCTGTTCGCCAGCCAATTCTCTCTCCATGCTAATACATTTCCTCTGACTCCGCGAACACTATTTTCTGCAGTAACCTTTTGTGGCACCTTATCGAATGCCTTTTGGAAATCCAAATACACCACATCCATCGGTACACCTCTATCCACCATGCTCGTTATATCCTCAAAGAATTCCAGTAAATTAGTTAAACATGATTTCCCCTTCATGAATCCATGCTGCGTCTGCTTGATTGCACAATTCCTATCTCGATGTCCCGCTATTTCTTCCTTAATTTTCAGATTTGCAGAACCTGTAGTTTTTTTGCACTTTGCACCAAGAATGATCAATTGTAAATGAAGTTCAATGTGGACAAATCGGGACATTATGTATTGGAAGCTAAACTCAGGGCCATGTTACTCCATGGTGGGGTACCAAGAGACAAATTGAAAAGGATTGATGTGCTAACCATGTCTAACAGTATGAGGTGGCAAATGCAAGGAAATAGCATGCTGGCTTATATTGGCAAATCAGCCAAGTTGAAATCTCCCAAAGTTATGCAGAAGTTGTACAATGCTTTGGTCAGCCCCAAACTTGAAAACTTTGCACAGTACTGATTGCCACAACATTAGGGGGGCATCCAAACTATAAAAGCAGGGGAGAGCAATCATCAATATTAAAGGGAAAAACTATGAGGAACAAATTGATAAGCTAGGGTGCTGCAACCACATAAAATGGTGGCTCAGAGGGGGTCCAATAGCTACAAATGATACTAAACTATATGAGAAAGGAAAAACATACATCTATGTAGCGCCAATCACATCCTCAAGATGTCCCATTGCACTTCACAGCCAATGAATTACAGGTGCTGTTTCTTAGACAAAAAAGTAGCCTGTAAAGTCTGTGAGCTTGTAATGTTTGTAGCTCCACACTATGGATGTGGACGTATTGTGTACTGCAACTACAGAGTTAATAATAAACAGAACCAGGAGGATTCCGACAGAGCTGCCTGCCATGTTAGAAGCTATGTGTGCTTGTGCTCTGTGAATATATCACATTTGGTGATGAGATGGGATTTTTCGGATAATTTAAAGCTGAAATTTTGTTGGTGAAGGATTTAGCCAGCCGACAGAGAGACTTTGGAAGCTTCTGTCTTTGGAAAAAGCTACAAAATCTGAGGTAAAATACAGCACACGGTGTGAACAGCTAGAAATTAAAATGGCAGCACCCGCAAGTGAAATGGGACATTTGGGTGAATATAGACACGACAGGGAACATTTTAAAGCATACGTGGATTGGCTAGAAATGTATTTCACTTCAAATAACATAGTCAAAGTTCCAGAGAATGCAGTCCAGAATCAGGTGATATTGAAACGTAAGAAAGTGATCTTTTTATCTGAAGCGGGTCCGGCATTGTATGAAACGCTGGTAAATCTGCTTGTGCCTGATGAGCCAAAGGACACAACGCTTAAAGAGATTTTAACAAAGCTGGAGCAGCACCATAAGAAATTACCATTAGAAATTGCTGAAAGCTATCATTTCTGTATCTGGAATCAAAAGATTGATGAAAGTATCAGTGATTACATTGTAGCATTAAAAAAGCTATCTATTCACTGTAATTTTGGAAACTTTCAAAACTGAGCATTGTGGGATCGTTTTGTTTGTGGGGTGAAAAATGATGCGATCGGAAGAAAGTTATTGACAACGGATAACTTGGCTTTTGAGCTTGCTTGTCAGATAACGAGGTTGATGGGCATGGCCGATCAATATTCCTGAGAATTTCATAATAATTACGGTCGTCGGTCAACTGAGGTGAACCGCCTGCAGATTCAAAGTAAAAGGCAGTGCGGGTCCAGAGTCTCAGAAACTGGAAATTATAACAGAGCATCAAAGTCGTGTTATAGGTGCCCGGGACAATACATTGCTCAAAGTTGTCCATATGTGAAGGCAGAGTGTTTCTTCTGCAGAAAGACTGGGCATCTTGCCGACTGAAGGGTAAACCAGCTTTCAAAGCTATGAGTCCAGCATTCAAAGCTATGAGTAGAAATCCCCAGAGACTACATAGCATGGAAGAACAACAACAGGACAAGGAGATGTTAGAGTTACACGTCATCAGGAGCACGAGGTTAATGGACAGCGATTCAAAAAGTATTAAAATCCACATAGAGGTTGCGGGATTCAAGATACCAGTGGAAATCGACATGGGTGCATCTGTGAGTGTAGTACCGGAGTCGCGACACCTCGACAAATTGGGGGATTTCCCATTGGAGAAAGCCAAGATAGAACTGCAAGGCTACTTAGGAGAGAAAATTCCTGTGGTAGGTCGTATCACCGTACCGGTGAAATATAAGGATCAATTTCAGAACTTGCCTCTAATAATAGTGAAAGAAGACAAGCCTACCTTATTAGGAAGAAATTGGTTGAGCTCACTGAAGCTGGATTGGAGTGAGATTTGCATCAACGGATGATGTTATCAAGAAGTATCCGAAGGTGTTCTGCGATCCAAGGCTTCAAGGCGAGTGTCAAGGTACAGAAAGATGCTGGATCGGTTTACTACATGCCATGTTCCGTACCATATGCACTCAAGGAGAAAGTTGAGCAAGAACTAAAAAAACAAGAGACTGAGAACATTATTTGTAAGATAGAGAGATGTAATTGGGCTACACCCATTGTTGTTGTACCTAAGTCTGATGGTAAGGTAAGATTGTGTGGTGATTATAAAGTAACCGTAAACCAGGTTCTAGAGGGTAATCTCCCCAATACATTGCCAAATATAAAAGATTTATTCACAACACTGATAGGTGGTCAGATTTTCTCAAAACTGGATCTTACGAATGCCTACTTACAGTTTGAACGAGATGAGGAGTCCAAGTCATGCTTGACTATAAATACTCATCTAGGCCTGTATCAATTTAATAGGCTACTGTTTGGAGTGTCTTCCACCCCTGCCATATTCCAAGGGGTGATGAACCAGATTTTGCAAGGTATTGAAGAGGTAGTATGTTATTTGGATGACATACTAATTTCAGCACCAAATAGGCAAATTCATAATAACATTGAATTAAGTCCTCAAATGGCTAGAGAAGCACAGAGTACGAGTGTCTGCTCGTAAGTGTGAGTTATTTAAAAACTAAGTGGAGTACTTAGGGTACAGACAAAGATTGTTTACATCCAACCATGGGAAAGCTGGATGCAATCAGAAATGCACCCACTCATAAGAATGTCACTGAACTTCGTTCATTCTTGGGTCTTTTGAACTATTATGGGAAGTTTCTACCAAATTTGGTTACAGTATTACAACCACTGAATGAACTATTGAAAAAACAGGTCCATTGGAAGTGGTCAGAAGAATGCGATACAGCATTCAAGGAGTGTAAAAGCAAATTGGTAGATTGCACCATGTTAGTTCACTATGACGTGTCTAAGGAGATTAAGCTAGCATGTGATGCCTCTCCATATGGAGTTGGGGCAGTGATCTCTCATGTATCACGTAGTGGGGAGGAAAGACCAATTGCTTTTGCTTCACGGACTCTCAGTGCCAGTGAGAGTAATTATGCACAAATTGAAAGGGAATCTTTGGCATTAATTTTTGGGGTCAAGAAGTTTCACAAATACTTGTATGGTCGTAAGTTTACCATCGTTACGGACCATAAGCCCCTAACAGCAATCCTCCATCCAAAGTCCCCGGTTCCAAGATTAGCTGCAGCCCGAATGCAGAGATGGGCTTTGATTTTGTCAGCATAAATATGTGATATTGAATACAGACGATCAGCTGATCACAGTAATGCTGATGCAATGTCTAGATTGCCTTCTCCATCACAAGTTACACCCGATAGGGAAGAAGTGTTTTATTTTTCATACATTGATGAACTGCCAGTCACAGCTGAAGAGATTGGTAGAGCAACCAAACGTGACCCAGTGATGTCAAAGATGTATGATTATATTGCAAATGGATGGCCAAACCATGTAACAGACAAAGATATTCATCCATTCTTCATTCGAAGGAATGAATTATCAGTCGATAAAGATTGTCATGTGGGGTGCAAGAGTGGTTATACCAAATAAATTCAGGTCCAAATTATCAGCACACCTCCATGACCAGCACCTGGGAATGTGCTTGACCAAGAGCTTTGCATGCAGTTTTTTATGGTGGCCAGGTCTTGATAAAGATATAGAGTACATCGTGAGTCAATTACAGCCATGGAAATGGCCTCCCAGGGTGTGGCAAAGGCTACAGATTGATTTTGCTGAGTTAGAAGGACAACAATTGTTCATTGTGATTGATAGCCATTCGAAGTGGGTTGAGGTGTTTCCAATGTGGAAAATAACAACAAATAAAACATTCGACATTTTGCGAAGGTTATTTTCTTCATTTGGCCTCCCTGAAGAAATTGTTTTGGATAATGGACCACAATTTTATTCCAAAGAATGTGTACAGTTCACGAGCAAAAATGGTGTGAAACATACCACCCTGCTTCGAATGGTGCAGCAGAACGCACTGTACAAATTGTGAAACGTGACCTCATAAAACAAGTGTTGGATCCAAATCCAAAGAAACGACAGTTGTCATTGGATCACAAGTTGACTAATTTTTTGATTACGTATCGTAATACTCCTCGCACAACTACTGGTAGAACACCAGCAGAGTTGCTTCTCAAACGACAACCATGAACCAGATTCTCGTTGTTAAAACCAAATGTGGCACAGTCTGTAGAAGAGACACAATTAAGACAGAAGGAGAATCAAGATAGAGGCAGAGTAAAAGAGAGATGTGTGAAATTAAACCAGAAGGTGAGAGTGAAGAACCATCACCATAAATGGGTAAAGTGGTTACTAGGAAGAGTGGTGAAGATATGATGTCCTCGCACATATTTGGTCAAGATGTTTGACAAGGACAGGTTAGGTTTGTTCATATTGATCATATTTTACCTACAGGCATGGAAGGAGTTGAAGGTGGGAATGATTCAATTATTTCTGACTCATCAGATAGTTTTGATATACCAGTAGCATATCCTACATCTGTTGTACTGGAAACAAATCCAAGAGAAAATCAGAATATAAGTCTGAGTCCGAGTGAGGAAAACAAACAGCCTGAAGTTAGAGTGAGCTCAAATGAAAATCAAGGAAACTCTGTGGAGGAAAACGTTCCTCAGGATGAGCCTCGAAGGAGTTTAGATTCGACACCAATTTTGGAAGATTCTGTTTGAGAGCGAAGGTATCCTCTTCGAAATAGAAAATAAGTAGTTCAGTTAAATTTGTAAATATGGAAAAAATAAGTCTATATCCTGTGTTATGTATAAACATGCAAGTTATGTATGATGTTGTAAGAATAATTTCTTCATTAAGGAGGGAGAAGTGTAATGTCTGTAAGCTTGTAATGTTTGTAGCTCCACACTGTGGATGTGGCCGTATTATGCACTGCAACTACAGAGTTAATAATAAACAGAACCAGGCATATTCCGGAGGCTTCTGACAGAGCTGCCTGCCATGTTAGAAGCTGTGTGTGCTTGTGCTCTGTGAATATATCACATAGCCAATTTGCATACAAAGTCCCACAAACAAAAAAGAAGCCAGATGACTAGCTAATCTGTTTGATAGTGCTAGTTGAGAGATGAATGTTGGCCAGGAGACCAGGAGATGCCCCTGCTCTTCTTAGCCAGTCTATTAATGAAACCATCATTCATGCTTTTGTCACCTCTTCTTGTAATACTCTTCTTGATGGCCTCCCAACCTCTGTAAACTTTATCTCATCCTAAACTCCGCTACCTGTATTCTAACCCTGCTTTCCAGCCATCACTGTCCTCTCTCAACTACATTGGCACCTAGTTCTTCATCGAGCTATACTTGCCATAGAAGGTGTGCAACAAAGGTTCACCAGACTGATTCCTGGGTTGTACTACGAGGAGAGATTGAGTAGACTAGGCCTATATTCTCTAGAGTTTAGAAAAATGAGTGGTGATCGCATTGAAGCATACCAAATTCTTACAGGGCTTGACAGGGTAGATGCAGGAAGGATGTTTCCTCTGGCTGGAGAGCCTAGAACCCGGGGTCACAGTCTCAGAATAAGGGATCAACCATTTAGGACTCAGATGAGGAGAAATTTCTTCACTCAGAGAGTGGTGAATCTTTGGAATTCTCTACCCAAGAGGGCTGTGGAGGCTCAGTCATTGAGCATATTCAAGACAGAGATCATAGATTTTTGGATATTAAGGGAATCAAGAGATATGGGAATAGTGCAGGCAAGTGGAGTTGAGGTCTATGGAGCATCCTCCTCTGTTTTGGATGCCCCCAAAAGTACACCACCATCCTCCGCCTGCTCCATGACGACATGCAGGCTGTGATCCTTACCAATAGATTCATCACAGACCCAATCCACATCCGGACCGGGGTCAAGCAGGGCTGCATCATCGCCCCAACCGTCTTCTCAATCTTCCTCGCTACCATGCTCCACCTCACAGTCGACAAGCTCCCCACTGGAGTGGAATTAAACTACAGAAGATCAGCCATGATTTTATTGAATGGCGAAGCAGGCTCAAGGGGCCAAATGGCCTGTTCCTGCTCCTATTTCATGTTCTAATGTTCTCTGACAATGCAGCACTTCTGAAAACTGACTGAAGTGCTGGCAAGTGTCAAGTCCCGGATTGGAGCTTGAACCCGTCACCTTTTGTCTCAAAAGTGAGATTCCCATCACTGGGGTAAACTGATAGCGAAAGTCAACCCCAAACAATACTCAGATATGTTGGGCAGTATGCATGCCGAGTTGTAAAACTGTCAAAAGCTGAGCGGCAGCTTCAAAAAGCTGACGCAGCAAGAAAAACAGAGTTTACCACAGCAGTGGATTTTGAACTTTAATGGGGACTGGAGTGCTGAATGTATGAGATTTACTCTCTAATTGGACCTGGGAGAACCCTAGAAAATTCTGATTTTGACTCTTTATTTGAAGCATTCTCTTGTCATTTTTGGGGACCACTGTAATTCTGCCTTTTAAGCAGAAAATAATTTCTCATTGAAAGGTTACAAATATTAAAAATTTGAAAATAAAAGTACTTGTAGGAACTTAGAGTAGCCTTTATAATATATTAATTCTGATCCCAGATACATGGGTTTGGTTTTCATCTATACTGGCTGGGCAAGAATTATTACCTGAGCGGCAAACAGTGAGCGGGGGGAAGGGATGGCAGGGAAGGTTGGTGTGGGGCGGGGGGAGAACTGTAAGCTGATAAGAGGCCACCTGATTTTCCTTATATTCATCTAAATTGAGGTAAAATCTGGCAGGTGCCATTACAGGTGTGCAATCCACTCTGCCTGATTGTCCAATCTGTGCACTGCCAGAACAATGCTTTATGGCCAGATATAGATGAGCATCTATAAATGAGGCTATGCTGCTTTAATTATTTTTAAAAACAGCCTTCATTTTTACATAGCTTCAGGAGGTTGCAAGGGTACGTCAATATAACTGAAACAAAACTGTAGAACTGAGTTCTGATAAAGGATCATTCCCAAACATGTATGTGTCTTTTTCTCTTTAAGATGCTGATTAACTTGTTGTGCTTATAAAATATTTTACATCATGAAGCTAGACATCGGGATAGAATTTGCGGTCGGAAGCTTCCCACAGGCAGATGCCTCCGACCTGCAAAAAATCTACGAACTTACCTGATGGTCCAGGAGGTTCGTAGATTCGTGCTCGTGGGTCTCTCCGGGTACACATGGGCCTCCCAGAGGCGCATGTAGTTCACAAGCGCCCTGGGATCACATTCGCCGATAAATGAAGGGGATTCCCATTCATAATTATGGTGATTCCATTTGTACAGAATCATCATAAGTATGAATGGGAATCACTTAAAAAATACACAAACACATGAAATAAAAAAATTACATATTTAAAATGAATTAAAATACCATTTAATTAAATATTTTAAACAAAAATTTAATGTTTTGAATTTTTCAATATGTTTTAACAGGGCTAAAATAAACTTACCTTATTGTACAGGGTTTTTAATCTATAAATTAGTAATAAAATTTTATTTTTCTATTTTTAAAAACTCTTACTCTGGTAAAAGCAGGCATTATGCGAATGCCCTTTTCTTCCGGATGCAGGCGATCTGTCAGGAGGATTTCTAAACCCAGAACTTGCGGGGCCTCTATGGGCGAGTGCGCACCTCCTACGCACCCATAGGAGTCCCAAATTCAACCCCATTACTGCTGGTAATAAAAGCATACGAATATTTAAACATTTATATGACATTCCTTGGTCTTCTGTTGTAACAGAGGGGTTAATGTATGTAAATTAAATGGGTCAATGCCTTCCATTAAAATAGCAACAGAGGAAACAGGTTAATCATTCATCTGTTATTATCAGGTATGGTAATTTCTGGTTCTTATTGCTTTTTTAACCCTATCTATAAGGTTTATTTTCCTGCTCTGTTAATAAAACTATTGCAAACTTCAATCATTTAAAAAACTAAAATGCGCTAAGAACATGAAGGCTGATTTTAACTAGCCAAAGTCAGCATTAACAAGATGGTAATGGACTCAAAATGGGGTCGCAAGGCTTAGCATCCGGTTAATGCCACCAATCCAGCCACTCCCATTTTGAAAGGGCTTTCCCTTGGGCAACTGGAGCACCCACCTGTCAAAGGACTTCTTTATTATGTACATGTCGTTTCTATGATGTAGTTAGGACCCCAATTGCAATTTTAAGGGACATATGGGCAGAGCATGCACCACGTACGCTCCACCCATGTGTCCTGGCACTGAGCAGTCTAACCACTTAAAGGGATTGCTGCTGGCCTTTCTATAAACACCCCAAACATTGCTGCCAGCCCAGCTCACCCCTCCCCTCCACCTCCCACTGCCCAGGACCACGTGTGAGCTGCCACAACATGTAAGCCACCCAGTATTCTAACAGGCTGCAGCAGAATGCTCAAACAAGGCTTGCAGCTCACTGGCGGCATGGAAGTGAGACCCGGGTCTCAAAATGGCTCGGGCCTCCTGCCATTAGGAGCGGATGGGCGGCTGGCGTGTTTCGCCGGTCGACTGGTCGAAAGTTAAAATCTCCCCCACGTGGCCCTGAATTGTTTGTATTGTAGGAGACCTGTCTAACTACCTCCAGATTGGGATTTTCCATCTACTTTATTCTTATTGATTATTAATGTTGTTGCTCACATTTCCCTGTGGATGTTGACCTCTCTAATATGGATGGTGTTGCACTTTGATAAAGCAACCTTCACTGTGAGTGTGTAAACAAATTGAAAACAACTTCCAAAGTTACAGGACATAGCTGGGTCAGTACAAACAGATCAATTGTCTGCATCTCTACTCCATACATCATAGTAGTACAGGATCTTAAAATCCCAAATATGGGCATCTCAGTATCATTATTTAAATTAAGTAAAACTCATCTCATTACAACCACAGTCCCTATTTTGTTTCTAAACTCTGGCAATTTGCCTGCATTAATGGGATTTTTGGTGAAGTGACATCAGCGGAGCAGGAATAGCTCCAAGGAATTTTCCAGCTCACATTTCCAAGAAGCTTCTGAAACTTGTTTTGAAGAAAATAAACATTGACAATACAACTGTCAGGCCCAGTCAAGAAATGTCCTTTGAGGAAAATGGAAAGCTTTTAACAGCTGCATTTTAGCAGCTTACTTGTCATATATAACTTCTTTTGGGAAAACACTAAATAAATATACCAGTAATTCGCAGAAATCTTCAGTTCACCTAAATACACAATAGTTATAATGTAGAAACAGGCCACTGAGCTCAACCAGTCCATGTCAGTATTTATCATCCATGTAAGCAAATATTTCATCAAATTTATCAAACTTGTTCCTTATCCCTTCAACCACCTATCCAATTTAATCTTGAATACGGACATAATTTTCGACCTCAAACACTAACCTTGGAAGTGGAAAGTGAAATGTACAGTCTCACAACTTTCTGTGTGAAGAAGTTACTCCTGCCCTCAGTTCTAAATCTCTTTAATCTTATCAAAGTCACAAATTACATCCTATGTGACTGTGACCGTGGTAAACTATCCCCCTCACGGGTTTCAACCTGTCTGCAGCTTTTGACATGATTGACCACTCCACCCTCCTCCGTCGTCCAGCTGGTTGGGACTGCACTCGCCTGGTTCCATTCTTATCTGTCCAGTCATAGCCAGAGAATCACCTGCAATGGCTTCTCTTCCCACTCCCTTTTCATTACCTCTGGAGTCCACCAAGCATGTATCCTTGGTCCCTTCTTATTTCTCATCTACATTCTGTCCCTCAGCAACATCATCCGAAAACACAACGCAAAATTCTACATTTTCGGTGACAACACCCAGCTCTATCTCACCACCAGTTCTCTCGACACCTCCACTGTCTCTAATTTCTCACACAGCTTGTCCGACATCCAGTACTGAATGAGCAGAATTTTCCTCCAGCTAAATATTGTGAAGACCGAAGCCATTGTTTTCAGTCCCCGTCATCAACTCCGTTCACCAGCCACCAACTCCATCTCTCTCTCTGGCAACTGTCTGAGGCTGAACCAGACCATTTGCAACCTTGGTGTCATATTTGACCCTGAAAGGAGCTTACAACCATGTATCTGCTCTATCACCAAGAGCACATACTTTAACCTTGAGCATCAACTCATCTGCTACTGAAACCCTCACCCATGCTTTTCGTACCTCAAGACCTGACTATTCAATCGTACCCCTGGCTGGCCTCCCATTTTCCATAAACTCGAGCTTATCCAAAGCTCTACTGCCCATATCCTATCTCACACCATGTCCGGTTCACCCATCACTCGTGTTTGTTGACCTATATTGACTCTCAGTCCGGCAATGCCTCAATTTTAAAATTGTCATCCTTGTTTTTAAATCCCTCCATGGCCTCACCCTTCCCTATCTCTGTAACCTACAGCCCTCCGAGATCGCTACTCCTCCAATTCTGGCCTCTTACGCATTCCCTGTTTGAATTGCTCCACCACTGGTAGCCGTGCCTTTAGCTGCATAGGCCCTAAGCTCTGGAAGTCCCTCTCTAAACCTCTCCAATCCTCCTTTAAGACGCTCCTTAAAACCTACCTCCTCGACCAAAATTTTGGTCATCTGTCCTAATATCTTATGTGGCTCGGTTTCAAGATTTGTTTGGTAATGCTCCTGTGAAGTGCCATGGAATGTTTTACTATGTTAGCAGTGCTATACAAATGCAAGTTCTTGTTGTATCTATGGCCTCTTGTTCTTAACCTGCTCTGTTCCTATCTACCCCATCCATCCTTTCATAATTGTAAACACTTCTATCATATCATCCCGTAATCTACTTTGCTCTTATGCCACAATTTTTCGAGCCTTTCCATGTATTTTTATTTCTTCATACCAGGCAGTATCCCAGTGAATCTTTTTATATAGAGTCATGATTATATCATTGCTTTTATATTGTATACTCCTCGAGATAAAACCGAGAATTCTATTAGCTTTTTATGCAGCCTAATTAACCCAAGGTGCTGCCTTCAATGCCGTGTGAACCTATAATCCCAAATTCCTCTGCTTTTCCACAACACTGAACCTGCTTCCAGTCAGAGTATAATTACTGCTATTGTTTTAACCAAAATGGATCACCTCACACTCACTGAGAATATTTTTACTCTTCTTAATTGCCAATTATGAAATTAAATAATAGAAACTTGGAAAATAGGTGCAGGAGTAGGCCATTCGTCCCTTCGAGCCTGCACCACCATTCAATAAGATCATGGCTGATCATTCCCTCAGTACCCCTTTCCTGCTTTCTCTCTATACCCCTTGATCCCCTTAGCCGTAAGGGCCATATTTAACTCCCTCTTGAATATATCCAATGAACTGGCATCAACAACTCTCTACGGCAGGGAATTCCACAGGTTAACAACTCTCTGAGGGAAGAAGTTTCTCCTCATCTCAGTCTTAAATGGCCTACCCCTTATCCTAAGACTGTGTCCCCTGGTTCTGGACTTCCCCAACATCGGGAACATTCTACCCGCATCTAACCTGTCCCGTCCCATCAGAAACTCATAAGTTACGATGAGATCCCCTCTCATCCTTCTAAACTCCACTGTATAAAGGCCCAGTTGATCCAGTCTCTCCTCATATATCAGTCCAGCCATCCGGGAATTAGTCTAGTGAACCTTCGCTGCACTCCCTCAATAGCAAGAACGTCCTTCCTCAGATTAGGAGACCAAAACTGAACACAGTATTCCAGGTGAAGCCTCACCAAGGCCCTGTACAACTGTAGTAAGACTTCCCTGCTTCTATATTCAAATCCCTAGCTATGAAGGCCAACATACCATTTGCCTTCTTCACCACCTGCTGTACCTGTATGCCAACTTTCAATGACTGATGAACCATGACACCCAGGTCTCGTTGCACCTCCCCTTTTCCTAATCTGCTGCCATTCAGATAATATTCTGTCTATGCGTTTTTGCCCCCAAAGTGGATAACCTCACATTTATCCACATTATACTGCATCTGCCATGCATTTGCCCACTCACCTAACCTGTCCAAGTCACCCTGCAGCCTCTTAGCCTCCCCCTCACAGCTCACACCGCCACCCAGTTTAGTATCATCTGCAAACTTGGAAATATTACACTCAATTCCTTCATCTAAATCATTAATGTATATTGTAAAGAGCTGGGGTCTCAGCACCGAGCCCTGCGGCACTCCACTAGTCACTGCCTGCTATTCTGAAAAGGACCCATTTATCCCAAATCTCTGCTTCCTGTCTGCCAACCAGTTCTCTATCCACGTCAGTATATTACCCCCAATACCATTGCTTTGATTTTGCACACCAATCTCTTGTGTGGGACCTTGTCAAAAGCCTTTTGAAAGTCCAAATACACCACATCCACTGGTTCTCCCTTGTCCACTCTACATCCAGAAGATTTGTCAAGCATGATTTCTCCTTCATAAATCTATGCTGACTTGGACTGATCCGGTCACTGCTTTCCAAATGCGCTGCTATTTCATCCTTAATAATTGATTCCAACATTTTCCCCACTACTGATGTCAGGCTATGATTACCCGCTTTCTCTCTCCCTCCATTTTTAAAAAGTGGTGTTACATTAGCAACCTCCAGTCCATAGGAACTGATCCAGAGTCGATAGACTATTGGAAAATGATCACCAATGCAACCACTATTTCTAGGGCCACTTCCTTAAGTACTCTGTGATGCAGACTATCAGGCCCCGGGGATTTATCGGCCTTCAATCTCATCAATTTCCCTAACACAATTTCCCGCTTAATAAGGATATCCTTCAGTTCCTCCTTCTAACTAGACCCTCGGTCCCCTAGAATCGAACAAATATGACAGCTTTTTAAAGGGGAACAACTAATAAAACCCAAAACATAAGAAACAAAGAAAACATATCAAATTCAATCAGAATATTATTACCCAAGTCGCTCTACACTGCATTCTAGTCTGGAAGCATTACTTGCTCAAGTTTGTGCACAACTAACAATTGAAGAAAGTAATATCAGATTGATTGATTGATTGAATCAGCCGTACGTCCCATCATCCAACCAATCTGGCTGTTTGATACTGACAACCTCCAATTCCAGTGTCAAAATTGTGTTTTTTATTTGAAAATCTTGACAAACTTACTTAGAACACAAGAACATAAGAACATAAGAATTAGGAACAGGAGTAGGCCACCTAGCCCCTCGAGCCTGCTCTGCCATTCAACAAGATCATGGCTGATCTGGCCGTGGACTCAGCTCCACTTACCCGCCCGCTCCCCGTAACCCTTAATTCCCTTATTGGTTAACAATCTATCTATCTGTGACTTGAATATATTCAATGAGCTAGCCTCAACTGCTTCCTTGGGCAGAGAATTCCACAGATTCACAACTCTCTGGGAGAAGAAATTCCTTCTCAACTCGGTTTTAAATTGGCTCCCCCGTATTTTGAGGCTGTGCCCCCGAGTTCTAGTCTCCCCGACCAGTGGAAACAACCTCTCTGCCTCTATCTTGTCTATCCCTTTCATTATTTTAAATTTTTCTATAAGATCACCCCTCATCCTTCTGAACTCCAAGGAGTAAAGACCCAATCTACTCAATCTATCATCAGTAGGTAACCCCCTCATCTCCGGAAGCAGCCTAGTGAATCGTCTCTGTACCCACTCCAAAGCTAGTATATCCTTCCTTAAGTAAGGTGAACAAAACTGCACACAGTACTCCAGGTGCGGCCTCACCAATACCCTGTACAGTTGCAGCAGGACCTCCCTGCTTTTGTACTCCAACCCTCTCGCAATGAAGGCCAACATTCCATTCGCCTTCCTGATTACCTGCTATACCTGCAAACTAACTTTTTGGGATTCATGCACAAGGACCCCCAGGTCCCTCTGCACCGCAGCATGCTGTAATTTCTCCCCATTCAAATAATATTCCCTTTTACTGTTTTTTTTCCCAAGGTGGATGACCTCACACTTTCCGACATTGTATTCCACCTGCCAAACCTTAGCCCATTCGCTTAACCTATCTAAATCTCTTTGCAGCCTCTCTGTGTCCTCGACACAACCCGCTTTCCCACTAATCTTTGTGTGATCTGCAAATTTTGTTTCACTACACTCTGTCCCCTCTTCCAGGTCATCTATGTATATTGTAAACAGTTGTGGTCCCAGCACCGATCCCTGTGGCACACCACTAACCACCGATTTCCAACCCGAAAAGGACCCATTTATCCTGACTCTCTGCTTTCTGTTAGCCAGCCAATTCTCTATCCATGCTAATACATTTCCTCTGACTCCGCGTACCTTTATCTTCTGCAGTAACCTTTTGTGTGGCACCTTATCGAATGCCTTTTGGAAATCTAAATACACCACATCCATCAGTACACCTCTATCCACCATGTTCGTTATATCCTCAAAGAATTCCAGTAAATTAGTTAAACATGATTTCCCCTTCATGAATCCATGCTGCGTCTGCTTGATTGCACTATTCCTATCTCGATGTCCCGCTATTTCTTCCTTAATGATAGTTTCAAGCATTTTCCCCACTACAGATGTTAAACTAACCGGCCTATAGTTACCTGCCTTTTGTCTGCCCCCTTTTTTAAACAGAGGCGTTACATTAGCTGCTTTCCAATCCGCTGGTACCTCCCCAGAGTTCAGAGAATTTTGGTCGATTATAACAAATGCATCTGCTATAATTTCCGCCATCTCTTTTAATACCCTAGGATGCATTTCATCAGGACCAGGGGACTTGTCTACCTTGAGTCCCATTAGCCTGTCCAGCACTACCCCCCTAGTGATAGTGATTGTCTCCCTTCTCACATTCCTGTGACCAGCAATTTTTGGCATGGTTTTTGTGTCTTCCACTGTGAAGACCGAAGCAAAATTATTGTTTAAGGTCTCAGCCATTTCCACATTTCCCATTATTAAATCCCCCTTCTCATCTTCTAACATTGACTTTAGTCACTCTTTTCCGTTTTATATATCTGTAAAAGCTTTTACTATCTGTTTTTATGTTTCGCGGAAGTTTACCTTCGTAATCTATCTTTCCTTTCTTTATTGCTTTCTTAGTTATTCTTTGCTGTTGTTTAAAATTTTCCCAATCTTCTAGTTTCCCACTAACCTTGGCCACCTTATACGCATTGGTTTTTAATTTGATACTCTCCTTTATTTCCTTGGTTATCCATGCTGGTTATCCCTTCTCTTACCGCCCTTCTTTTTCACTGGAATATATTTTTGTTGAGCACTATGAAAGAGCTCCTTAAAAGTCCTCCAATGTTCCCCAATTGTGCCACCGTTTAGTCTGTGTTTCCAGTCTACTTTGGCCAACTCTGCCCTCATCCCACTGTAGTTCCCTTTGTTTAAGCATAGTATGCTCGTTTGAGACACTACTTCCTCACCCTCAATCTGTATTACAAATTCAACCATACTGTGATCACTCATTCCGATAGGATCTTTTACTCGGAGATCGTTTATTATTCATGTCTCATTACACAGGACCAGATCTAAGATAGCTTGCTCCCTTGTAGGTTCTGTAACATACTGTTCTAAGAAACAATCCCGTATGCATTCTATGAATTCCTCATCCAGGCTACCCCGTGCGATTTGATTTGACCAATCGATACGTAGGTTAAAATCCCCCATGATTACTGCCGTTCCTTTTTCACATGCCTCCATTATTCCCTTGATTATTGCCCGCCCCACCGTGAAGTTATTATTTGGGGGCCTATAAACTACGCCCACCAGTGACTTTTTCCCCTTACTATCTCTAATCTCTACCCACAATGATTCAACATTTTGTTCATTAGAACCAAGATCGTCTCTCACAACTGCTCTGATATCATCCTTTATTAACAGAGCTACCCCACCTCCTTTCCCTTCTTGTCTATCTTACTTGTGAATAAAAGCATTGAGGTCAGCTTAAAAAGATGATGGTTGGCATGTGTGGAGCAGCAGAACAAGAGTGCGTAGGTTAAGAGTTGTGAAGGGCAAATCTCGGAAATACACCAGGAAACATTTATTTAAATTGAGGTTCAACAGAGCTTGAATTGATTGCCAGATTGAGTGGTTGAGGCCAGGGCATTGGAATCATTCTGAATTGGGAAGATAGTCGGGGGCTGTTTTCAAAGGAGGAAACTAAATGGCCTGAACCTGTGTTGTGAAAAAAACACAGTTACAAACCATGAAAATGCCCTTTTATCTTATCTTTTCTACCTAATGACACATGAGGCAACCCATTTTGTCTATTGCTTCTACATCCGGATTGGCTCTGGCTTGTTTCTGTAGCAAGATCTTTGTGAATAAATTGTCAGCTTGATGAGGACTTTTTTTAATCTATTTGGTTCTTCCATAACTTTTCACGTTATTGGAAGTAGCAATTAGAATTTAGCAACATGTTTTTTTTTTAAATGACTTTTCAAATTTTACCTGATTCACTGCATTTCTTATATTTCTTCCCTCTTTTTTTTCTTTCTGACGGCATTGACTTTGTCCAGGTTGCAATTCCACAGGCACACTCTGGTTCTCCACCCAAGTACCCATTCTTTAGTCATGGTCAAAAGGTTACTGAACCATGGAGGACATGACAACAGAATCCAAATCTATTCTCTTTCAACATCCACTGTTTCCAAAAGATACCACTTGGTCGTGATGAGGAGCAGGAACCGTGGTTCATTTTTATTTCCCCACCTTCCTTGGGCATGCTGATTCCAATTATAGCACTCCAGCTTCTCCCCTAGCTGAGGTCAGATAACTTATATAGCTAATTAATCTTGTGCCCTGTTGGGCAGTTTGGCTTGGTACTACACTGATCAGTATCATCAGCTGTTGTGCTTTAGAGAGCATTTTTTTTCCTTTCACTGAACTGCCTCTGTATAAACATTACAGTAGTTAATATTATATAGCCTCCTCTGTGGTATACGATTCTATGGTTACAAGGTGCTATCTATTCTAATGGGTTATTTTATTTATTTTTCACAGGCAAATTCAAAAGTTAGTTCATGACATCAAAAAGAACGATGGTGGTATTATTGGCAAGTTTAAAAAGTAAGTTTATATTTAGTCCTAGGTAATCATAGCATTCATAAACATATGTGCTGGTCAGATTTCTGTTATAGTTCTTTGTTAAGATCATGAAATACCTAACTTCAGAATGTTTCTTTTTGCTTTAAAAAAAACTTGCTGAACAACGATCCTCATTTCAGTTTAGTTTCTCTAAATGTCAGAACATTCTCCCCAATCACTTTGAATGCATTCAATCATATAACAGTCAGCTGCCCCTCACAAGCAGCACATCCGTTTTACCTTTCAAGTAAATGAATCCATGTTCAATACCAAAACAGTTCTAAAACAATACAGCTTAATGGAGTTATGACCTTCGTGATTAAGAAAGCAGATTTATAATGTAAAATTGAAAATTATTTCATTTGCTAAATATTTTCTGTCAGTTTATTTATTATTGTTTTACTGTACTGTGCATTTCCCTGATGCCCTTCACCCCCTATTGGCAGCCGTGCTTTCAACTGTCTAGGACTTAAGTTCTGGAATTTCCTCCCTAAACCTCTCCGCTTCTATCTCTCTCTACTCCTTAAAGATGCTCCTTAAAACCTACTTCTTTGACCACATTTTGGTCACCTGTCCTGATACCTCCTTTTCGGTGTAAATTTTTGTCTTAATTATTCTCTGTGAAGCACCTTCGGATATTTTACTACATTAAAGACGTTATATAAATGCTAGTTGTTCTTGTTTATATATTGCATTATCCATTAGGAATGCAGCATTTTTTTACATATCAATGTTTGAAAGTGAAACTGTTTAGTGTAAGTTGGAGCATGTATCACGTTTACTGTATATCTGCTGCATTAATATATTTTGAAGTACGTAGTTTCATGGAAAAACATGTCAAAAATGCATTTCTTTTCAATAGCTGAAACGTTCTTAAATTCTTAGAGGGCTGTTTTATAATTCCTACCGGATTGTATGATTGCTGCTGTGTTGCATAATTGCTATTGTGTTTTATTATGGTTACAGCTTGTTGAACAGCTGCAATTCTTTTTGAAGATCGCTGTTTCGGATATGATGGAGTTGATGTTCCTCCCCTCCTCTATTTAATCCAGGTGATGCAGAAGGCACCCAAAATAGGCTTCAGCCTTTTGGTCCCGAACCCAACCATATTTCTGGATTCCAGTCATGATCGTGCCTTGCATGTGTTCCTCATGCAGGAACATCCCTTGGAATGGGCTTGTGCCCATAATTAGGGCAGGAAACGTGGCGGCTGCTGCAGTGCCGAGAGGAGAGCAGCAGCGATAATGGTCGCTGGATTTGAGACCTTCTGACTGTTATCCAAAAACAGCAGCCAAATGGTGTGTCCAGCCTAACTGATCCTCATTACTGGCTCTGATACGACATACCTAGATGTCTATAGGTGGGAGGAAGATACTTGCAGCCTCTTCACAGATTCTCCACTCTGAGGGGTGGGACGCAATTTCTGAGACCCACTTTCACTGAGCTGTATAACATTTGGGCCTCTTCCAGGCAGAGCCCCAGGAAAATGAGAGAGTGTTTTGACATCACTCCCATCTCGCCAGTATTGTAGTTGAATGTTTCAGTTGGAAGCACTCCACCCATGGCTGGGAAACCCCCAGAAGTGTGCAACAGGGATGGAGACATATTTGGCACAACAGATCTCTGCCCTTTTTTCTGCTGTTTTGTGCCTAGGAATTATACATGTGCATACTTCACCCAAGCAGTTATTAGTGTGTAAGCTTTGATGGTGAATGTTTCCATGCTGTTCAGTCATGGAGGGCATCATAGCCAGGTCAAATCCTATCGTCACCCAACATCCGCACATCTGCACTTCCAGAAGGATAACAAATGGGAAAGGAAAACTTGGCCCTTTTTTTTTGTTCTTTCCTACTCTCGGAGCACTGATGCCAATACAGCATGAATTGGGTATTGAACCTGGGACCTTGTTGATCATTATGGCTCAGTTACTCACTGTATAAACTCACCAAGCCACCAAGGCGTGCTTCTAATTAATGCAGATTACCATATAAATGTGGAGAACTTGACACTTGCAGAATTATGTAATTGTATTGTGAGTTGTGCAAATGTATGGGAATTATGAATCTGGTAGAATGTACCTTTTCTGGTGTGGGGAGGTTTGATGAAAATACCAGATTTACAAATATCAAAGGATTTTTATTTCTATATAACTAAACCAATGATAATATGATCTGTTTATCATTTTTTTTTTTCTATCCTCAATTTCTGGTTGTGAAATCTAGCCCTGGTGATTGAGGACATCATTTTGAAAGATGTAAATGTTACTTTTGACCTCTTGGGTCTTAATCCTTTAATTCCTTTTATACTGTATACACCTCACGCAGATTTCACCCACATGAGTTTTGTTTGTTCCAATCTGGCTAATTTGACAATTGCATTATGATTCTTGCTTTTTAAAATGATTATATGCAGGTTATTTCCATTTCTTGCTGAAGGTTTGGGGAAAGTTAATATTAAGAATGCTTCCAATGGGTGAGTCGGTGAGAGCAGACGATTTTCTTAATGGTTAATTCATTTTCCCTAAATCTGACAAAACCACATCCTTATTATGTGGAAAATGTATTCCTATTTAAGTTGTGTTTTGGGGTTATGCTAATAAAACGCTCATTTGCTAAGCTGTGAGCCTTTCCTCTCTAACTCATAGGTTCCAAAATGAACAAGTGGCCATGATGCGCAAAACTGGGAAAAATACATGGGATCGGTATGAGTGAACAAAGAAAGCCTCTTTTCTCTCTCCAGTGTGCTATTGAGCTTGTGTGTTAAAGTATCAGGATGTTTTTTAAAGCAGTGTATATAACAGACAACACTTAATCTGCTTGTTTGTCTTTAACTTTATTGGTACTAATGCATATTGTAAAACATGGAATAATCACAACAGTTATGTATCTTGGGGCCTATACTTTCTCATGCCCATACGTTTAAAATGATGTCAAGTTATAAATTTGGGAATAAAGCAAAAGATTTATACAGCACGCCATCTAAATATAGCAAAGTATCATATTTCCTTGAATATAGGTTTTCATTGCATTTTATTAAAGTAGACTATTGCTAATAAGAATCAGAACTACACATAGTATGATATTTTAGGGTCAACAATATGTAAGAGATTGAGTTTTACAATTAAATAGGCTGTACATTTTAGAAATAAGAGTTGTTTAAATATTGTATTTGTTTCCAGTTCCCCAGCATTAGTTCCCTCTGTCATATAGCTAGGAGGATGGTAGTATCTGAAGCACAAGTATATCCATGGTAGTATCATTGCCACTTCCTCATTGGTGAACTGCAGGTGCAAGATGGGAAATTACCCTTTTAACTATTCTCTCCTCTCTGAGATGGAGTGCTTTGCTGTGCATAGTTCTCCATCCAGGGATGTAACCAAACTGGTCATTCCATATATTAGTTGGTGGTCAGATTTGAATTCACTTGTGAGTCAGTCCTCTATTGCTGCATGCCAACAACCTTAAAAGAAAATGTAATAGATGGCTCGTTCTTTGCAAGCCCTGCTATTGAGGTTGGTGGCAGTGCTATTTTAAGATGAGGTAAAATTAAAAAATTTTAAACTGTGCTGGAAATCTTAAATAAAACCAGGAAATGTTAGAACTAAACAGAGGTTAGTCAGTATATATAAAGAGAAAAGGTGATGATATGAGCTGCTTTACATTTAGTTCTGAGCAAGCCAGAATAATAGCAAGGCTGATATTCAAGGAAATTTGGTACTTTCAGACAGGCTCTTTGGAGTTCAATAAAATGCTGGTTCTGTGGGACAGTCCTAATACATTAAGTGAAAAGAACACTCGTTTCCCAAACACTATTTTCCCAAAAGTTGAGAACCAAATCTTTTGCTGCATTTCATGAGATCACTCATGATGATGATTACAAATTTCTAGGTGTTTTTGGCTATTAAAGTTGAGTGATCATTCCTTTTGTACAATCAGAAACAAACTAACCCTGGAGAACCTAACAATGCTGTTATATTCACAGTTAATACAACAGCTAAATGTTTACCAAAAATTGACCACTTTATATATTTTATTGCCAATAGTGGGTGGGTGTACTGTTATAGGCACAAAAGCAGGCCATGGATGTATTACAGAGTATTATGTTCCAGTTTAAAACAGGTTCATTTAATTCTAGCTATTATAATATGTTAGTAGAATAAGAACATTTTGGTTAGCAACAGCTAATGGTCAGACATTTTGGTTTCGGGCACATGGTAGCCAGTTCGTCTGGCTAGTTCCTTAATGGACAATGCTATATTATATGCTGAGGAATAGTGTTTAAAGCTGTAGCACAATTCTAAAAGCTTCAGCCATTTAGATTAGTTCATGATATCTTACAATAAGACAAATGGGCCAAATAGTTTGCAGCAGTACTAAAGATATCCAGTTTACAAAATAAATGAACATTATTTACTAGTGTACTAGTATATATCACATGGTTACCAATAAGGTTAATTTGTAAATTCTAAAATTAGGTTAGCCTTGGCTCAGCGGTAACACTCTGCCTCTGAGACAGAAGATTGTGGGTTCAAGTCCCACTCCAGAGTTTTCAGCACAGTACTTCAGTACTGATGGGCCTCCAGGCTAGATCCAAGGTTGTCCCATCCTCTGTCCCTCTGTCATCGAGCTACAGTACGTGGACGACGCTTGCGTCTGCGCACACTCGGAGGCCGAACTCCAAGCCATCATCAACACCTTCACCGAGGCCTACGAAAGCATGGGCTTTACACTAAACATCCGTAAGACAAAGGTCCTCTACCAACCTGCCCCCGCCACATAGCACTGCGTCCCGTTCATTAAAATCCATGGTGGGGCCTTGGACAACGTTTTCCATACCTCGGGAGCCGACTGTCAGCAAGGGCAGACATCGATGATGAGGTCCAAAACTGCCTCCAGTGTGCCAGTGCAGCCTTCGGTTGCTTGAGGAAGAGAGTGGTAGAAGACCAGGACCTCAAATCTGGCACCAAGCTTATGGTCTACAGGGCTGTAGTGATACCTGCCCTCCTATATGACTCAGAGACGTGGATTATATACAGCTGGCATCTCAAAGTGCTGGAGAAGTACTACCAACGCTGCCTCTGCAAGATCCTGCAAATCCACTGGGAGGATAGATGCACCAACGTCAGTGTTCTCGCTCAGGCCAACATCCCCGGCATCGAAGCACTGACCACACTCAACCAGCTCCGTTGGGCAGGCCACATCTCCGCATGCCCGACACAAGACTCCCTAAGCAAGCGCTCTACTCGTAGCTCCTACACAACAAGTGAGCTCCAGGTGGGCAGAGGAAATGTTTCAAGGACTCCTTCAAAGCCTCCTTGATAAAGTGCAACATCCCCACCTCCACCTGGGAATCCCTGATCTAAGACTATCCAAAGTGGAGGAAGAGCATCCGGGAGGGTGCTGAGCACCTCAAGTCTCGTCGCCAAGAGCATGCAGAAATCAAACGCAGACAGTGGAAGGAGCGTGCGGCAAACCAGGCTCCCCACCCACCCTTTCCTTCAACCACTGTCTGCCCCACCTGTTACAGAAACTGTAATTCCCATATTGGACTGTACCACCACCTGATAACTCACTTTTCGAGTGGAAACAAGTCTTCCTCAATTTTGAGGGAATGCCTATGATGATGATCAGTACTGAGGGAGTGCTGCACTGTCTGAGGTGATGTCTTGTGGATGGCATGTTAAACTAAGGTCCTGTCTGCCCTCCTCAGGTGGACGCAAAATATCCCATTGTACCAATCAAAGAAGAGCTGGGGAGTTCTCCCAGTGTCCTGGCCAATATTTATCCCTCATCCAATACCACTGAAACAGTTTAATTGGTCATTTATCTCAATGCTGTTTGTGGGACCGTGTGTGCAAATTGACTGCCAGGTTTTCATACATTATAACAATATTTTATTGGCGGTGAAGCACTTTGGAATGTCCACTGCCGTATTTACTCTGACTTTCCATTAGGTTGCCCATACGCCTGCCTGCTAGAGCTACATTACTGTTTGAAAATCAGGATCCTATAACATAATAAGGACTCTGATGCCATTTAGAGGGATAATTGGATGGAGCATGTACATTGCACACTGTGCCCAGTTGAACTGGATGGTGAAGTGGAAGAGGTCCCAAAGACATAGAAACAGAATAATTTTTGTGGGGCTAGGCAGACTAATGTGGGCTGCTGGCATCCTGGGCTTCTCGCTCTCCATTAACTGCCCTCCCCGCACCCCCCTCCTCCCCGCCAATCCTCTTCCTGGTCCTACCTTTCTCCCTACATTCCTTCTGCCAGCCTGGACAGCCTCTGGGCCATCCGATTTTGTGCTGGTTGGGCGCTGGTGAGCTGCAGCGGGATGCCCATTCGGTGTGTGCATCTTGCCAGTACCATGGTAATAGGGCCAGGCCCTCAATATGGACCAGGTCTCCGTTCAGCAGGAAGTGGCGACCTCGCCTGCCCAATGCCCACCTGTTCCATGTCTGGAGTTAAAATCTACCCCAAATTTTCTTGAAGGCACACCAGAGATTTGTAAGGATGTGTATATAACTGTAAAATCTGTTACTCTAACAAAAGTGGTTCTTTTTACTTACATACCAGGTGCTTTTCGAAGAGCTAATTTTACTGGCATGAACTTTCAAAGTGAACCAAATACCGTAATGCTTCTGGCATGCATGCACTAACTTGGAGTAACTCTTAGCTCTGGATGATCCCTTGTGCATGTTGTACTGAAACCACTAACAATTTGAAGTTCCACACTCCCAGATGTTAGCCTTTTGTCTTGATCACTCCTGCATTCATTTTTCTTTTGATATTTGCAGATTCACAAAACATGCCCCACCCTCTGTTCCTCAAAGAGATTACTCAGGTAAAGTTGTGTATAAAGCACATTGCTATAAATTAAAACAGATAAGAAGATGTGTTTTCATATATGGCTGAATGAGAGAGAACATACAAAGAAAGAAAGAAAGACTTGATTTATATAGCGCCTTTCACGACCACCAGATGCCTCAAAGCGCTTTACAGCCAATGAAGTACTTTTTGGAGTGTAGTCACCATTGTAGTGTGGGAAACGTGGCAGCCAATTTGCGCACAAGCAAGCTTACATAAACAGCAATGTGATAATGACCAGATAACCTGTTTTTTTTTTATTATGTTGATTGAGGGATAAATATTGGCCAAGACACCAGGGATAACTCTCCTGCTCTCTTCGAAATAGTGCCATGGGATCTTTTACGTCCACTTGAGATAGCAGACGGGGCCTCGGTTTAACGTCTCATTCGAAAGACAGCACCTCCGACAGTGCAGCAATCCCTCAGTACTGCACTGGAGTGTCAGCCTAGATTTATTGTGGGACTTGACCCCACAACCTTCTGACTCAGAGGCGAGTGTGATACCCACTGAGCCACAGCTAACATAAATATATAGTTAACAGAGAACAGTAGATAGTTAACTACTTTAGTTTTGTCGAGATAAATTCCAGAAATCTTCAGGACCATTGTCCATGGGCATAGCAAAATATCTGCCTGGATATGTATCACAACTCTGAAGATTAGGGAATATTAGGAATGAGATTTACGATTTAAAAAAAGTGGAGACTGATTGAACATATAGACCTATATTTATTTTTGAGTGAAACACATTAAAATATAAGTTTGTTTCATTGCAAGTGAGTGACACTTGACAGGTGATCCTCCAACCTAAAAGTGCAAAATGTCTTCAGTTGCTTTTGGAAGAATGTTGGCTGATTTGGAATGGATACTACTTTGTCATAAGTTTATTGTGAAACGAATTGAATGTTAATTAAAGTCTTTCAATTCAAACCAAGTGCAGTTTAGCTGCTCGGCTGAAAATGAAACTGCAGATTTCCAGATATGTTAAACTTTGTAAAACAGCTGTAAGTTTTTAATGTGGAGTATTATAAAGTAGGATTGAAGAAACCTCCTTGCTATATTCAGCATAAAGTTATCTTGTTATACCGCATGTTATTTTGGAATTGAAGTCATCCACCAGAAATGAAAAGATTAATGTGTTGATCAAAAATCAGGCCATGTAATAATATTACAACACACCTGTCACACTCTAAACCTAAATGAATTGGCACAGAAATTGCGTATACCAATGACCTTGGCAGTTATTACAGCGAGGGTACTAGGCCCGCCCTGAATTTATTTTTTACAGATTCTCTAGGGTCCCCTTTGTAATCAATAAATAAAAATTAATTCAAGCTTCATACTTCAGAGGTTCAGGCTATGATCCTGGCCTTGATATCCAAGTGGTGCCCATTTCTAACTATTGACTGGCCACTACACTTGGTCTCCCGATGCATCCTATTGCTGATTATATGCTGGGTCCTTCCCTCTGAGGACCAAGCATGTGAAAACTCCTGTTTGAA
The DNA here is from genome assembly GCF_044704955.1 of Pristiophorus japonicus. NCBI lineage: Eukaryota > Metazoa > Chordata > Chondrichthyes > Pristiophoridae > Pristiophorus > Pristiophorus japonicus. The sequence goes on from NC_091979.1 coordinate 292,676,884, forward strand.
GTCCCCACACCTAGCTCTGCACCCTCCTGCATCTCTCGTTGTAATGCGCATGTAGAAGCTTTACAAGCCCAACGGGAACTCCCATACAAGCAGAAGTAAATTGGAACGGTCAAGAATAGTCGTTGAGTATATTCAAGGCTGAGATATAGATTTTTGAACTCTAGAGGAATCAAGGGATATGGAGATCGGGCAGGAAAGTGGAGTTGGGGTTCATGATCAACCATGATTTTATTGAATGGCGGAGCGGGCTCGAGGGGCGGAATGGCCTACTCTTGCTTCTATTTCTTATGTTCTTATGTTATTAATGTTCATACTTTATTTAATTACTTATTTTACCACAAGGGCCAAACAGCTAAACTTTGCCATTTGCTTTATTTGTAATTCAGATGGTTAAAAACTGAGCTTTCTGACCACTGATTTTCCTTTTCTCAATGGATCATCAATAAAATGAAAGGGTAACCCCACATTAAATACCTTCTCAAAAATTCAAATCTTAGCTCCTAAATCTTGCCAATTTTATTTTACAAATTATTCCAAATTAAGTTATATAAACATTTATTTATGTACATTTATATATACACTCTCAAATTAGATCATAACCCACTCAGTTCTCCATTCTTTCTCCTATTTTTTAAATTAGAAGGTGCTGAAGGATCAGAGGGCGGACGATGGTCTGACAATGAATTTGTAAGTGTTTAAAAGTGTTCGATTGAAATGTTGATGCTATAATACAACACTTCTACTGAGAGGTTTTCTAATGTTGTAATAGTTGTAGTAATGGATACATTTAAATAAGAGATTATTTTGTTTCAAATATTACTTCAATTAGATTTTTCTTAATTTTTAATTTATTTTAAAAATTATGGTGTTTATTACAGTTTTTAAAACTCAACGCCCCCTAGTGGTGCCCAGGTGGTAAAGCTGTATGGGGTCTGCGGCTTCTCGACATGCTGAAGAAAACCATGTTAAAAAACGTGAACAGAATAGTTAAAAAACATGATCCAAATTTTACTTGCTACCAGTTTTGCCGCTGCTAAGAAAATACAGCCAAAACAATGACAATGTCAATCTTTAGTAAACTTCTATGTTCAGTTTAATGTTTTTTATTAAACATTTTGGACAATCTGAGGGTAAACATTAACAAGGTAATATATAAACTTACATGCCCTCGAGCAGTTTTCTGGAGTGCAGACAAATTCTTGATATTTAGAAATGTCCTCTAAAATGATTTAATGTTACCAAGTGTTAGAGCATAAATGAAATTGGGATAAATACATGAAAGCCGAGAATAGAATCCACAGGTCCACTTGGTTAGGAACAGGATAATGTACAGTGAATATCCATATTTGTGGTGTTTGCATTAGAGTTGAATTTTTCTCCCATAAATCTGCATGGTAACTATGCAGTAGGTTTCATATATCAAAGCCTGCTTCACTGATCAGTATTGAAGTCCCACTTTGAATTGCTCGCTTTATGATATTAGTGTGATTTTGGCCAAGTGCTCTGCTCAATTATAGTTAACTGGATGTGTTTTGTTTTACTGCTATGAACCATGGAAAACAATATTGGCTTTACAAGAATCAATAGCCAAGAAGGCTATGTAACATTGTGATCCGTGCTTTTGGCAAAAGGTACTCTTTGGAAACATTCCTCCAAAAGGTTGCAATGTAATATAATTAATTAAAATACTTCACCAATAAATAGCTCTGTCTCATTCTACACATTAACTCAAGGCATAATGTAATGTTTAATGTATTACTAGATTTTATTGTTGAAAGCAGGTAAGAAATTAATAGTGGTAGATAAAATAATTCGCCAATAAATAGCTCTGTCTCATTCTACACAATAACTCAAGGCATGATGTAATGTTTAATGTATTACTAGATTTTACTGTTGAAAGCAGATAAGAAATTAATAGTGGTAGATTTATATTGGCCTTTTGTTAAATAAGATTACCTACACAGTTTATTACAGACAAATAATTAAACATGATACCAATAAATATGGCATAAATTCAGCACAAGTCTTTTTCACAATTATGGATAGAATTTTAAAGGGATAGACTTTCCACTATGATCACAATCGCCCAAAAATGGGCGATATTTCTGGCCTTAGTGCTTTTAAAAATTTTTTTACGATCGCTGGAACAGCACCCATTTAAAAAATACGCTAGTTTTGCTTTTTTAATTTGGGCGATAGCCTTAGTGATGTGAAATGGGCCTTAGTGATGTATTCAGTCACGCAAGGCTGGCGTCATAGCAACGGCCGTTCTGCGTATATGCGTGTTTTTTTTCAGGCAAAGAACCGTTGCCACGGGGGTTGACAGAGAGAACAGGGGACTTGGTCCCCATCAATAACACAATTAATCTTTTATTCTAGCCACTGTTGCTTTATAAAATAAAATCTATCAGCCATCTGAGGTGAACTCCATTTCCTTCCTCATGGGATGACATAACCTCGTGCTGCTTCTACTTGAACCAGAGGGGGAAAAAATCCATGATTAATATTAACCCTGACATTACAGCAATGTACTTGTATGTAACTTTTCTCATTTTATTTTAACTTGCATCAAAGGAATTGTCCTCTCCTGATAGCTAGGTTATGCAACATGCAGCACACCATAATGAACTCAGCGACCTGCTCAGGGTGGTATTGTAAGTTGCCTCCTGAGTGGTCCAGGCATCTGAAGCGCTGCTTCAGCATTCCAATGTCTTTTCGATGATATTGCGTGTGGCTATATGGCTTTCGTAGCAGCGCTTCTCAGCTTCCGTCTGGGGCTGACGCAGGGGGGTCATGAGCTAGCTGGCAAGGCCATATCCTTTATCCCCCAGCATCCAACTGTGACCTTGTAGCTGACACACAGGTCAGACACAGTGCTCTCATGCAAGATTTGCTGCTATGATTATTTGCTTGTGGTCACCAACGAGCTGCACATTCAGGAAGTGGAATCCCTTTTGGTTCCGAAACACCTCTGCATCCTGTAAAGGTGCTCGCAGGGCAATGTGCATGCAGTCTATTGCTCCCTGCGCCTTGGGGAAGTTTGCTATTTGCGAGAAACCCAAAGCCCTCTCAGTCTGTGTCTCCCTGGTCATAGGGAAGCTTATAAAGTCCATCCTGCGTGCGTAAAGGGCTTCAGTCACCTGTCAAATGCAGCAATGTGTGGCGTGCTCAGAGATACCGCAAATGTCGCCAGCTGAGGCCTGAAAGGAGCCCGATGCATAGAAGGAAAGTGCCGCAGTAACCTTAATCTCAATGGCAGTGCAGTCCCGATGATGCTGGTAGGCTGCAGATCTCCCTTAATGAGCTGGCATATCTCACTGATGACCTTTCGGAAGCGTAGCCTTCTAATGCACGTGTTATCAGACAAGTCCAGGTATGATCGCTTATCCCTGTAAATGCATTGGGTGCAACGTCTCCTCCTTCTCAGCAGCCTGCCACCTCTTTGGACATTTAATGCACTTCAATATACCTTCTCTCATCTCTATTCTGCAGCATGTGATTAGTGATCAACACTGGTTGAGAAATTACAGGCCCCATCACTATAAATCGCTATAAATGCCCTTAATTTGTTCTCAACAAATATAAATGTGATTAGATGATCGGCAAGAGTCAAAAAGGCCCTTAAAATCACTCACAAATTGATTCTCCTGACAAGTACTTGAAGCAGCCTTTTATTACAGATCCTCCCCGTAGTGCCGAGTCACGTTTTTTTTAATAGGCCGGGCAATGCAGCTCATTTATGTATGCCGAAAGTTGGGCCGGCAATAAATGGGCTATAATTGGGCGCTAGTTTCAACTTTTCAACAAATATGGGTGTAAGACTGCATCTCAGCGCTTATATGGGTGCTAAATGGGCGATGATGTGTTGAAAGTCTAGCCCTTAGCCTTGGCACTGGGTATGCTAACTTGGCTGTAGAAGAACTAGTTTTCTTATGAATATTGGATGTGCTATAGAGAACAGTGGAATGGAAATGTGACCACGAGTGAGGAAGATCTAATATCCCAAAGTGATGATGAGTAGCATAATAGTCATTCCGTTGTGTATCATTGCACATGGTTTACTGCGTTACTACATTTTCTTTTATATCTTCTTGGGATGTGGGCAATGCTGCCCATCCTAGTTTTCCCTGAGAAGGTGGTGGTCGGCCTTCTCTTTGAACCGCTGTAGTCCTTGTGGTCATGGGTCTCCCACAATGGTGTTAGATTGGGTATTCTAGGATTCTGATGCAACAACAATAATGGAATGATAAGCAGTAAGAAAAAATCATATTTTTTTCATTTACATTATATATCATTTATGAAAGTTGATGAACACTTCCCCTCATGTTGCTTACACAGTATTTAGAGCTGTAAATTGGGCTTTAAACTAAAAGGGGGGAGGGGTCATGTGAGGGGAAATTTAGAAATAGAAAAGGAAAAGTCTAGACAATGGAGCAGAGTGACGATTTGAGTAAAGATATGCAGAGTGTGACAGAAAGGGACAGAGAGTTTAACAGTAATAGTGGATCTGCGAATAAGGTGAAAGCAGGGAATACTGGTTAAAAAGTTTAAATTAAAGGCTCTTTATCTGAATGCACAAAGCATTCGTAACAAGATAGACAAATTAAAGGCACAAATACAGATACACGGATTTGATCTAATAGCCTTTATAGAGACATGGTTGCAAGGTGACCAAGTTTGGGAACTAAATAATCCAGGGTACTATTACATTTCGAAAAGACAGGCAGAATGGAAAAGGGGGGGGATACTAAAGGATGACATAAAGAACAGTAGTGAGAACGATCTTGGCTCGGAAGAACAGGAAGTAGAATCAGTATGGCTGGAGATAAGAAAGAACAAGGGTAAGGAAGCACTGGTGGGAATAGTTTATAGGCCCCCTAAAAGTAGCTATACCGTTGGACAGAGTATTAATCAAAAAATAATAGGAGCTTGTAACAAAGGTGGGGGATTTTAACCTTCATATAGACTCGACAAATCAAATTGGCAAAGGTAGTCTGTAGGAGAATAGCTTTAATTTGATTTGCCTTTGAAACAGTTTCCTAGAACAATATGTCATGGAACCAACCAGGGAACAGGCTATTTTAGATCTTGTATTATGTAATGAAACAGGGATAATTAGTAATCTCATAGTAAAGGATGCTCTGGGGAAGAGTGATCATAATATAGAATTTCACATTGAGTTTGAGAGTGACATACTCAAATCCAAAACCAAAAACTTGAGGGCTGAAATTCGGTAGCACCCAATTTGAGACCGATAACTGAAGCAAAGCGGGACTTCCAGCAGCGGTGCAGAAGTCCCGCCACGGCAGCAAAATTGGGGTTACTGCCCACAAGAGGAAGTGAAGTGCAATGTCGTGTGCTCCACTTCTTCTCGGGGACGGGACTGGAGTGCTAACCACGGACGTTTATCAAGGGGTGTTCCCGGGGGTCAGGTTCACCTCTGACCTACTTGAACAGTTCAAATCGCTCCCATTCCCTTGGGTTCTAGACTCTGGATTTATTTGGGGGATATGATAAAGTGCAAAAGACCACTGGTTTGGTGCAAAAGAACTTTGATTTTATTAAGGATAAGAAAATAAAAATACAATGTCACACTTATAATTACACTAATAAAGAACAGTACATCACACATTCAAAGGGGTTGCAGTGAAAATTACACCTCCCACCTCCCAAATACCTAATACTGGCTAGGTTAGACTCTAGGGCAGACAGGGACTATGCTTACCAATCTTTTCTGGTCAGTTAGCGGTAGTTCGTGGTTTCAGGGTTTGTTGGATTCTGTAGGTTCTGCTTGCTGTACCCCGAAAGTCGGAGAGGACTTCTTACTGCGCAATCTTCAATTGGGTTGAGTCCGCTGATGCGGTAGGGTGCGTTTTGGATTTGTGGGGTAAGTACCCGCTTTCTTTCATTAGAAATATGTTTCAAAGTTCTTTTAGGTAACATTTTCACCTGTTGGGAGTCATGCCTAGATTGTAGAGTAGAAACTTTCGATTCTTCGGTTTCTTCCTTGTGAAGTTTTGTTTCGAGGTTGGTCGATCGCGGTGGTTTTAGTGGTACCACATTGGCTGTGGTCGGTTGCTGCTGTGATGGTGATGTTCTTCCTTCCTTTTCGATTTTAGGACATCGAGGCTGGAGAAGTTAGTTTACAACTGTCGTGTTGGTTTCTCTCCCTTCTTGATGGCATAGGCGTAGTATGGCACTAGCACTAGCACAAGCAGTGTCTCTCGAGGCAGTAGCATAAGCAGCAAAGCATACCCTTTGTTAAAACAGGGCCCAGTTATACTGTAGAAACTGTCCTAATCATCGCGCCAAATCAGACCATAGTTCTTTGTTTAATTTTGACGGGCTCGACATTTCTTTGTAATATTTTGGCAGGCTCATTAAAAGTTAATATGTCTCGGGTGGATTGATCTTCTAAATCTGTTTCTTGATGGAAATATTAGCTTGGTAATCGCAATGTTCTTTGTGCTTGGTTTTTGCATGCAGGCTGGAGTGGGCCCTTTTATTTTTATGCATAGGCTGAAAATGGCTTTCCAGGGTGGCTGGCCATCTCTTGAGTTCATTGTTGCAATGTTAATGTTTCTTGTGGAGAAGGGTTTTCGAGTATCCATTTTCCAGACAATTTACTTTAGTCTCAACACCCCCAGACAGTTTCAATAATCAAACTGGCTTCTTTAGTTCTCTAGTCCTGCCCACAGACTGAATTTGTCTTGTGAAATCCCAAATTCGATTAAAGTTCGTAGTTTCTTCCATAAGCACTTTAGGATTTCAAACTTTCTGGTAGATAGTTCCAAATTAAATTTCCTTTCCAATGAGTCCAAACACGGGGGTGGGGGGGGGGGGGTGGGGGGGGAGGCGGGGGTTTCCACAAATTTTGCCCTTCTCTTACACACTCTCTGGACTTTAGAAGAATGAGAGCTGATCTCATTCAAACATAAAAGATTCTGGGGGGATTAACAGGGTAGTTGCTGAGAGGTTGTTTCCCCTGGCCAGAGAGTCTAGAACTAGGGGCCATAGTTTCAGGATAAGGAGTTGGCCAATTAAGACCGAGATGAGTTGGAATTTCTTCACTCAGAGGATTGTGAATCTTTGAAATTCTCTACCCCAAAGGGCTGTGGATGCTGAGTCGTTGAGCAAGGGCTATGTCATAGTGAAAGAGGAGGTGGTAGGGATTAAAAATTGAAATGAGGAGGTAGGTACCAGAAAGACTGGCTGTACTTAAAGTAGATAAGTCACCAGGACAGGATGGGATGCATCCTAGGATGCTGAGGGAGGTAACGATGGAAATTGCGGAGGTATCTTCCAATCCTCCTTCAATACAGAGGACGGGAAAATTGCAAATGTTGCACCCTTTTTCAAAAAAGGCTGTAAGGATAAACCCAGCAACTACAGACCAGTCAGTTTAACCTCGGTAGTGGGGAAACTTTTAGAAACAATAATCTGGGAAAAAATTAATAGTCACTTGGACAAGTGTGGATTAAGTAAGAAATGCCAACACCGATTTATCAAAGGCAAATCATGTTTAACTAACTTGATTTAGTTTTTTGATGCGGTAACTGAGAAAGTTGATGAGGACAATGCGGTTGATGTAGTGTACATGGACTTCCAAAAGATGTTTGATGAAATGCTACATAATAGGCTTACCAACAAAGTTGAAGCCCATGGAATATAAGAGACAGTGGCAGCAAGCATACAAAATTGACTAAGTGATAGGAAACAGAGAGTAGTGGTGAATGGTTGTTTTTCAGACTGGAGGAAGGTATACAGTAGAGTTCCCCAGGGGTCAGTACTAGGACCACTACTTTTCTTCATATATATTAATGACTTGGACTTGGGTGCACAATCCACAATTTCAAAATTTGCTGATGACACAAAACTTGGAAGTATACTGGACAGTGAGGAGGATCATGATAGACTTCAAGAGGACATAGACAGGCTGGTGGAATGGGCGGACACGTGGCAGTTTAAATTTAATGCAGAAAAGTGCGAAGTGGTACATTTTGGTACGAAGACTGAAAAGAGGCAGTATAAACTAAAGGTTACAAGGGATGGTTCCATGGATGAGGAACTTCAGTTACGTGGATAGACTGGAGAAGCTGGGGTTGTTCTCCTTCAAGCAGAGAAAGTTGAGAGGAGAGCTGATAGAGGTGTTCAAAATCATGAGGGGTGAAACTGTTCCCATTGGCGAAAGGGTTGAGAACCAGAGGACACAGATTTAAGGTGATTGGCAGAAGAACCAAAGGCAAAATGAAAAACATTTTTATGCAGCGAGTGGTTATGATCTGGAATGCACTGCCTGAAAGGGTAGTGGAGGCAGATTCAATTGTGGCTTTCAAAAGGGAATTGGATAAATACCTGAAAAAATATAATTTGCAGGGCTACAGGGAAAGGGTGGGGGAGTGGGACTAGCTGAGGTGCTGTTGCAGAGACCTGGCATGAGTTCAATGGGCCGAATGGCCTCCTGTGCTGTAACATTCTATGATTCTATGGAGATGGAGTAGGAAAGTGGAGTTGAGAATGAAGATCAGTCATGATCTTGTTGAATGGCGGACCAGCTCAAGGGGCCATATGGCCTACTCCTGCTCATAATTCTTATGTTCTCATTTGATGTAACTGACTGCTTTACTGACAGCTACAAGCAAGAAGATCGTAACATAAATGCTTTAAATTGAAAATTTAGTGCAGCGTTTTTAAAAGTGCTATAATGGACTATTATTTGCTGTAGCAGGGCATCTCGTTACATTTTTGCATTTTCTGTGTGGCAAGTTGCTAAAAGAATGAGCTGATAACATCGCAGAGAGGGAAATTGTGCATCTGGGACCTGAGTGAACAGGACAAGCGACTGTGTATCTTCTTAACCAATTAAATTGAAGGATTATGCAATAAACACACAAGGCCTGAGAAGGAAGTGTAAATTAGAGTGGGTGAATTCAATGTTATATAAGGTACAAAAAGAGAAATAAAGAGAGGGCAAAAAAGATTGGATTACGAGACAGGGAGACAGTGAAACGGCATGAGACAGAATAGCTATGTCTCTACTCAACATCACTTTGAGAAATTAGATCTTTCTCACACGTGGTCACATTTGCCATTCCACTGTTCACTATACTACATCCAATATTCACTAGCAAACTAGTTATTTTACAGCCAAGTAAACATACCCAGTGACAAGGATAAGATTCTATCAACTCTACAATTTTTAAAACTCTGACAACAATTAAAACCTGATGGAATGAAATTTCACACTAATTAAGTTTCAGTCCGAGAGAGGTTGCTTGGCAGTAATTACTATTATTACATCATTAAAAGGGTACTTTGATTCGAAATTACAAGACGTAACTTTCTGTGGCGAGCTTTGTTAGTATCTACCGCGCAAATATAACAACTTCACGCCATTCAATCTCTTTCAGTGGTGAGGCAGGCAGCAAAATGCTCCTTTCGTGAATCTAACACGAGTGGAGCAATTTGGGCTGCAACCTTTGGATATTTGAGTTAAACTGTGCATCTGCCCCTCACCTAAAGTTGCCGCATAAATAATGGTGAGCACCATTTGGCTCACCATTATTTTGAAAGCAAATTCTGGCCCTTAGTTTCTCATGCGTGTCTCAGCGAGGATCCTTCAATCAGTGCTTATTGCCCATCTCTAATTTCCCTCGAAGATGGTGCTGAGCCACCTGCTTGAACCCCTGTAGTCCTTGTGGTGAAGGTACTCCCACAGTGCTGCTAAGGAGGGAGTTCCAGGATTTTGACCCAGCGATGATGAAGGAATGGTGATATGCTTCCAAGTCAGGATGGTGTGTGACTTGGAGGGGAACTTGCACGTGATGGTGTTCCCAGGCGCCTGCTGCCCTGGTCCTTCTAGGTGGTAGAGATCACAGGTTTGGGAGGTGCTGCCAAAGAAGCCTTGGCAAATTGCTGCAGTGCATCTTGTAGATGGTGATTGGTTGAAGAGACATGCTTGCCCTGCTCTCACACAACGCAGATCCCCTGTAGAGAACGCCACGCTGAAAATGATCTTTAAATCCCATAATTTGCCGCTCAATAGCCCACGAAAGGTTTTTGGGCAGCTCTAAGCATAATAAATGATGAGAGCCATTCCTTCGCCACTGACTGCAAAATCTGGGCCATTATAATTAACTGAAATGTTGCTGTTGTAAGTTACTAAGCAATTGCATAAAAAAAATAACCTTCACAGACATTCATAAAAACAAAGCACATTTCTGAAGATACCTTACATTTAGGTGTAAAACCTGTTTTCTAACAGTACTTCCACTTATCCTGAACATCTCATTAATTTAGTCAATCAAGGGTCTTTTCCTAGAATTCACATCCAGCCTCTGCAGGTTTTGAAAAGCCAATAACAATCATCTGTGAACTGTGGAGATTCCCAGTAAATCAGCTTTTCTTTCTGAATACAGAAAGTAATTACCCTGGATCTAGGTACCAGATCATGGGCTCAATTTTCCCAGGTCATTTGCACCATTTTTTTTGCCATGAGTTTTTTTTGGTGTATTTATTTTTTTCCAAGTTTCCCCCTGTGATCTGCGCCAGCATAACTGACTTAGTTATGATTTTTCTAGGCCAGTTTTTTTTTATGTCAGTTTTTATAAGTTTTCGCAGTTTTGCCAACATTTTTTCCTCCTAGGTCGGCGTATCTGGCCACTCCCGAAAAACGTTCTGGGCAGTTAAGAAAACCAGCGCACATTGAGAAATTGGCGCTGAAAGATGCCATTATTTTTAAATCAAATATTTTGGAGGGAGTCATGAACACTGTAAACATCAATAATAAAGTTCAACTTTTTAGAGAGAAAGAGAGAGACAAGACTGCAATTAGTTAAGGTGGGAGGCAGGGGGGCGAGGAGAGAGGAGAAGTCACAAGACCTTGGGTGTGGTCCATCCATACAAACCTTGGGGAGAGAGAACTGTGAACCTGCCCTACCTGGTTTCCTGCTGTTTTGAGCTTCTTTCAAAGGTTAAATTTAAGTATGGGGGCAATACTGACAATGCCATACCTTGTGTGAATCTTCTGCATCATGGTGCTACGTAGGAGACAATTGATTCAACGTCATCGCATCAGGAACATCAGAGCCTGTAGGGTGCTGGGCAGGAGGCCTTACCCACCTCTGGTATATCGAAACAGGTGTTCGTACCTCCAGCTGAGTGAGCAGACTGTGTCAGAAGGCTGCGTTTCTGCAAATAAATTGTAACTGAGATCTGTGAGTTGGTTAAAGCAGACCTGCAACCTAGAAACATCAGGAGGACTGCTTTGTCAGTTGAAGTGAAGATTACAGCTGCACTTTCATTCTATACCTCCAGCTCATTTCAAACAAGAACTTGGGATGTGTGCACCATCTCTCAACATGCAACACATGTCTGCATTCGCCAGGTGACAGCTGTACTATATGCCTGGAGGAATTACTTCATAAAGTTCCCCATAACTGCCCAAGCAATCCATGACAGGGCTGTGGGCTTCTCTGGGATTGCTGGCTTCCCAAAGGAACAGGGCTGCATTGATTACACCCACATCGTCTTGCGAGCACCTTTTGGAGGATTCTGAGATGTACAGGAACAGGAAAGGCTTCCATTCCATTAATGTACAGCTCGTGTGTGACGACATGCATCATATCATGTCAGTCGATGCAAGATACCCTGGGAGCACCGTTATATTTGCCATGTTTCAGCAGCAGCCAGAAGGGCAGAGCTGACTACTGGGAGTCAAAGGATACGGCCTCGCCACCTAGCTCACAACGCCCCAATCGTAACCCGGACGGAAGCTGACCGTTAATACAACTCATCGCACATTGCAACGTGCTGCATCGTAGAGAGGACCATTGGTATCTTGAAACAGTGTTTCTGATGCCTGGAGCATTCCGGAGGCTACTTGCTGTACTCGCCTGAGATTGTCGCTCAGTTCACTGTTGTGTGCTGCATGCTGCATAACTTAGCCATCATGAGGCAGCAGCACCTGCTAGTGGAAGACCCACCTGCGGTGAGAGTGGCTGATCATAATGATGTGGAAGATGCAGATGACGAGATGGAGGAGGATGACGAGGAAGCCATGCAAGTGCCTGGGTCCGGAGCACGATGGCGGAGGAGGACGGGCCATCGTGCCCCTTTAACCATTGCTCGAACTTTGTGCCAGCAGCTCATCCATGAACGCTTTACTGATGCCGGAGGGCTCAGCGACAACTATTCCACATGAACCATGTTTACTGTTTGGAGCTGTTCTGCAATGTTGTGTTGTGTTAATGGAACAAATAATGGAAATGATTCAGTTTTAATGTAAAATATATTTTATTCAAACTTTTGTACTTAACTTTAATAAAATTATTCTTGTATTAAACTTCACTTTAAGATTACTTAAAAACTTTAAGATCACCTACAACCTCTTAAACTTGTAAATTTACATAACTTACAAAAACTTTTAATTTGAGAACAATTACAGCAGTAGCAACAATAATAATAACAACAACAGCAAAGAAATGCTGCACTCACTCATCTCTCCTGCCCCTTATTCTAAGACTGCCCGCTGCGCTTGATCTTGGACTCTCTACTACCCCTGCCCGAGGGGGTGGGCAGCGTTTCTGGGCTTGGTACCAAGTTTATTCCAGTGGGGGGAGGGGAGGAGGTGGGGGCATCTGCAGCAGGCAGCAAGTTGGAGAGCCTGGCTTTGAGCTCTTCAGAGACTGGTGTGGGAGTGAAAGTTGATTCTGTCAATGGGCGCGGGGTCTGGGCGTGTTCCCTTATTGCAGCAGCTAACTCCAACATGCCGTCCCTCATGCGGTCTGACAGTGTCTCAATGATCTGCAATGTTCCCTCCCTTATGTTGAGCAAAGCTGTCTGAAGTACCTCCCTCATGGTCAGTGACAGTGTTTGCACTATCTCTCACATTCCCTCCCTGATGGTCACTGACAGTGCTTCAGCTACCTCTGACATTCCCTCTCTCATGGCCACTATTCCCTCACTGATGGTCCCGGACATCGTTCCCATTTCTCGTGTCATTGCTGTTACTTCTCCCGACAGTCCCGCTGCCTCATCACTCACCCCACTGATGGTGTCCAGGAGTGATCGGGTAAGGTCAATGCCCTCCGCACTCAATGACGTCATCTGAACCACATCTGTTAGATCCTGCACCTCAGGAGAGCGCGGTCGAGCTCTCCTTCCCCTCCTCCTCACGGGTGTGGCTCGCACCCCAACACTGGGACCCGCAGCCTGGGACGGTGGGGCCATGGGTGTGCCTCGCTGCATCCCACCACTGGGACTCGCAACCTCGGACGGTGGGGCCCTGGGTGTGCCTCGCTGCACCACACTACTGGAACCCACAACCTCAGAAGGTGTGAAACCATGGAATGTCTCACCAGCACTCAAACCACTAGTCACGGAAGGGGCTGTCACCGCAATGAGCGGCACCTCCTCCAAAGTCAGTAAAACAGTGGGGGCTTCATCCAGCTCCATCCCCTCCCCTTCACCCCCGTGTTCTTGGTCTGGAGGGTTGGATTGCAAGATGTTCTCCTCTTCAGGCTCATCCACGTCTGAATCTTCTTCTGCATCGTCAGGGTTGGCCTCAAGTTGTGCAAAATATAACAGAACAGTCAAATGGTTAGCAGCAGAGAAGGGGGCAGGGTGGGTGGTATGAGTAGTCTCACACATCGCAGGCCAGGCAGCAGGTTGATTTGAAGGACCATAATGAATTTTCAGAACTTACCCTCTCCCTCGAGTGTGGGCCCAGCTTGTGCAGTGGTGGTTGCTTTTCTCCAGGCAGGACCCATCAAAGCAGCGACCCTCTCTTCCAAGGGTGTCAATGGGTGCAGATTTTCCGGGCCTCCTCCTGTTCGAGTTCTTCCCCTTTTATTATGTGCCACCTTCCTCTGCAAAGATGAAAACCTAACATTTTAGAGAGGATGTCTTTCTGCTGGTGGGACATACAGATGGTCACATTTACAATTACAATTCCAGTGAATAAATGAAAATATTACTTACACTAACTACTTGACCAAGGTCCTGCCACTTTTTACACTGGCCTCCAGATCAGTGGTGGTCACCACTGCGCAGTAATCTTCTGCATCTTGGTTCTAGCATTCTTCATTTCTTTGGGTGGAACTTTTATGTGACCTCTGCTCGTGTCCAGCTCCTGTCATCTGTTCTCAATCACAGTAACTAGTGCCTCCCTTCATCCTGTAAGAAATTCTTGGTCTTTGCATCGCGTTGCATCTTGTATTGCTGCAGCTGCGATTTTTTTCAATGCCCTCACATAGAACTCCTTCTCACGCACACAACTGGCTCTTTAAAAATGGCCGATTGCCAACTTGGAGCTGTACTGCGCATGCGCGTCTATTGCAACGACCTCAGAAACGTAACATTTTCCCCCCGCACATGTGCAGAAGGTGCGGCATCCTTTTTCGGTGCAGACAGCAGGTTCCACCCCGTGAGACGACTGGACATGCTGCATGGCACCAAATTCGAATTATAGATCAGGGAAACTTTAGTAAATTATTTCCGGTGCATTTCTGGCCTAGAAAAACAGGCGTAACTCTGGCAATACGCCAGAAAACGGGCTTGGGCAAAATTGAGCCACATAATCCTATTGAAACACATGAGTTCAAAATGCTATTAATTAATGCATTTGTATGAAATTCTGTTGACCTATATTTTGACAAAACCATTAGCTAAATTATATTTAACAAATAATTATGCTTTTTTTTCTGATAGCTGAAAACAACTTTTTATTTCCAGAATATTTTCCATTACAATTGCAATATTAGCACGTGAAACACTAAACAAGTGTTTTGACTTGGCATTAGCAACAGCTTGTATTTATTTAGCACCTTGACTATAGTACTTTCGGTGTGAAAATTGATGCTAAATAGTGGTGGAAGAAGTGTTCAGAGTGGTGATTGATGATATAATTGAAGAGGTGGGTTTTAAAGGCGAGCAGAGAGGTAGCAAGACAGAGTGTTTAGAGAGAGAGAGAGAGAGGACCACTGTGTCGGATCAAGACAGCTGAAGGTGCTGGCATTGAACGTGGAGTGGAGGGAGGGGGGGCAAGGAAGGCATGAATCAGAAGAGCAGAGAGTATGTATTGGAGGGGCGATAAACATTCTCATTATTCAACATATCGAAGTTACCCATAAAAGGAGTTAATTAAAACATTTATATGGAAAAGTTACATAGGAGCAGCCCAATACCACCTCCACAGTGTCTGACTTAGATTGCAAACCACATTGCCCATATTGTAGAGCGACGTGATCGGGGCCCAGGAGAGGCCTGAGTTCGGGGCCCAGAAGAGGCGAGGGCCCAGGGGCCACACGGGCCAGCCCACACTGCGATATGTGTGCATACTACGTCCATGCAGCAGAGCTGGTCTCCAGTCTTCTTGGTTAATCCTTGCTACTGGACCAAGACCTAGCTCTGTCAAGCCCGTGTGGTGGCTGGTATGCAACAGTCACCACACGTTAAAAAAATCCAAGCACAGGCATCTTCCACCCTTCAAGATTTAGTTCGGACCTGGAATTTTAGGTCCATCATTGAAACACTGTGAACTTTTTGACGTGGAAGCAAGTCATCCTCAATTCGAGAGACTGCCTATTGATGATGATGGCGATGGTGATGAAAATGTCAAATTATCCACAAATGACATTGATGCACCTACACACACAAACTTGACCACATTTCCTCTGCCTACATCATCAGGCTTTGTCTCTTGTTATGGAGAAAATGGATCAACAGTCTAAACGCAACCTCCAACTTACATGAAAACAGCACTCTGTCAGTCATGAGTCTAGAAGTGTGCCGAGTGAGCACAAAACCTATCAAATAAAAGTCCAAAAACTTCCTTGGTGCCAATATATATCATTTAAATGTGCGGAGATGAGAATAAATTCCCTCTTCAACCCAAAATTACTGGTTGCTGAAAGGAGACTTATTCCACCCATAGAACACTGGGGCTAAGAGAAACCTACTTATAATAAGTTACCTATATCAACAGGAGAATACTGATAAAATTAAGAGCAATAGATGTTAAAATCAAAGGAAAGAAAAGTAATTTAGGCAGCATTAATGGCATTGATCCCACCTGAATGCAGGTTTTTGGATGTGTTGACCTGTTGGCCGGAATCTTACCAGTGCTGCCAGTTCGGAAGTGGGCCCGCTGTCAAAAAAGCCGTGATTGACCATGGGGTGGAAGTCCGCTCTGAACCCGCCTCCTTATGAATTTCCCAAGTGCTGGCACTGCCTACGGTTTGCAGACCCAGCACTAAGTGGTGGGTCAGGCAATTGAGATACTTAAGAAGCTGCTTAAAGGTATTTAAGCAGCATTTTACCAGGTCCTAATGATTTTTCCAAGTTTTTGTACAAGATTCCTGGCACTCGGGGATCACAGCAGGTAGGTGTGGTGGATTCTCAATGGCTCTCCATTGCTGTGAATAGTTGACAGCTGCAAAAGTGGTATAAAAGTTACCATTTCACAGCGATTCAATTTCAATCTTAGAAGCTGGAGCCTTCAGGAATTGGAATACACTTTTCAGCTTTATGGAAGTTTGAAGTGTTTGCAGTGAACTCTCTATCTAGTGTCACCACCTTGGAGCAACCCCTCTCACCACTGACCGATTGCTTTTGTCATCTTGACTTCAGCTGCCATCTATTGCAGCAGCATCGGTGCCCTTGAAAAAAACCTCATCTTGGTCTTCAGAATCCCACCACGATCAGCCCCAACACCAACATCACCAGGTACATTAACATCACCAGGTACATTAACATCACCAGGCACATTAACATCACCAGGTACATTAACATCACCAGGCACACCAGCAGCACCAACAACGGACACCAACCTTCTCCGCAATCACCTGATGCTGCACAAGACACAGGGGAGCTGAAATTGCCCCTCCTGGTAAGGCCTCTGGCCGCCTGAATGCGGCCACTATGGGGCAGCGCGGAATGGCTGCCGACTCTCTGTGGAGGGGCCGCCATTTTATAAATTGCCCTTCCTCAGGTTTGGAACAGTGTCCGGGGCCACTCCGCCTATTTTCCGGCCACACCATGCACACGCTGACCCCTTTCTAACTGGCAGGGACCCCCTCATGAAATTGCCCCTTTCCAAAATTGCCCCGCGGGAGCGGCACCCGCCACAGGTCAGTGCCCCCAACAGCTTTTGCTGTCGGTACACACTTTGTAGCATGGCAGCCCGGCCGCCCTTAAAGGGGAGGGTACACTGCCGCGGCCGCCATGTTCATTTTATATTTCGGCCGACTGCCAGGTCGGCCCGACAATTATGCCCCCGGGTTCGGCTGGGCCGCCAACAGACAACCTGGCACCACCTCGTGGATGCCAGACAGCTGGCCCGGCCGAAACTCTCCCTGGGGGCCCAGTGGACCTAACTTAAAAGTATGCAGAGCTCGCAGCGGCTCTCCCCTTTAACTGAAGGGGAGAGATGTTCTGATACATCAGTGCGATGTGGCTCGTCCGCAACGCGCTGACGTCACCAGCGATGCACTGATGAGTGGTCTGGGCGGCGGACCCGACCGGAACACCACACCTTTACACCATGGCCAGATTGACTTGACTTGATGCTGTATGCCTTGGCTGCACCATGATGGCACCACCGCTCACCAATACAATAAAGCATCCCTACAATGCCCAAGCCATTCCTTTCATAGTCACCACCATTGAGGGAGGGTACCATTAGGTCTCATCATTCACTGCAACTCACCAAGCCACTTCCAAAGGTGCACATAGATCTGTCGAAGAAGGCAATGTGTTGAAAATAAAAATTTCAATGTTTGACATCACATTAGCAGAAACTTTACATCAGCATTGGTTATAACACCCAAGTGCCTACCCTTGAGTGTTGTTAGTTGGTATGATTGGACAAGGATGATGGTGAGTGTGAGGGGTGGCTTGTGAGATGGGAATGTGATAATGTATATAAAGAAAGAGGGATGGGTGGAGGTGCAAGGTAAGTTGGTGTGAGTAAGGATATGCAAGAGTAGATTAGGGAAAGCAGAGTGATGGGGATGTGATGAGTGGCACAGCAGGATGAGGTTCAGTTTGGCTTTGCAGTAACATTTTGTGATCTACTGAGATCATTGAAAGGTTTGCACCACTACAGTCAGGTCCTCCTGATGATATTGGTGCCTGTGCCCTCCTGTGCAATATGCAACCAGGCTGCGTTGATGTCCTGGGGAGGTCCCATCTGTTATATATGTCTACTTGTATTTACTCTGTACAGCCACCAGAGGGCTCATCCCCTGGAGTCCCAAGAGATCCCATAATCCCTTGGGAGCACAGGTATTTAAGGAGGCTTCACAGGTTGGAGAGACACTCTGGAGACCTGCAATAAAAGACTAAGGTCACCCTTTACTTTGAGCTCACAGTGTTTAATCTGACTCTTTCTCCATACACAACAACTGGCAATGAGACACAGATAGCGAACCTAAAGATGCAGAGAACAGTGGGCATCCTGGAGAAATTCTCAGAGGGAGATGATTGGGAAACTTTTGTGGAGCGACTCGACCAATACTTTGTGACCAACGAGCTAGATGGGGAAGAGAGCGCTGCCAAACGAAGGGCGATGCTCCCCACCGTCTATGGGACACCAACGTATGGCCTCATGAACAGGCTGCTCACTCCAGCGAAACCCACGAAGAAATCATACGATGATTTGTGCACACTGATCCAGGAGCATTTGAACCTGAAGGAAAGTGTTCTGATGGCGAGGTACCGGTTCTACACCTACAAAAGGTCTGAAGGCCAGGGATGTCGTTATGTCGCCGAGCTAAGATGCCTTGGGACATTGCGAATTTGAAGGACATTTGGAGCACATGCTCAGAGACTTTTTCGTACTTGGCATTGGCCACGAAACCATACTTCGCAAACTTTTGACTGTAGAGACCCCAACCTTGAGTAAGGCCACAGCGATAGCCCAGGCGTTTATTGTCACCAGTGACAATACGAAGCAAATCTCTCAGCACACAAGTGCTGCTACAAGTACTGTGAACAAAGTGATGTTGTTTTCGAATCGTATGTACAGGGCAGGTCATAAATACATGCAGCTACACGTCCACAGATGTCTCAGAGTCCACCATCAAGGATGATGAATGCAAGGCCATTAACACCTTGTTGACATTGCGGGGGTGATCATCGTTTCCATTCATGCCGATACAAAGAGTACGTTTGCAAGGGCTGTGGAACAATAGGACACCTCCAACGAGTGTGTAGGCGAGCTGCAAAGCCTGTTAAACCTGCAAACCACCATGTTGCTGAGGAGAACAGATCCACGGAGGATCACTACGAACCAGAGCCTCAGATAGAGGAGGCAGAGGTACATGGGGTGCACACATTCATCACGAATTGTCCCCCGATAATGCTGAATGTTGAACTAAATGGACTCCCGATGTCAATGGAGCTGGACACGGGCGCGAGCCAGTCCATCATGGGCAAAAAGACTTTTGAAAGGTTGTGGTGCAACAAGGCCTCAAGGCCAGTCTTAACTCCAGTTCGCACGAAACTAAGAACTTACACGAAAGAACTGATTTCTGTAATCGGCAATGCTACCGTAAAGGTCTCCTACGATGGAGCGGTGCATAAGCTACCACTCTGGGTGGTACCGGGCGATGGTCCCACGCTGCTCGGCAGGAACTGGCTGGGAAAGATACACTGGAACTGGGATGACATCCAAGCACTATCGCCCACTGACGACACTTTGTGTGCCCAGGTCTTAAACAAATTTCCTTCGCTGTTTGAACCAGGCATCGGGAAATTCCAAGGAGCAAAAGTGCAGATGCACCTAATTCCGGGGACGGACCCATCCATCACAAGGCGAGAGCAGTATCGTACATGAAGAGAGAAAGGGTAGAGATCGAGCTAGACCGGCTGCAAAGAGAGGGCATCATTTCCCCGATCGAATTTAACAAGTGGGCCAGTCCTATTGTCCCAGTCCTCAAGGGAGAGGGCACCATCAGAATCTCTGGCAATTACAAAGTAACTATCAATCATTTCTTCCTGCAGGACCAATACCCACGACCAAAGGCCGACGACCTCTTTGCAACGCTGGTAGGAGGAAAGACGTTCACGAAGCTGGATCTGACTTCAGCCTACATGACGCAAGAACTGGAGGAATCATCGAAGGCCCTCACCTGCATCAACACACAAAAAGATCTTTTTGTTTATAACAGATGCCCGTTTGGAATCCAATCGGTGGCGGCAATATTTCAGAGAAACATGGAAAGCTTACTGAAGTCGGTCCCGCACACCGTGGTCTTCCAGGACGACATTTTGGTCACAGGTCGGAACACAATCGAACATCTGCAGAACCTGGAGGAGGTTCTTAGTCAACTCAACTGCGTGGGGCTCAGGTTAAAATGCTCGAAGTGCATTTTCCTGGCGCCTGAAGTGGAGTTCCTGGGAAGGAAGATTGCGGCGGACGGAATCAGGCCCACCAACGCGAAGATGGAGGCAACCGAGAACACACCGAGGCCACAGAATGTGACGGAGCTGCGGTCGTTTCTGGGACTCTTGAACTACTTTGGTAACTTCTTACCGTGTCTCAGCACATTGTTAGAACCATTGCATGTCTTACTACGAAAGGGGGACGAATGGGTTTGGGGCAAAAGCCAAGAAAATGCCTTTGTAAATCGCAAAAATTGTTATGCTCAAACAAATTGCTTGTGTTGTATGATCCATGTAAGCGTTTGGTACTAGCATGTGATTCGTCATCATATGGCGCCGGGTGTGTATTGCAATAAGTTAATGATTTCAGGAAACTGCAGCCGGTTGCTTATGCATCCAGGAGTCTGTCTAAGGCTGAGAGAGCCGACAGCATGATTGAAAAAGAAGCATTAGCATGTGTCTATGGGGTAAGGAAAATGCATCAATATCTGTTTGGGCTAAAATTCATATTGGAAACTGACCATAAGCCACTTATATCCCTGTTCTCCGAGAGTAAAGGGATAAATACCAACGCATCGGCCCGCATCCAGGGATGGGCATTCACGTTGTCCGCATACAACTAACGCCATCAGCCACAGGCCAGGCACAGAAAACTGCGCCGATGCTCTCAGTCGGCTGCCATTGCCCACCACGGGGGTGGAAATGGCACAGCCGGCAGATCTAGCCATGGTTATGGAAGCATTTGAGAGTGAACAATCACCTGTCACTGCCCAGCAGATCAAAATCTGGACAAGCCAGGACCCCTTATTATCTCTAGTCAAAAGCTGTGTGCTTCACGGGAGCTGGTCCAGTGTCACAGTGGAAATGCAGGAAGAGATAAAACCGTTCCAGCAGCGCAAAGATGAAATGTCTATACAGGCAGACTGCCTTCTGTGGGGCAATTGAGTAGTGGTCCCCAAGAAGGGCAGAGACATCTTCATCAATGACCTCCACAGTACCCAGCCAGGCATCGTAATTGTGGTGTCCCTGCACCTTGCTACTGAATCACACGAGGCATGTACTGCAGACACGGTCACTGCGTGACCTTTCTTTATTCCCAGGACCAAGAAGTGATGACCCTGCGTGGGACCTCCCTTTAAATACCTAAGTACCCAGGTGAGGAGTGTCTCCCACAAGTTCACCCCCTGTGATCAAGGTGTGCATTTCCAGGACATATATACAGTGTACAGTGTGGTTGCATGAAGGTTACAGTTACATGAAGGTTACAGTTGTATGAAGGTTGCACACATGATATCACCTCCTCCCGCGCGTCTTTTTGTGTCAAAGGTTAAGTCTTTCAGGTGGTCAACGCTCTCTCGTGGAACGCCGCAGTTGGGGTTCTGGTGGCTGAGCCTTGGCATGCATCTCTGTCACCTGAGGTGATTCTGGCCTGTCCGGGCTGGCCGCAGGGACTGTGCATGTTGGTGAATGTTTTTGTTGCTCGTCCACTGGCAGTGGTGTGAGTGACATCTCATGCTCTTCCTCAAGTTCCTCAGTGTCTATGCTGAACCTGTTCTTTACTTGGTCCAAGTGTTTACAGCATATCTGCCCATTGTTGAGTCTGACCACTATGACCCTATTCCCCTCTTTGCCAATTACGGTGCCCTCAAGCCACTTAGGTCCCAAAGCATTGTTAAGAACAAATACGGGGTCATCGATTTCTATACACCTCCCCCTTGCGTTACGATCATGGCACTCGGTTTGGGACTGGCGCTTGCCCTCAACAATGTCTGCCAGGGCTGGATGAATGAGGGACAGCTGCGTTTTAAGCTTGTGTTTCATGAGTAGTTCCGCTGGCGGGACTCCTGTGAGCGAATGCGGGCAGGACCAGTAGGCCAGCAGGAGGCGCGATAGGCAGTACTGAAGGGAGGGTCCTTGGATACGGAACATGACCTGTTTTATGACTTGAACTGCACGTTCCGCCTGGCCGTTGGAAGCCGGCTTGAACGGCGCTGTCCGGACGTGTTTGATATCATTACCCGACATAAACTCCTGGAATTCACGGCTGGTGAAGCACGGACCATTGTCGCTGACCAGAATGTCCGGCAAGCCGTGGGCCGCGAAAACCGTGCGCAGACTCTCCACTGTGATGGATGTCGTGCACGAGTTTAATATGATGCACTCGATCCATTTCGAGTATGCATCGACAATGATCAGGAACATTTTTCCCATGAACGAGCCCGCGTAGTCTACATGAACGCGTGACCATGGCCTGGTGGGCCAGGGCCACGGACTGAGTGGGGTTTCCCTGGGGGCATTGCCCAGCTGGGCACACGTCGTGCAGCTGTGAACCCAGTGTTCCAGGTCTGAGTCAATTCCCAGCCACCATACATGTGACCGGGCAATGGCCTTCATTAGCACGATGCCAGGGTGCTCGCTGTGGAGTTCCCTGATGAATGCTTCCCTTCCTTTCTGGGGCATGACTACCCGACTGCCCCATAGCAGGCAGTCGGCTTGGATGGAGAGCTCATCCATCCGTCTGTGAAACGGTCTGACTTCCTCGGGGCACGTCTCGTGTGCGGGCACCCAGTCCCCAGTCAGAACACATTTCTTTATCATGGACAAGAGGGGGTCTCTGTTGGTCCAGATTTTGATCTGGCGGGCTGTGATGGGGGAGCCTGCGGTGTCAAAAGCCTCAACGGCCATGACCATCTCAGCGCTTTGCTCCGACGCCCCCTCATTGGTGGCCAGTGGGAGCCCGCTGAGCGCGTCAGCGCAATTCTCGGTGCCTGGCCGGTGCCGTATGGTGTAGTCATACGCAGATAGTGTGAGGGCCCATCACTGTATGCGAGCTGACGCATTGGCATTGACAGCCTTGCTGTCGGACAACAGGGATGTTAACGGCTTGTGGTCCGTTACTAGCTCGAACCACCTACCGAAAAGGTACTGGTGCATCTTTTTCACACCGTAAACACAAGCGAGTGCTTCCTTTTCGACCATGTCATATCCACGCTCTGCCTGTGAGAGCAACCTGGAGGCATAAGCCACCGGTTGGAGTCGGCCATCATCATTACTCTGCTGCAACACGCATCCAACCCCATAGGATGATGCATCACATGTTAAAACCAGTTTTTTACAGGGTCGTACAAGGTCAACAGCTTGTTAGAATAAAGGAGGTTCCGCGCCCTTTTGAAAGCCCGTTCTTGACCGTCCCCCCAAAACCATTCACAACCTTTACGCAAGAGTATGTGTAACGGCTCCAACAATGTGCTTAAGTTTGGCAGAAATTTCCCAAAATAGTTCAAAAGTCCCAGGAATGATCGCAACTCCGACGTGTTGCCGGGCCTGTGCGCCCGGCGGATCACCTCCATTTTAGCTTCAGTGGGCCGGATCCCACCTGCGGCAACCCTCCTGCCCAAAAACTCGACCTCTGGGGCCAAAAACACACATTTGGGCTTTTTCAACCACAAGCCTACCCGGTCCAGTCGGCGTAGCACCTCCCCAAGGTTTTGGAGGTGTTCCTCGGTGTCTCGAACCGTTATTAGGATGTCATCTTGGAACACAATCGTTCCAGGAATAGATTTAAGCAAGCTTTCCCTGTTCCTCTGAAAGATAGCGGCCGCCGAACAAATGCCAAACGGACACCTGTTGTAGACAAATAGCCCCTTGTGCATTGTGATGGTGGTCAGAAGCTTGGATTCTGAGTCATGTAGGCTGAAGTGAGGTCCAACTTGGTGAACAGCTTGCCACCTGCCAACATGGCAAAAAGGTCCTCCGCTCTCAGAAGCGGGTATTGGTCTTGCAGTGTCACTCGATTGATGGTGGCCTTGTAGTCGCCACAAATCCTGAGCGAGCCATCCGCTTTGAGAACAGAAACGATGGGACTTGCCCAGTCACTGAATTAAACTGCCGAGATTATGCCCTCTCTGAGCAGCCTGTCCAATTCACTTTCAATTTTCTCACGCATCACATATGGCACCGCTCTGGCTTTGTGGTGCACTGGTCTGGCGTTCGGGGTGATGCGTATCACTACTTTGGTGCCCTTGAAAGTCCCGACACCGGGTTGAAACAGTGCCTCGAATTTCTGTAGGACCTGTGAGCATGAACTTCGCTCCACAGATGAAATGGCGTGCACATCCCCCCATTTCCAGTTCATCTCGGCTAGCCAGCTCCTCCCCAAAAGTGTGGGGCCATTTCCCGGGACAATCCAGAGTGGCAGCCGGTTCACTGACCCATTATGTGTTACCACCAAGTTTGCACTGCCTAGCACTGGGATGATCTCTTAGGTGTACGTCCGTAGCTGTGTGTCAATGCGTTCCAGTTTTGGCCTGCTAGCTCTGTGTGGTCATAGTCTCTCAAATTGTTGGGCGCGCATAAGGGACTGGCTGGCTCCTGTGTCCAGCTCCATGTGCCATTCAATAAAACTTTCATCATCATGGGTGGCATTTTGGTATATGAGCTGTGGACGTCAGCCACGTGAACCCGCTGAACTTCAGCATCTATGGCTTTGCCCCAAGCATCATCCTGCATTGCAGACCCCTCGTCTGGTTCCTCTGTCTCATAGATTAGCCTCGCTACAGCCTTTCTGCACATTCTGACCAAGTGTCCACTGACGTTACAATTCCTACAGATAAATTGCTGGGATCTGCAGCTTTTCGCAGTATGTCTACCCCCACACCTCCAGCATGAGCTGGGGTTGTTGTTAACAAAAGGACTGTTACCAGGCATTCCTCTCTGATTGTCCCTTTGGTTGTTTCTAAGCGCTCTGATGGTGGGTGTCAATGGTCCCATCACGGGATGCATTGTTCCTCGAGATGGCGTGAATTGCCGATCCCCTTTCCATTGTCCCTGTTGCGGGCCCACGCTAGAGTCTGTTGCTGCCTGGCCAGTTTCTAAATGCCCTTGCCTGCCTGCGGGGTCCTGAGCCGCATTCACAATGTTAACTCCCTGGTCCATCACCACGTTGGAACCAGAGCTGCGCGCGTAAATTAGTTTGGTCTCCTCTTCCCCTGCCATGAAGGTCTGAGCTATCAACTTTCTAAAGTCAAATCCTTGGTCTCTATGAGCTTCCTGAAAAACCCGGCATGACTAATGCCCTCAATGAAGAAGTCCCTTAACATCTCCCCCCTGCAGGCGTTTATGAACTTGCAGAGGCTGGCCAAGCGCCGCAGGTCCGCAACAAAGTCCGAGATGTTTTGTCCCTTCCGACGCTGGTCTGTGTAGAACCGGTGCCGGGCCATGTGTACGCTACTCGCCAGTTTGAGATGCTCACTGATCAGCTGGCTGAGCACTTCGAAGGACATGCCTACCGGCTTCTCGGGTGCGAGCAGGTCTTTCATCAGCGCATACGTCTTTGGTCCGCAGCTGGTCAGTAGATGCGCCCTCCGCTTGTCAGCCACTGCCGCTCCTAGCCAGTCCTTCATGACGAAACTGCTGGAGTCTCTCAATGAAGTCATCCCAGTCCTCACCCACACAGTAACGTTCCTCTGTACTACCGGTGGCCATCCTCGTAGTTCGGTGATTCCCGTTTCTCATCGCCAAATGTGGTGTCCCTGCACCTTGCTACTGCATCACACGAGGCATGTACTGCAGACACGGTCACTGCGTGACCTTGCTTTATTCCCAGGACCAAGAAGTGATGACCCTGCGTGGGACCTCCCTTTAATTACCTGAGTGCCCAGGTGAGGAGTGTCTCCCACAA
Organism: Pristiophorus japonicus; assembly: GCF_044704955.1. Taxonomy (NCBI): domain Eukaryota; kingdom Metazoa; phylum Chordata; class Chondrichthyes; family Pristiophoridae; genus Pristiophorus; species Pristiophorus japonicus. The sequence goes on from NC_091979.1 coordinate 292,702,949, forward strand.
GTTCACCCCCTGTGGTCAAGGTGTGCATTTCCAGGACATATATACAGTGTACAATGTGGTTGCATGAAGGTTACAGTTACATGAAGGTTACAGATGTATGAAAGTTGCATACATGATAGTAATGATGAAAGCGATAGCCAGATCCCCCGTGTGGTGGCCCGGTATCGATGCGGACTTAGAGTCCTGCATTCACAGATGTAATACATGCTTGCAGTTAAGCAATGTACCCAGGGAGGCACCGCTAAGTTTATGGTCTTGGCCCTCCAAACAGTGGTCTAGGTTACACGTTGATTATGAAGGCCCGTTCTTGGGTACAATGTTCCTTGTGGTTGTAGACGCGTACTCCAAATGGATTGAATGTGAGATAATGTCGGCTAGCATGTCTGCTGCCATTACTGAAAGCCTGCGGACCATGTTTGCAACACATGGCCTACCCGATGTCCTGTTGAGTGACAACGGGCCATGTTTTACCAGTGCTGAGTTCAAAGAATTCATGACCCGTAACGGGATCAAACACCATCCATCCATTGGATGGGAAGTGAGCCTCCCTGTGTGTTGTGACTCCCTCCATAAGCATCTGGAGGGATCCATGGGAGAGCCTGGGTGCAGCCATGCACCTTTGTGTAGTGATTGTCAGTGTTTGCAGCACCTCAATGCTGTAGAACACTGACTGAGCTGTCAAAATGAATGTCGGCATGGTCTCTTGAAGGAAACCAGCTGATGATGCGTCATCAAGTGATGTCATCAAATCCATTTCCTTTTAATTGGCCGGGATCCTCGCAGAGCGGGCATAAAAATCCCATCTACATAAAATTACTTGGACAGAGGCGGATGAAGAAGGGAGCGAGGTTCCAATGCACACTCGAAGTCGCCCGCCTCACTCCCGACCCGGTAGGAAAAATCACGGCCATAAATGTAACTAACGGCCCAGTGTAGATACTGCCTGACATGAAAGTCACATCTGAAACTTCTACACTGATAGAATCTATGCACTCATCTTAAAATAACTTGATGAATTTTAATTATTAAATGAATTAGCCTGTTACTCACACCAACTGATGAAATATTAACATTTGATAAAAGTATGTCTATATTTTGACTAAGTGAATATTTTTCTTTCTTCTGAGTTATAACCAAATGCAATAGAAATTAGTATACAGTATTCAAATAAAAAATCTTGATTAATGATTGTACTTGTGTGCAGGACAACAGTGATTATGAAAACGCAGATGAGCATTCTGATGGCTCAGACACTTATGAAGATCCACATGGTGATGGCGATGATGATGAAAATTATGAGCCACCTCCTAGTGAAATTAAAAAGAAAATAGTTCCCCAGTGTTTTAGTACTTCTAAGGGTGAATATGCAGGTAATGTATGTCTGTTCTGTTTTAAGATTTAACGTTCTATTGCTTGTTACTGTCACTTACTGGCTTATTTTTTTCATGAGTATTTGGGACATGTACAGCTCTAGTACTTAATAACTGCACAAAAGTCAGAATAAGTACAAAGTCATCCAAAAAGTTAAAACTTCAATTTATCAGGTGAGCATCTCCAGAAATGCTCACTACCTTAACACTGGTCACTTATAACTAACCAATTCTGTTGGCCATGATGTGCTCAGGCATGCTTTTATACTTTCATCACAGTGGCAGCTTGACTCCTATTGGTACTCGCACCAACTTTCTGAGTAAAATTATCACCAGGAGGAATGGAACTCCTTTGGTCTTTAGTAGCTGCCTTAAAGCAGACAAGTCTTTCCCTCTCATTCCTCTCTGGACACTGGCTCTCACCACCTTAGCTACATGTGCTAAACTACACTTCACTATAGTTGCAGACATTATTACATTTGAGTTTTAAGATGAGTACCCATCTTTCTATACCCAAACAAACTGTGTTTGATTTGTTGTTAAGGCACCTGATCTCATCAGCTTCTGTGTCAAAATGACTTACATCCAAGCTTGGGCACATGAGCTCTATACCCCAAGTCACTGTGCTTGTGAAGATTGGGCCTTAAGAGTTGGTGTCATTGGCTCCTCAGCCGAGGGCTGTGATTTCTACAGCCTTTGTGGAAGAGTGGCACTCCACCTCTTCCATTCCCTAGTCCAGCTGCTGACAAATGCTCAGTGCATCACTCAGTGAAAATCCTTCTGACTCGCCAACCACTTCTTCTCAAGTGGCTGTGTCTGGGCTGGTGCCGGGCAGGTAAGATGCTACAATGGAGTTGGTGAAGATGGGGCAAGAGCTTTGGACCTTCACTTACTGTGGCCAAATGTCTTTGTGCATAGTTCATGGGATAGTGGTAGTTGCACTCACTGCCTCTGCCACCTCCCTCCATAACATCTGGACCACTTCCTGCCCTCATTCCCCAGGACATCTTTTCTTCTGGATCTTATTTTTGCTAGAGAGAGATCCAGCAAATTATCACTAAGTCTAGGAGCCCTTCCTCCTGTAGGGACCACCTCCCCCAGCGCCCCCCCCCCCCCATTCCTTTCTCACTCATTGTTGCCCTGCACAGCTCCCTGCCCCAAAAAAGTGTCCCTTTAATCAGTTGTAGTATTTGAAAAGCTACACCACCATTCAATTCCCCTCCTTCCCAGTGGCAGTAAAGCAAAAGGCAACAATTTTACCAGTGCCATCCTATCCTACCGTAACTAATGAGGACCAGTCCAGGAATCTTGAGTGAGTTAGCAGCAAACTCACAATGGTGGACAGAAGCCTCGTCACTAAACTGCCAGTGGGGGAGGAGCCAACCCACTGTGTCAGTGAAGCATTCTGCCATTGTTTTTATTATTCCTCTGCATTTTATTTTCCATGTGAGAGTAGATATAAAGTCATTGGATGACCATCAGGGATAGTAGTCATCCATTAAACAAAGTTCAACAGCAATGTGGTTTATCAATTCTCCTTCGTAAAACCAGGCAAATTAATTTTTTACAGATTTCTATTTAACAATAACTTTATATGTTACCTGAAGGGCCTTTAGAAGCAAGCTGACTAGTTCAGTACTGGGACAGTGGCTGTTTCTGGAACGAGAAAAGTAAGTCTCCTTATCATTTTCATAGACAACCGACCCATAAACCGGCCAGCAATCCCTTTCTCAAAGCCGCCTCCAATGATGCTACCACGATTGTCACCAACTCCAGTCAAGCGAAACATACCCGCACAGCCACAGGCAGCTGGGAAAATGGAAGAAGGAGAAGCTGATGAGGTAAGGTCATAATAAAAAAGGGAAATCATCCTTTAAATTGCAAGGCTTCACCAGTGGTGTGGGGCCATGCAGTGGGCGATTGTAAGTCAGGATTTTGGATGCACCTGCGTCACTGTAAACTTACAGGAAAGCTGTGCTATCCATATCAGTCCACTTGCAAAGGAGAAATTCTATTAATTATTTCCCTGTGTCAATATATATTGGGTGAACAAGTGGCCTGGACCTTGGATCTTCACTTTGCAGAAGGTGTCATCATAGAATAGGCTTTGTGGTGTTGTCACAGTTGGAAAAGCAAATAAATTACTGAAATGTATAAGTAAATCTGTAGACTAAACTCAAATAATTATTGTTGCCATATTTAAGAACATAAGAAATAGGAGCAGGAGTGGGCCATTTGGCCCTTCAAGCCTGCTCGGCCATTCAACAAGAACATGGCTGATCTTCTACCTCCACTCCACTTTCCTGCTCTATCGCCATATCCCTTGATTCCCTTAATATCCAAAAATCTCACAATCTCTGTCTTGAATATACTCAACGACTGAGCTTCCACAGCCCTCTGGGATAGAGAATTCCAAAGATTCACCATCCTTTGAGTGAAGAAGTTTCTCATCATCTCAGTCCTAAATGACCGACTCCTGAAACTGTGTTCTGAAACTGTGACCCCTGGTTCGAAACTCCCCAGCCAGAGAAAACATCTACCCTGTCAAGCCCTGTAAGAATTTTGTATGTTGCAATGAGATCTTCATTCTCATTCTTCTAAATTCTAGAGAATATAGGCCTAGTCTACTCAATCTCTTCTCATAGGGCAATCCCCCCATCCTAGGAAACAGTTGGTGAACCTTTGTTGCACTCCCTCTATGTCAAGTATATCCTTCCTTAGGTAAGGAGACCAAAACTGTACACAATACTCCAGATACGGTCTCACCAGGGCGCTATATAATTGCAGTAAGACGTCTTTACTCTTATACTCAAATCCTCTTCTAATAAAGGCCAATATATCATTTGCTTTCTTAATTGCTTGCTATACCTGCAAGTTAACTTTCAGTGATTCGTGTATAAAGACACCCAGGTTCCACTGAACACCAACATTTGCCAATCTCTCATCATTTAAAAAGTACGCTGGGTTTCTATTTTTCCTACCAAAGTGGGTAAATTCACATTTCTCCACATTATATTCCATTTGTCATGTTCTTGCCCACTCACTTAACCTGTCTATATCCCCTTCAAGCTTCTTTGCATCCTCCTCGCAACTTACATTCCCACCTAGCTTTGTATCATCAGCAAACTTGGGATATATTACATTTGGTCCCCTCATCAAAATCATTGATCTAGGTTGTGAATAGCTGGGGCCCAAGCACCAATCCTTGCAGTACTCCACTAGTTATAGCCTGCCAACCTGAAAATGACCCGTTTATTCCTACTCTCTGTTTTTTGTCCATTAACCAATCCTCAATCCATGCTAGTATATTACCACCAATCTCGTGAGCCCTAATTTTGTTTAATAACCTCTTGTGTGGCACCTTATCAAATGCCTTCTGAAAATCCAAATACACCACATCCTCAACCTCAACCTCAACATCAACACGTTACAACCTCAAAAATCTCTAACAGATTTGTTAAACATGATTTCCCTTTCCTAAATCTGTGTTGACTCCACCCAATCCTATTATTCATTTCTAAGTTCCCTGTTACCATGTCCTTAATAATGACCCTGAAATTCCAATGCCCCGGGTCCGTACGAAGTTTCTACGGACCCGGGAAGGCACCTGAAAAGCTAATTTTCAGCGTGTAATGCGCATGCGCTGAAAACTGGCTTTTCCGATTTGTCAAGTTTCTGGCTTGACAGATCTCGCGCATGTCGGGAGCGATGACACTTGCAGAGCAAGATTTGCGATATTTACGTATATCTTGCCCAGCAAATGTCCTCAAAAGTCTTGCGCCTGAAAAAGCAGGCGTATAGCCTACTTTTACAGGCGCAAGTGTTAAAAACATACATAAACATTAAAATTAAATTAAATAAACGCATATGAAAACATTTTATTGTTAAAAAAAACCCTCCCCAGTACTGTAAGTTTATTTTAAGGCATAATTAAAAAAACTTTTTAAAAAGTCAGGAAAATATTTTTTATAAGAACTTTAATTTAAATGAATCTTAAATATGTAGTGTATTTTTCTATTTTTTATTAGTGTTTTGTGTGTTTGGGGGGGGTTTCTCATTCATAATAATGGGAACTCCAACTACGGAGTTCCCATTATTATGAATGAGAAAATACTGTACCTTGATTGGCTGCCCAGAGCCATGTGACTCCAGCTCCAGCATATGGATGTCCCAACGTGCACGCGCTCCGATTGAAGGCCTCAGGATCGGAAGTTCGAGCGGGCGCAGCACGTTCAGGTAAGTGCGCATTTTTTTTCCTTTTTTCAGTAGTTTGCCCACGGGAAGACCTCGATTGGAATTTCTGGGCCAATAGATTCTATCATTTTCCCTACTACTGATGTGGGCTAACTGGTCTGTAGTTCCCCATTTTCTCTCTATCTTCTTTCTTAAATAGCGAGGTTACATTTGCTACCTCCTAATCCATGAGAACCATTCTAGAATCTACAGAATTTGTAAGAATATCGATATGTTTTTTGTTTTGTTTCTAATAGAGACCAAACTATAATATGGAAAGGATTTGTTTAAATCATATTCTTTAAAAGCTTGTTTTTTCCCTGTCATGTTCGCAAAAACCCTTCTCTAAACTGCTGATAAGAGCAGCTTTTGAAACACAGGCTTATATCACAGCAGGGAATTCCATGAGGGCATACATCAAAGGATTATTTACATCAGGGATGGTTTGGCGGGTGCAATAAATAAGAGGCAACATTCTGGTGTGAAAAGGAGTACAAATGGTGCCTCTTATCTCTGGTACACTATTTGAAACAAACGGGCAGTGTAAAACATGAGGTTAGGATTACATTCGGCAGGAAGAGAACCCTAAACTAAAAGGGGATAAGGCAGATGCTATTTTTAACTTGGCTAGAGAAGAAAGAGAAGGGAGAGAAGAAGGAAGGAAATGCTGGGAGGCTTCGAGAAGCCATCTTCACGGTTTCTCATTAAATTTTCGCACAATAAGTTTTTGGATGCAGGGCTAACGTGTGCTATTCTGTATGGTTGGTGAGGGTGTTTTAGATTCATGTTTTGTTGGCAATAAATGAAGTGAATTACCAAACATATTGTCTCTAGTTGTATAAATCTGTTTAAAGGATAGGACGGAATTATCCAACAATATTATAAAGCACTGATGATTCCACGTGTGATGTAATGTGTCTGGTGTGATAATTGTCCTCAAGACATCAAGGATTCAGAGAAGGGCAGCAAAGATATTAATCCAAATTTTAGATTATTGAATCATGAAAAGAGGTTAAAGAAGATACATTTAAAATTCCAATTATTAAAATGATGATGGTGGAAATATGCTCCAGGTTTTGAAAATAAATATTTGTGTACAAATAGTACAGAGGAATGTGCAGAACATTGGGACATGATTACAAACTTAAGACATGAGCATAAGGAATAAGTCAACAACTGGTTGCATAGATTGTCACTTCCTGTGGCAAATAAAGCTCGCTTGAAGGGAATTGCCATAAACTTGGGTTTGGAGCACAAAGTTAACTTTGGATCCTGTAAAAGAACTTGTTTGATGGGGTGAGCTGATTGGTCATCTTGTATTGTTATATTCTTGTTTTCCTAAATTATTGGAAAGTTGTATTTAATTCCAGGATGATTACATTGTTCCTGTGGAGGATAATGAACCTGCTGGTGCATACATTGACCCCACAGAGAAAAGTGCTCCTCCAGCAGTGATAAAACGTAAGTTCTGAAGTAGTTCTTGCCAGCTGGCAGGTTGTCAGCTAATTTGCCTTCAAAAGAAAATCTGGTCCACATCCCAATTTGTTGTAGCAGTAGCTGTGTACAACAAACTGTAAAGAAGCACATTTATAATGTGTGCTATTATATATATTTTTTAATCAAGCTTGAGAATTTCAACAGCAAGAACTTGCAGGGAGGCAGATTGGGGCATGTGGTTTCTCACACAGCACAAACCTGGTCACAGCTCGTGTCAGGCAGGTTCGGCATCAAATTAGACACTTCCTCACAGAGAGAGAAGGCTTCATTTTCTAATGGGTGGTTATAGAGTGGCCACCGGTAAAAGTGTCACCTACCCAACCACTTGGCAGGGGTGTGGTGGACATGGGGTTTCAGAATGGATGGTGGCAAGAAACAAAAATAACTTGTAAATCTTATAAAATAAAACCTAAGGCAGATAGTAGACTAATTGACTGTATTTTTCATATCTGATTTTAAACCAATTTGACATTTATCCAGTGGAATTGTTACTTGACAGGATATAATTGTAAATAATTAAATCAATTCTGAAATGATTTTGCAACCCAAAAATACAATATGATAAATGGATGTTATCTCATTATGTGAAATAAATTCCATAATGAACATACTTGTGACTGAATGAAGACATGATCGGGTCTTTAAAGTAATGAAAATATGAGGTGAACAAACTAACTTGGGAATTGAACGTAGGGCTAGTTGGCCAAGTACAAGATTTTTGATAGAAAATTATCATTTAATGTAATGTTTCACATAATACAAGCCTGGACTTTGGGACTTTTTTCAATCCAAAATAATGTATATTAAAATGTTAGATTTTATGAAATTGCAGTCCAACTTGACTCAGTGCTGTAAATCTTACCTGAGTTAGATATTTATGGATTTGAACCTAATTTCAGAGACTTGAGCATATAATATAAGCTGACTCCGGTGCAGTACTGAGGGAGTGCTGCAATGTCTTCCCTCTCAGCCACATTCATCACCCATCTCAGTGGTAGCACTTGTCTCTGAGTCAGAAGGTGGGTCCAAGACCCACACCAGAGACCTGGGCACATAATCCAGGCTGACACTTCATTGCAGTATTGAAGGAATGCTGCAATGTCACAGGTGCTGACTTTCAGAAGAGATATTATCGAAGGTTCTGTCTATTCAGGTAGGCATTAAAGATTCCATAGCACTATTCGTAGAAAGATAGGGAACTTGTCCTGGTGTCCTGGACAATGTATATCTCTCAATCTATACCACCAAAAAAACAGATTCTGGTCTTTATTTCATTGCTGTTTCTAGGACATTGCTGCCATGTTAGTCTACATAACAACAGTGACTGTAGTTCAAATTGGCTGTAAAGTGCTTTGGGATATGCTGAGGATGTGAATGATTCTGGGCGCAATAGGCGATCCAGGCGCAAATTGTGCCAGTTTTGAGAAGTGTTTTTTATTCTCGAGTTTCTGCTCAAATACATTTGCCTAACATCAAACATAAAGTCTGCCATGAATCAGCCAAAGCTTTAGAACGTAATTTAAAAATATACATTTTTGCTTTAAAAAGTATTCCGTGTTATATTTAAGAGTGGTAACTTGGTGCAGTTTCATTAATACAACTGAAAATGGATTTATCACAAAAAATAAGTGTGTCTATGATCTATGAGTTACCCAATTTTAAATAGCTGAAAAAGACTTTTAAAAAGTATATAGAACTATTTGCTAGTTATATTGGTGTATTGTAGTCAGTTTGTTAGTAAATTTTTAAAAACATTAATAAGCCGGATTTTCGGCTTTTGGGTTTTATCGGCGTGGCGTACGGGTTGGGAGAGTGCCAAAAGTCCGACGGTAACGCAATCTGCGGCGTTTCACGTTGGCTCACCTCTCCCCGGTGGTACGTCCCATCGCCGTCGCAAACAACGATCCAAGGATCCCGCCCGGGCTTTGAGACCACGGAGGGTCAATTCGCCGTGAAAACCCGGCCGCAAACTTCTCAAAAATCCGGCCCATTATGTTCAAAAGCTTTTAACATGCGCCTATTAGTAGCCTTGCAGTTAACAGAACCAGCTTAAGTTTTACAAACTCCTCTAGGCCCATAAATGAGCGCAATTAGTGGAAACTCTCAATTGTGATTAATTCATCCTGGGGGAGGGGGGGAGGGGTGTAGCCAGTTTTGTGGGCGGGGCCAGCTTCGAGCACAATTTTTTTTTTAAACTAGCGTAATAGATCATGGAAACTTGATTGACACTGAAACTTGATTTTCAGGGGAATTGCACACAAAAAACCCAGAGCCAATGAGCGGAAACTCCAGGCCCCTACGTTTGTCCAAGTATTGTCTCTCTTTCTTTGACGGGAGAATATATTGAGAATTGGGGCATGGAGTTCAGCGGGCACTTCTGGATTTCTGGTCCATTAAAATTAATAGACGGAAAATCTGGCGAGACTTGCTCGCATCCACGCCCAAATTCTTGATGTGTGCTCCTCGACGCTCTGCGCTGGGAGCGCAAATTTTTTAAATCTATCGTTATATGCAGAAGAATTGTGATACATTTTGATAGAAAGTTTTACACTTAATATAAAACATGTCAACCTTAACTATATTTACTCAAAACATTATTCGTGTTTTATCAGCTCCGATGGTGAACAGAGCAGCCAAACCAGCCAAAAAACCATCAGCCTTGTCCTCAAGTCCCAAAGCAGGATATTTTCATGGTCCAGGTATTCAAATATTTTCTTAACAGGAACCAATTATAAATTATGAGATCTAGTTCAAAATACAGCAAATTTGGTAAAGCATTTCAGTAACAGAACAATTCTGATGTTCCAGCCTCCGGATCATTTGAAAATTGGTCCACTGCCAGGGATTCCCACCAAAATGAGACTAGAGTTTTGTTGTGTCAGGCCTAGAACAAAGGCCTTCGTGCTACCTGTGAAATGTCCACACATTTTTTTTACCTTTGCACCAACCTTTTGGGCCAATGCAATCCATCACTCTGAGAGCAATTGCACAATAGCCTGCAACTTAAAAAAAAATCTTGGAATGGGTTGGACTATCACTCCCCTTGCATTCAATTTAGCCGTGACATAAAGGGAGGATAATGCTTTAGAGATCATATTTCCCAAATTTTCAATTAATTCCACCATGCCTGTCAATATATGGTCAAGCATGTTGTCTGCCACCAGGCCCAAGGAATTGGAAAAGGGGGAGATACACAGCAAGGCAAGAACATGGAGAGAGCATGTCCCTCAGCAATTTTCTGCCTCCTCCTACCACAGATCTGCCAACAAATCGTGGGTGGTGGGGGGGGGGGGGGGGAGTTTGGGGTGAAAAATCCAGCTCAATAATAATTGTATGTGTTAACATCAAAAATATTTTAAAAGCTTATTTCAGCTATCGTAATTGGCAAAGCGTGCTAGAGTGAATTCAAAATGTTCAGGAAATTGAAAAATCATCATGCCTGCTTTATTTGTAAGTGTGCAATGTACATTGCGGCCAAAATTGCCCGTTTCCGAAAGGCCATTAGAGGCGCTAATGGGGCGATAAGGACTCTTCACCCGATGGCAGGTGGCGGAAGTGACCCGCCTAGAATTGTCCCCAGGATGGCCGTGGTGAAAACAGTTTTGCGGCATGCCCCATAATTTTCGCCCCGGGCGGCAAGCCCGCGCCGACCCCTTATTGCCCCGCACCGACCCCTTTGCGCCACATGGGAATGCGCTTGGAGCGGGACAATACCACCGACAGTTTTGCAGGTCGCAAAGCTATGGTGGCTGGGGCGCCCTGACCGCCCTTAAAGGGAAGGGCCTTGTGCCGCCGCCACTGCCTTATTTTTGTCGACCAACTTTGAAGTCGGCACGGCAATAGCGGCCACTGGTTCAACCGGGCCGCCAATTCGGCTGTGCCACCAACATGCAGCCCAGCACTCCTTCTAGGGTGCCGGGCCACTGGTCCGGCCGAAATCCTCCCTGGTAGCCCACTCGGCACCAGGAAAACGGCTGCAGAGTTTGCAGCAGCTCTTCCCTTTAAAAGGGAAGGGACGTTGTGACGTGTCAGCGCGATGCGGCACGTCCGTGTTGCGGTAACATCATCAGCACCGGGCCATGCTTCCGCCTCACTACCGCCCCGCAGAGGTGAATTACACCTCCGATACTGCCCCGCAGCGGTGAATTACACCTCCAATACCGCCCCGCAGCGGTGAATTACACCTCCGATACCGCCCCGCAGAGGTGAATTACACCTCCGATACTGCCCCGCAGAGGTGAATTACACCTCCGATACCGCCCCGCAGCGGTGAATTACACCTCCGATACCGCCCCGCAGCGGTGAATTACACCTCCGATACTGCCCCGCAGAGGCGAATTACACCTCCGATACCGCCCCGCAGAGGTGAATTACACCTCCGATACTGCCCCGCAGAGGTGAATTACACCTCCGATACTGCCCCGCAGAGGTGAATTACACCTCCGATACTGCCCCGCAGAGGTGAATTACACCTCCGATACCGCCCCGCAGCGGTGAATTACACCTCCGATACTGCCCCGCAGAGGTGAATTACACCTCCGATACCGCCCCGCAGAGGTGAATTACACCTCCGATACTGCCCCGCAGCGGTGAATTACACCTCCGATACCGCCCCGCAGAGGTGAATTACACCTCCGATACCACCCCGCAGAGGTGAATTACACCTCCGATACCACCCCGCAGAGGTGAATTACACCTCCGATACCGCCCCGCAGAGGTGAATTACACCTCCGATACTGCCCCGCAGAGGTGAATTACACCTCCGATACCACCCCGCAGAGGTGAATTACACCTCCGATACCGCCCCGCAGAGGTGAATTACACCTCCAATACCGCCCCGCAGAGGTGAATTACACCTCCGATACTGCCCCGCAGAGGTGAATTACACCTCCGATACTGCCCCGCAGAGGTGAATTACACCTCCGATACTGCCCCGCAGCGGTGAATTACACCTCCAATACCGCCCCGCAGCGGTGAATTACACCTCCAATACCGCCCCGCAGCGGTGAATTACACCTCCGATACAGCCCCGCAGTGGTGAATTACACCTCCGATACCGCCCCACAGAGGTGAATTACACCTCCGATACCGCCCCACAGAGGTGAATTACACCTCCGATACTGCCCCACAGAGGTGAATTACACCTCCGATACCGCCCCGCAGAGGTGAATTACACCTCCGATACAGCCCCGCAGAGGTTAATTACACCTCCGATACCGCCCCGCAGCGGTGAATTACACCTCCGATACCGCCCCGCAGAGGTGAATTACACCTCCAATACCGCCCCACAGAGGTGAATTACACCTCCGATACCGCCCCACAGAGGTGAATTACACCTCCGATACCGCCCCACAGAGGTGAATTACACCTCCGATACCACCCCGCAGAGGTGAATTACACCTCCGATACCGCCCCACAGAGGTGAATTACACCTCCGATACTGCCCCGCAGAGGTGAATTACACCTCCGATAACGCCCCACAGAGGTGAATTACACCTCCAATACCGCCCCGCAGAGGTGAATTACACCTCCGATACCACCCCGCAGAGGTGAATTACACCTCCGATACCGCCCCGCAGTGGTGAATTACACCTCCGATACTGCCCCGCAGATTTTTGGGATTCAAAGATTTTCAGAGACATTTAGCTGCCCATCTCACTGGGCGCTGAATTTTCATTTAGTTCAGATTGTGGACCCAAAACGGGGCACGGGGCAATTGTGCCCCTATTATGTTTAAATACGTGTCATGAGTGAATGATACTGGTGCATGGGAAGTTTTACTATAGCATCAATCAGTGAAATAAGTTCAAATTAAAAAATGTTAAATCCAAACTCTGCTTGAGCATGGCTGTACTGGAGTCTCAAGCTGTGTGTAGACTGCTACAGGTAATCTGTTGCTGGGAAAAGATGCTGCAGCCTCTATTATGTGAACTGTACACTTTTAGGTCAAATGTTATTTTAATACTTTTTCATCCAGGTCAAGCTGTCACTCCAGCACAACTGCACAAAGAAAGCTCACAAGATCATGGTAAGAAAATAGAAAACAAACATTTTTTGAATTAAACCATCAATATATATAGTAAAGTTAATAGCTGACAGTGAGTTAAAGGATGTAATTCAATATCAGGGTTCTGCTAGAATTCAGAAACTGCTTGAGCTATGTTCTCAATTTACAAAGTATTAATCCCTGAATTGAATAATGGCCCTTTAACTACCAACCAGCTACTATCATATCTTTTTAATAACTTATTCTTTTGTGATATATATATGTAAACAACAATACATGATGCAAAAACAAACTCTTAAAATGTGTTAATTATTAAGTATAATTATATTCTTGTTTAATGATGTGCCAACAATTATTTCTATAAATGTAATTCTAACTGAATTGGTGCCTAATGGTGGTGGCATATTAGGAGAATCTTTGCTGAACAATCCATTATATTCCAAATTAACCAGTCTTCAGTGTAACAGTATCATGTATGTAACCTCTATGTAACACCATTGCAATAATGTGTATACTTAAGCAATGCACATCTTGACCACAGGGGGTGAACTTGTGGGAGACACTCCTTACCAGGTATATAAAGGGAGGTCTCACGCAGGGTCATCACTTCTTAGTCCTTGGAATAAAGGTTCAGGTCATAGAGTGACCTTGTCCATAGAATGTGGCTTGTGTGGGTTTTGTGCCATTGAGTAAGGACTTTACATTGGCGACGAGAAACGGGAATCAACGACCCACGTGAATGGCCACCGGTAGCACAGAAGAACGGTACTGTGTTGGTGAGGACTGGGACGATTTCATTGAGAGGCTCCAGCAAAACTTTGTCACGAAAGAATGGCTGGGAGATGCAGCGGCCGACAAGCGAAGGGCCCATCTGCTGACCAGCTGCGGACCTAAGACTTATGCGCTCATGAAGGACCTACTAGCACCCGAAAAGCCGGCAGACAAAACCTTTGAAGATCTCAGCAAACTACTCAATGAGCACCTCAAACCGGCGAGCAACATACACATGGCCCGGCACAGATTCTATACCCACCAACGTCGTGAAGGACAGAGCATACCGGACTTCGTTGCGGACCTCCGGCGTTTGGCCAACCTCTGTAAGTTCACAGATGCCTGCAAAGAGGAGATGTTAAGGGACTTCTTTATTGAGGGCATCGGTCATGCGGGGATTTTCTGAAAGTTAATTGAGACCAAGGACTTGACTTTGGAAGCGGCAACGTTGATGGCTCAGACTTTCATGGCAGGGGAGGAGGAAACCAAAATAATATACACGCGCAATTCTGCCTTCAACGCGGCGGGGGATCAGGGAGTCAATATCATAAACACGACTCAGAGCCCCGCAGGCAGGCAAGGGCAGTTCGACACACCCCAGGCAGCAATAGACCCCAGAGTAGGTTTTCAACAGAGACAATGGCAGGCTGAACGGACATTTACGCCATCACAGTGTACAATGCGGTCCAGGATGGGGCCATTGACACCCACTAACAGGGTACTCAAGGACAGTCAAAGGGACAATCAGCAAGGAATGCCGGGTCATAGCTCCTTTGTTCACAACAATGGAAATCTCAGCTCATGCTGGAGGTGTGGGGGCAAACACTCTGCCACGACTTGCAGGTTTCAACAATTTGTCTGCAGAAATTGCAACATCAGTGGCCATTTAGCTCGAATGTGCAGGAAGCCTGTGAACCAGGCTAATTTCTGAGGTGGATGGACCAGAAGAGGGGTCTGTGATACAGGATGACTCTTGGGGCAAATCAATGGACGCTGAAGTTCAGCGAGTTCACAGCTCATATACCAAAACGCCACCAATGATGATGAAGGTTCTATTAAATGGCATCCCTGTACACATGGAGCTGGACACGGGCTAGCCAGTCACTCATGAGTGTTCAACAATTCAAAAAGCTATGGCCACACAAAGCCAGTAGACCCAAACTAGAATGCATTGAGACACAACTACGGACGTATACCAAAGAAATCATTCCAGTACTAGGCAGTGCAATGTTGGTGGTCGCACACAATGGATCAGTGAACCGGCTGCTGCTCTGGATTGTCCCGGGCAATGGTCCCGCACTGTTGGGAAGGAGCTGGTTAGCTGAGATGAACTGGAAATGGGGGGATGTGCACGTAATGTGGAGCGAAGTTCATGCTCACAAGTCCTACAACAATTTGAGTCACTATTCCAACCTGGCATCGGGACGTTCAGAGGTACCAAAGTAGTGATGCGCATCACCCCGGATGCCAGACCAGTGCACCACAAAGCCAGAGCGGTGCCGTATGTGATGTGGAAGAAAATTGAGAGCAAATTGAACCGTTTGCAGAGAGAGGGCATCATCTCGCCCGTTGAATTCAGCAACTGGGCGAGCCCCATCGTTCCCGTCCTAAAAGTAGATGGTTCTGTCAGGATCTGTGGCGACTACAAGGCCACTATCAACCGGGTGTCCCTACAAGACCAATACCCTCTCCCGAGAGCGGAGAATCTTTTCGCCACGCTGGCAGGCGGCAAGCTGTTTACCAAGTTGGATCTCACTTCAGCCTACATGACACAAGAACTGGCCGACGAATCTAAACTACTGACCACCATCACGACGCACAAGAGACTGTTAGTTTACAACAGGTGCCCGTTTGGCATTCGATCAGCGGCCGCGATTTTTCAAAGAAACATGGAAAGCCTGCTTAAATCCATTCCTGGAACAATCGTATCTCAGGACGACATCCTCATCACGGGTCGTGACACCGAGGAACACCTCCACAACCTGGAAGAGGTGCTACGCCGACTGGACCGGGTAGGCCTGCGACTCAAGAAGTCTAAATATGTGTTTTTAGCTCCTGAGGTTGAGTTCCTGGACAGGAGGGTTGCTGCAGATGGGATTCGGCCCACCGAATCCAAAACAGAGGCGATTCGACGAGCACCCAGGCCCGGCAACACATCGGAGTTGCGTTCATTTCTGGGACTCTTGAACTATTTCGGGAACTTTCTGCCGAACTTAAGCACATTGTTGGAGCCGCTTCATGTGCTCCTGCGTAAGGGTTGTGATTGGTTTTGGGGGGACTGTCAAGAACGGGCTTTCAATCGGGGGCGGAACCTACTTTGTTCAAATCAGTTATTGACCCTGTACGACCCCCGTAAGAAATTGGTTCTGACATGTGATGCATCGTCCTTTGGGGTTGGGTGCGTGTTGCAGCAGAATAATGCTGAGGGCCAACTACAACCTGTGGCTTATGCTTCCAGGTCACTCTCTCAAGCAGAACCGGGATATGGGATGGTTGAGAAGGAGGCACTTGCGTGTGTCTATGGTGTAAAAATAATGCATCAGTACCTTTTTGGCAGGAGGTTCGAATTAGAAACGGACCACAAGCCAGTAACATCCCTGTTGTCAGACAGCAAGGCTGTCAATGCCAACGCGTCAGCCCACATACAGCGATGGGCTCTCATGCTGGTTGCTGATGACTACTCCATCCGACACCGGCCTGGCACCGAAAATTGTGCCGACGCGCTCAGCAGGCTTCCACTGGCCACCACCGAGGGGGCAGTGGAGCAAAGCGCTGAGATGGTCATGGCCGTTGATGCCTTTGACAGCGCAGGCTCCCCCATCACAGCCCGCCAGATCAAAATCTGGACCAACAAAGATCCCCTCCTATCTTTGATTAAGAAATGTGTCCTGACTGGGGATTGGGCGCCCGCACATGGAGCATGCCCTGAGGAGGTCAGACCGTTTCACAGGCAGATGGATGAGCTCTCCAACCAAGCAGACTGCTTACTATGGGGCAGCCGGGTAGTCATGCCCAAGAGAGGCAGGAAGACATTCATCAGGGAACTCCACAGTGAGCATCCAGGCATCGTTCTGATGAAGGCCATTGCCCAGTCACATGTTTGGTGGCCAGGAATTGATTCACACCTGGAACACTGTTCGCAGGTGCACGACGTGTGCCCAGCTGGGTAATGCCCCCAGGGAGGCCCTGCTCAGCCCCTGGCCCTGGCCCACCAGGCCATGGTCACGTATTCATGTAGACTACGTGGGCCCGTTCATGGGAAAAATGTTTCTCATTGTGGTAGATGCGTACTCAAAATGAATCGAGTGCATCATTTTCAATTCGTGCACGACATCCACCAGTGTGGAGAGTCTACGTGCGGTCTTTGCAACCCATGGCTTGCCGGACATTCTTGTTAGCGATAATGGCCCATGTTTCACAAGCTACGAATTCCGGGGCTTGACAAGGTGGATGCAGAGAGGATGTTTCCACTGATGAGGGAGACTAGAACTAGAGGGCATGATCTTAGAATAAGGGGCCGTCCATTTAAAACTGAGATGAGGAGAAATTTCTTCTCTCAGAGGGTTGTAAATCTGTGGAATTCACTGCCTCAGAGAACTGTAGAAGCTGGGACATTGAATAAATTTAAGACAGAAGTAGACAGTTTCTTAAACAATGAGGGGATAAGGGGTTATGGGGAGCGGGCGGGGTAGTGGAGCTGTGTCCATGATCAGATCAGCCATGATCTTATTGAATGGCGGAGCAGGCTCGAGGGGCCGTATGGCCTACTCCTGTTCCTATTTCTTATGTTTTTATAATTCAACGGAAATTTATTGCCTACTTTAAAAGCCTTTGGCCTGCCCCCACGACATCAGCGGAACCTCTGGTCCCCGAGGGCCCCAGAAGAGGCCCATGCACCAGATTCCTTCGAGCAGAGGCAGCGTGAGGCAAGAGGCCAGGAACACCCATTAATATCTTGGAGAAACCTGGCAAAGGGATCCTGACACCTCCACCCCATTTTCTTTTTCACTGTGCCTGGGGAGCACTAATTCAATGTAGATGAAAATCCACCCTAATATTTAGGATGCACCTTCTTCCTACCCACCCCATTCATAGTTTGCAAGGAAATAATTGAGGGCAATTTTTGGCTCAAAACTAACTTTTTGAATCTTATATTTCTTTCTATAATTTAAAGATTAATTAGGCACCCAGTAGATATTCAGTTTTTTTTTTTTAATTGTGCTCCTATCTCCAACCCTGCTAGTTGACATGAATTAGATTTTGAATTGGATAATTTGATTCATAAATTCAACAACCGATGTACCAATAAATAAAATCACAAGACATTTCATTTCTCATGGAAACATGTCAATGTATTTCCTATTTATTTTCTTTTAATGTGTGTATATCTCTTTATATCTCCTGCACACAGATGTGTATGAAGTTCCAGATACAGAGGTAAGCTTTTGATGCATCAGGTTTAAACATTTCAGGTTTAACTTATATTATGCACGTGATACCATAAACTGTAGGGAAAATGCAAGTTCTTGAAAGTTCGACTTTTATTTGGCACCTTTGGTATGTCTTTCGAAATGGTTTTGTAGGTGCTAATTCCACCTGAAGAGTCAAGTGCAAATGGCACTCTAACCTCCAGTCTCAGCAAAATTGAATAATCTAGATGCAAACTCAGATGGGCTTATTTGTGGAAGAGGAAACAGTGCACAAATGAAATAGTGTAACAATGAAGGGACAATTTCGGCAAGCTTTTGAAGAGCCTTAAAAGGCCGCTAAACCCACCGGCAGTAGCTGCTGAGGCTGAAGGGATGTAGGAGACAGAGGGAACCCTAGGTGCAGAGGTGAGTCTTCAGACAGCCCGGTACCCAAGCCTCTCTTTGTTCGCTGCTGAAGTGGAGGTAGTGCTGTATGAGTTGCTTGCTAGGAGGGTTGACCTCTGTGCTCAAGCATAGTACCATCCCTATAAGTCAGCCCAAAGGCATGACTGCAAGGGGGTGCAGCCAATTTTCAGGCCACAGCGTGCCATTACTATCCACCCCTGTACCAGGCAGATGCTGCAAGGCCGCCATTGGCAGCAGATGACAGTTATTCATCTGACTCTCTGCTATCCTAGGTCCCAAGAAGGCAGGTCCCTCTGGTCATTCCCAGGTTGGTGTAACAGGGCTTACGGAAATGATTGGTGGCACCTTGGCAGGTGGGGCCAATCAGACAACATTGGCGCTTGCTCACCTTGGCATGCCATCCTTCATGCAGTGCCATGTATAGCAAGTTGTCTGATTGGCCCCACCTGCCAAGGTGCCACCAATCATTTCCATGCTGTGATTGGAGTGATGCCACGAAGGGATGTGCTCCTTTGGAAAGCCAAGCAGATCTCCCACAGTGAGGCTCTTAATCTGCAGAAGCAGGTGTGTGGGTGCCGTCAGGCAGCTTTCCGTAACTGGCATCCCTCCCCAGGTCATCATCTTTCTCCGAACGCAGCAGTTTGAAGTATCTCAACTTGCAAACACACTGGTGCCCATAAAAGAGGCAAAACATAAACTACTTTGAAAAGGCTTACAAAAGCCAAAATGCCGACACAAAAAAAAATCAAAAACAAAATTACCACCAAGAGCCTAGAAAAAAATACCTCTAACCACTTAAACATCTGTGGGCTTTGTAATGGGCCACCCACTTGAAGGACCATCCTAGGTTCCCTTCCCTCCAGCTTCTCTGGGTCAGCAGTGGCTCTGTTCGCCTCTGAGTCAGAAGATTGTGGGTTTGAGTCCCACTCCACAGACTTGAGCACAAAAATCTAGGCTGACACTCCACTGTTGGAGGTGCCATCTTTCAGATGAGACATTAAACCAAGGCCCTCAGATGGATATAAAAGATCCCATGACACTATTTTGAAGAGCAGGGGAGTTATCCTTGGTGTGCTGGCCAATAAACATCATTAAAACAGATTATATGGACATTATCACTATACTTTGTGTGGGAGCTTGCTGTGCGCAAATTCGCTGCTGTGTTTCCTACATTACAACTGTGACTATACTTCATAAAAAGTACTTAATTGGCTGTGAAGTATTTTGGTGGTCGTTAAAGGCGCTATATAAATACAAATCTTTCTTTACGTGGTATCCTGTTGTATTTGAAGTGGTGCATTTCGCTCCCTCCCTCTTTTTACGCAGAGAACAAAGCTCTCACTTGCTTCAGATGAGCCCCACCTGGAGAATGGAGCGGGACCAGGATTAGGTCATGATCCAGTGGGAATCCTTCCTGCTTGATTTCACTGTCCAGTATGCCCCATTTATGCCCAAAATCAAGGGGCACCAGACCCCTAAAATTGACTCCTTAATCATCTTATTGAAAGCTACACATACCAATGCGCCTTTATACGTAATCCAAAATGTTGTATTATGTAAGTTAAGCATGCATACCAATAAAACAATACTCTAATGGCATTCATAATATCTTTTGATTTTAAAGTACTTTTTTTTTTTAGGAAGCTTCACCACCACTGCACAGGTGCGTCACACTTGATTAATGTAAAAGGAATGGTCCAAGAAATCACACATTTATTGAATGAGAGCATGGAGTTTGACATATTTAGTGGCTATCCCAATGCAGTTATTTAATGAGGCTGTCTTGTCATCAATAATTTTTTTTTATAAAACATTCTGAAAATCTGCATCCCTTTGATCCCATTGTAAGCGAAGGGATCAATTCATCTGATCCTGCTGGAATATCCAGGGGCAGGGGAGTGTCCCCTTATTGTGAAACTAGCAGGCCCTAATGGCACTCTGGGTGAATCTAGGACACTTGTTAGAAGGGGGGGAGGGGAATAAGGCACTCGTTTATGTGTCTGTCACCACACGGACACTTTTTATTGGGCATGTCCCATGTGCAAGAAGACCAATTCATCCACAAACATAGCAGCTTTTCTTCGGGATTCCAGGTAAGGGCTCATCGATGTCCGGCAAGGCCAATTGGCCTCATTTCTCCCAGGGCACCAGCTGCCCGGAAACCCAAACTGGGACCGAGAACACTCAGGCTGGCTGCATCCTTGCTCACATATGGAATAATGTTTGGGGCAGGTGGAGCTTTTGCCCCAAACAGGACTCCCCAGGAAACTTGCAGCAGAAGCTGGCAGCCAATGGACTTATCCTGGGAATGCATTAGAAAGGCCTCAAGAATTTCAGGGCCGTTATTAAAACTGATGATTGATGTTATCTTTTTAATATCTATTTCTGATCAGTCTTTTTGAATATTTGCTTGTAAACAGTACGAATATCATAGCTGCAGAATGACTTGAAAGAGTTATTGTCCCCAGCATTAATACAGATGATTTAGCTGGCACCTTTGTAATGATAGCTCAAGGGCTAAGGATTACTTTTGCTGATGTTAGGCTGGTTCCATTATAAGACCAGTGCACCAGAAGTACCCAGGTATTCGGTTATTTTTATGCTGTAGTTGTATAGCTACTTAAGAAATTAACAAAAAATTACTGGAGAGAAATTGTGATTTTTTTTCTAGTTAATTACCTTTTAAATGACTGAATCTCCACTGTCCTTTTAGTATCAAATGAACTGCATAGCAGTAAGTGTTTGTTTAATATTGTGAGTGTAGTCACTTTTTTTTCATCCAGTTATATACCACATACCAGGCATAATCATAAAAACTTTGTCATAAGATCTTTAACACAGATCTGAGTGGCAACTCGAACTTTCCTCTTGCTGCTTTGTATAAGAGCGCCCCCAGGTGGCCACTTCAAATATTTTTATCCCACTGTGGATAACAATTATACTGTCTTCTGCAGCATACAAGAACCCTTTTTAATAAGATTTTACCTTAGATCCAAAATGTTACTGTGGCTTTTTGCTAACATAAACATTCTTCATTTTAAATTCTCTGTAATCTAAAAGTGATATTTCCTTCAGTGCCTAACTTTGAAATCTGCCAATTAATCCAGTTGATTAACACTCAAGCAAGTAGGTCACCAGCTGAAACTGGTCAGAATATAGGATATCTTGCTAGACTGTTGCTAGAAAGAAGATAACACGATCAGTCTTTCATGCTGCATTAGTTTCCTCTGGAACAATTGATAAGACGCAGATTGTAACACACTTGCACCCACCCTGAATCATGCACCAGGAAAGTGAGTTAGGAGAGGCCTGCAGCAGTGGCCATGGTTGGGCCTTTCTGAGTGCTGTTAGTGATTTCTGGCCCAATATACCTAAAAACAAACAAAGGGACTTCATGCGGGCTGTTGAGTGCCCCTCTCCAATCCTCTGATCAGAGAGGGGTAGAAATCAAACCCTTAACGTGCAGGTCTTCTGAACGCTTCTCCAAAGGGGCACTCTACTGTCTAAACTACAGGAAAATGAGGCAGGAGTGGTGGAAATTTCCCTTCTCTCCTCATTTCTAGGAGAACATTTGGCCTGTGCCTGTTGCAGGTACGGGCTCATCCTTCTGGGGAATCCCCAGAAATCCTGGAACTACGCAAGTCTTGAGATCCCCATTTCCTAACCAGGAAAATTGGCCCCAATTTTGGTTTCAATTGTATGCTTTTTAAACTCTTAGGAGATTCTATGCAATCATGACTATCTGCATATTCTAATTAGATAAATTCTTTATTACTGTCTAAAGGGCCAAGCCGCAACTTCCTAAACCAGGGTCCACGGGAACAGGAAGTCCATTATTACTTCCTCGCTCTTTTCCAAAAATGACCAGTGCACCAGAAGTACCCAGGTATCTGGTTATTTTTATGCTGTAGTTGTATATTTACCTATATGCCTTATGTGGAAACAAGAAGCTAGCAAACACTACCAGTGTAGCTGACTATGTGTGTGGGAAGTATATCCAGCTGTAGCTCCTGACAGTTCGCATTGCGGCACTGGAATTGCGGATGGATTCACTCTGGAGCATCCACGATGCTGAGGATATCGTGAATAGCACATTTAGTGAGTTGGTCCTACCACAGGTAAAGATTGCACAGCCAGATAGGGAATGGGTGACCATCGGGAAGAGCAAGGGAAGGCAGGTAGTGCAGGGGTCCCCTGCGGTCACCTCCCTCCAAAACAGATACACCGTTTTGGGGACTGTTGAGGGAGGTGGCTCATCAGGGGAAGGCAGCAGCAGCCAAGTCCATGGCACCAGGGGTGGCTCTGCTGCACAGGAGGGCAGGAAAAAGAGTGGGAGAGCTGTAGTGGTAGGGGATTCTATTGTAAGGGGAATAGATAGGTGTTTCTGTGGCCGCAAACGAGACTCCAGGATGGTATCCCTGTTGCAAGGGTCAAGGATGTCTTGGAGCGGCTGTAGTGCATTCTGGAGGCGGAGGGTGAACAGCCAGTTGTCGTGGTGTACATAGGTACCAAAGATATAGGTAAAAAACAGGATGAGGTCCTACAAGCTGAATTTAGGGAGCTAGGAGTTAAATTAAAAAGTAGAACCTCAAAGGTACCAGTGCCACGTGCTAGACAGAGTAGGAATCGCAGGATAGCTCAGTTGAATACGTAGCTTGAGGAATGGTGCAAGGGGGAGGGATTCAAATTCCTGGGACATTGGAACCAGTTCTGGGGGAGGTGGGACCAGTACAAACAAGACAGTCTGCACCTGGGCAAGACAGGAACCGATGTCCTAGGGGGAGTGTTTGCTAGTGCTGTTGGGGAGGGTTTAAACTAAAAAGGCAGGGGGATGGGAATCTATGCAGGGAGGCAGAGGGAAGTAAAAAGGGGGCAGAAGCAAAACGTAGGAAGGAGAAAAATAAGAGTGGAGAGCAGAGAAATCAAAGGCAAAAATCAAAAAAGGCCACATTACAACATAATTCTAAAAGGACAAAGAGTGTTAAAAAAAACAAGCCTGAAGACTCTGGGTCTCAATACGAGGAACATTCATAATAAGGTGGATGAATTAACTGCGCAGATAGCTGTTAACAAATATGATGTAATTGGGATTACGGAGACATGGTTCCAGGGTAACCAAGGCTGGGAACTCAACATCCAGGGGTATTCAATATTCAGGAAGGATAGGCAGAGAGGAAAAGGAGGTGGCGTAGCGTTACTGATTAAAGAGGAGATTAACGCAATAGTAAGGAAGAAAATGAGCGAGGATGATGTGGAATCTATATGGGTAGAGCTGCGAAACACCAAAGGACAGAAAACATTAGTGGGAGTTGTGTACAGACCACCAAACAGTAGTAGGGAGGTTGGGGACGGAATCAAACAGGAAATTAGGGACGCGTGCAATAAGGGTACAGCAGTTATCATTGGTGACTTTAATCTACTTATTGATTGGGCCAACCAAACTGGTAGCAATACTGGATGAGGATTTCCTGGGACGGTTTACTAGACCAATATGTCGAGGAACCAACTAGTGAGCAGGCCATCCTAGACTGGGTCTTGTGTAATTAGAGAGGATCAATTAGCAATCTGGTTGTGCGAGGCCCCTTGAGGAAGAGTGACCATAATATGGTAGAATTCTTTATTAAGATGGAGAGTGACACAGTTAATTCAGAGACTAGGGTCCTGAACTTAAAGAAAGGAAACTTCGACGGCATAAGACGTGAATTGGCTAGGATAGGCTAGCGAATGATACTTAACGGGTTGATGGTGGATAGGAAATGGCAGACATTTAAAGATCACATGGATGAACTACAACAATTGTACATCCCTGTGTGGCATAAAAATAAAAAAGGGAAGGTGGCTCAACCATGGCGAATAAGGGAAATTAGGGAAAGTGTTAAATCCAAGGAAGAGGCATATAAATTGGCCAGAAAAAGCAGCAAACCTGAGGACTGGGAGAAATTTAGAATTCAGCACAGGAGGACTAAGGGTTTAATTAGGAGGGGAAAATAGAGTATGAGAGTAAGCTTGCAGGGAACATAGAAACCGACTGCAAAAGCTTCTATTGATATGTGAAGAGAAAAAGATTAGTGAAGACTAATATAGGTCCCTTGCAGTCACAATCAGGTGAATTCATAATGGGGAACAAGGAAATGGCAGACCGATTAAACACATACTTTGGTTCTGTCTTCACTAAGGAAGACACGAATGACCTCCCGAAAATACTAGGGGACCGAGGGTCGAGTGAGAAGGGGGAACTGAGGGAAATCCTTATTCGTCAGGAAATGGTGTTAGGGAAATTGAAGGGACTGAAGGCCGATAAATCTAAATGGTCTGCATCCCAGAGTACTTAAGGAAGTGACTCTGGAAATAGTAGATGCATTGGTGGTCATTTTCCAACATTCCATGGACTCTGGATCAGTTCCCATGGATTGGAGGGTAGCTAATGTAACCCCACTTTTTAAAAAAGGAGGGAGAGAGAAAACAGGGAATTATAGACCGGTTAGCCTGACATCGGTGGTGGGGAAAATGCTGGAGTCAACTATTAAAGATGCAATAGCAGCGCATTTGGAAAGCAGTGACAGGATCAGTCCAAGTCAGCATGGATTTATGAAAGGGAAATCAAGCTTGACAAATCTTCTAGAGTTTTTTGAGGATGTAACTACTAGAGTGGATAAGGGAGAACCAGTAGATGTGGTGTATTTGGACTTTCAAAAGGCTTTTGACAAGGTCCTACACAAGAGATTAGTGTGCAAAATTAAGGCACATGATATTGGGGGTAATGTATTGACGTGGATAGCGAAATGGTTAGCAGACAGTAAGCAAAGAGTGGGAATAAACGGGTCCTTTTCAGAATGACAGGCAGTGACTAGTGGGGTGCCGCAGGGTTCAGTGCTTGGACCCCAGCTATTTGCAATATAAATCAATGATTTAGACAAATGAATTGAATGTAATATCTCCAAGTTTGCAGATGACACTAAGCTGGGTGGCAGTGCAAGCTGCGAGGAGGATGCTAAGAGGCTGCCGGGTGACTTGGACAGGCTAGGTGAGTGGGCATGGCAGATGCAGTATAATGTAGATAAATGTGAGGTTATCCACTTTGGTGGCAAAAACAGGAAGGCAGATTATTATCTGAATGGTGACAGATTAGTAAAAGGGGAGGTGCAACGGGACCTAGGTGTCATGGTACATCAGTCATTGAAAGTAGGCATGCAGGTACAGCAGGCAGTAAAGGAAGCAAATGGCATGCTGGCCTTCATAGCGAGGGGATTTGAGTATAGGAGCAGGGAGGTCTTGCTGCAGTTGTACAGGGCCTTGGTGAGACCACACCTTGAGTATTGTGTTCAGTTTTGGTCTCCTAATCTGAGGAAGGATGTGCTTGCTATTGAGGGATTGCAGCGAAGGTTCACCAGACTAATTCCTGGGATGGCAGGACTGACATATGAGGAAAGACTGTATCAGCTAGGCTTATACTCACTGGAATTTAGAAGAATGAAAGGGGATCTCATAGGAACATATAAAATTCTGACGGGACTGGACAGGTTAGATGCAGGAAGAATGTTCCCGATGTTGGGAAAGTCCAGTACCAGGGGACACAGTCTAAGGATAAGGGGTAAGCTATATAGGACCGAGATGAGGAGAAACTTTTTCACCCAGAGAGTTGTGAACCTGTGGAATTCTCTGCCACAGAGAGTTGTTGATGCCAGTTCATTGGATATATTCAAAAGGGAGTTAGATGTGGCCTTTACGGCTGAAGGGATCAGAGGATATGGAGAGAAGGCTGTGTTAATATCTCAGAGGGAGGGTATTATCATGTATGTACTTTTGAAATCACTAGCCACTAGGTGGCGTCACTGTTGTAGGCCATTGAGGTTGAATGATCAGCCATGATCATATTGAATGGCGGTGCAGGCTCGAAGGGATGAATGGCCTGCTCCTGCACCTATTTTCTATGTTTCTATGTTGTGTATGCAATAACTGTTAGACTGAGTACTGTTTAACTCCAAGAGGTATGACGTTGGCTCTGCTTTATTAATGCCCAAAGTGACTAATATACAAAACGGCTGGCCTTTTATACTTAGGCTGCACACACGTGCATGCAGCTCAATGGCCTACAACAGTGACACCATCTAGTGGCTAGTGATCCCAAAAGTACATGCATGACAATACCCCCCTCTGAGATATTAACACAGTATTTTACAAATTGAGACGGTCCGGTGTTTTACCCTCCCGGGTTGATCGTCTCAGTTCAACTCCAGCCTTGGGTGAGTGTTCAGAGTCTGTTGTGACTGGTGGCTGGGTGGCTGACCTGGTGGGAGTGGCAATGGCCATGTCAGGGATTGAAAGTCCATTTAAATTGAACATGTCAGTGATTGAAAGTCCCGATTCACTGATGACCACTGAGTCCTCTGATGACTGGGGGTAGGTTGTGTGGTCGTCGATTGTCTCTTCCTCCAACTGTTCCGGTTCGTCTGATCCATATGTTTCCTGCATGTTTGCCCATTTTTGAGCTTGACAATAAATACTCTATTGCCCTCCTTGGCCATGACAGTACCAGCGATCCACTTGGGATCCTGACCATAATTCAGAACATATACAGGATCATTTACAGAAATATCGCGTGATACAGCTGTGCGATCATGATACCCTTGCTGACTTTGTCTTCTATATTCAACATGATTATTCAAGTCAGGATGTACAAGAGATAGCTTGGTCTTAAGACCTCTCTCATCATTAGTTCAGCAGGCGAGACCCCGGAAAGCGTGTGTGGTCTTGTCCTGTAACTAAGCAGAATGCATGACAGGCAGGTCTGCAGTGACCCTTGGGTTACTCGCTTCATACTCTGCTTTATGATTTGGATAGCACGTTCTGCTTACCCATTGGATGCAGGTTTGAACGGTGCTGACCTTACATGTTTGATACCATTGAGTTTCATGAACTCTTGAAACTCCTGACTGGTGAAGCACGATCTGTTGTCGCTAACAACGATTTCAGGCAGACCACGTGTTGCGAACATGACACTTAGATTCTCAATGGTAGCTTTGGGTGTGCTGGATGACATGATTATACACTCTATCCACTTCGAACATGCATCCACCACAACTAAAAACATCTTCTCCAGGAAGGGACCTGCAAAGTCTATATGGATCCTGGACCATGGTTTGGATGACCACGACCACAGACTCAGCAGCGATTCCGCTGGTGCTTTACTGAGCTGCATGCAAGTGTTGTACTGATGCAAACATGATTCCAGCTCAGAGTCAATTCTCGGCCACCAAACATGAGACCTGGCGATGGCTTTCATCATTATAATGCCGGGATATGCCCTATGTAGCTCACGTACACATTTCTCTCTCCCTTTCTTAGGCATAACAACACGATTGCCCCACAGTATACAATCCGTACAATCCGACTGAATAGACAGTTCGTCTTTGAGACGAATGTAAAGTTTGGTCTCCTCGCACATTTGCTTGGGTATGGCAGATCAATCACGTTTGAGGATGCAACTCTTCACCACCAATAAAATCAGGTCCTGGCTGGTCCAGGTCTTAACTTGTTGAGCCGTGACAGGGGTTCCTTCACTCTCAAAAGCATCCATAACTAACAATAGATCCGCCGGTTGTGGCGTTTCCACCTCCGGTGTGGGCTACGGCAGACGGTTCAAAGCATCGGCACAATCCTCGGTGCCAGGTCTATGGTGAATGACATAATCATAGACAGATAATGTCAGCGCCCACCTCTGGATGCGGGATGAAGCATTGGTATTGATGCCTTTGTTTTCAGAGAACAGTGAAATGAGCGGCTTGTGATCTGTCTCCAGTTCAAACCGAAGACCAAAGAGGTACTGATGCATTTTTTTAAACCCATACACACAGGCTAGTGCTTCTTTCTCTACCATGCTGTAGGCTCTTTCCACTTTAGACAAACTTTTTGAAGCATATGCGACTGGTTGAAGTTTACCGGACTCATTAGCTTGTTGGAGCACGCAACCAATTCCATATGACGAAGCATCACAGGCCAATACTAAACATTTACATGGGTCATAGTGTACCAGCAGCTTGTTAGAGCAAAGCAGATTAGTGGCTTTCTCAAAAGCTCTGTCTTGAGATGCACCCCACACCCAGTTGTCGCCTTTTCTTAGCAGCATGTGCAGTGGTTCTAATAAGCTGCTCAATTTAGGTAGGAAGTTACCCAAGTAGTTGAGTAGACCCAGGAACAAACACAGCTCCGTCATATTCTGCGGCTTGGGTGCATTCTTGATGGCCTTGGTTTTCGTGTCCGTGAGGCTGATGCCGTCAGCAGCAATTTTCCTCCCCAGCAATTCGACCTCTGGTGCCATGAAGATGCACTTCGAGCGTTTCAGTCTGAGTCCCACTTTGTTCAGACGATGTAGAACCTCTTCCAGGTTGTTCAGATGTTCCTTGGAGTCACGACCTGTGATCAGGATATCATCTTGGAACACGACGGTTCTGGGAACGGACTTCAGTAGACTCTCCATGTTCCTCTGAAATATTGCTGCAGCCGAGCGAATTCCAAAAGGACACCCGTGATAAACAAACAGTCCTTTATGTCCTTAATGCACGTAAGTCTCTTCGACGTCTCGACCAACTCCTGTGTCATGTAGGCCGACGTCAAGTCCAGTTTGGTGAAAGACTTCCCCCCAGCTAGCATTGCAAACAAGTCATCAGCCTTCGGTAACGGGTACTGATCCTGTTTCAAAATCCTGTTGATCGTAGCCTTGTAGTCTCCACAGATTCAGCACTTTTCAGCACAGGAACAATGGGGCTGGCCCATTCATTAAATTCAACCGGTGATATGATCCCTTCACACTGGAGTCTGTCCAGTTTGATTTTGACCTTCTCCCTCATCATATACGGAACTGCCCGAGCTTTATGATGGACGGGTCTTGCATTCGAGTCCATGTGGATCTGCACCTTGGCTCCCGTGAAGTTGTCGATGCCTGGTTCAAACAGAGAGGGGAACTTGCTCAGTACTTGGGCACTTGTATCTTTCTCCGACGACAACGCCTTGATGTCGTTCCAATCGCATCTGATTTTTTCAAGCCAGTTCCTGCCGAACAGCACTGGGCCATTGCCTGGGACAATCCATAGCGGTAATTCGTGAACCGCACCATCATACGATACTTTAATTGTGGCACTGCCAATCACCGTTATGAGTTCTTTGGTGTACGTGCGTAACTTGGTATTGACTGGACTCAGCCTGGGCCTCACAGCCTTAGTATCCCACAGCTTGTCGAATGCCCTCTGGCTCATTATCAATTGACTCGCCCCCGTGTCCTGTTTCATCGATACCGGCACCCCATTAAATTTCACATTGATCATTATTGGTGTGCACTTAGTTCGGAACGAGTACAGTCCATACACATTCTCCTCTGGTATCTCGGATTGCGTATCCGGATCCGCACTAGTCTGACCATCATCCTCCACGTGGTGTGTCGCAGCACGCTTGCTCATCTGCGGACACTTCCGCTGGAGATGCCCCACTCTCAGACAGCCTTTCCAACTATATTACTTAAATTGGCACTGCTAGTGCCAGTGATTTCCCCCACAACACCAACACGGAGAAATCGGATGCATTCCCAATGGCAGACTTTGGGCAGCCACAAGTTTCACGTACGCAGTCGGGTAGGCCCTGCCATGTGCCACTCTGCCAAACGCCAAATCAATCATATTTACAGTACTTGCTGAGTTTCGATTTTTCACTGATATCTGATTTAGACTTCTATCCGTCATCATGCATGACTGAGCGATCGTGATGGCTCTGTTCGTCCAATGTCTCCACCGCCAGTTGTTTACGCAGGATCACCTCGTGGTTGATGCTGATTACAAAGAAGTCCCGCAGCATGTCTGCCAACATAGTCCCGAACTCACACGGTCCCGCTAGCCGTCTCAGGTCAGCAACACATTCCGCCGCATTCTGGCCTTCTGAGCGAACGTGCGTCTAAAATCTGTACCTTGAGATGATGATGCTTTCGTCTGGCTTAAGGTGGTCCTGTATCAGTGTACACAATTCTTCATACATATTCCCTGTTGGACTCACAGGCTGGAGTAGATTTTTTATCAGACCATAAATTTTTGGACCGCAAACCGCGAGGAACACCGCCCGGCGCCGATCTGCGTCGCCGACCTCCTCCATTTTGTTGGCCACGAAGAAATGGCTCAAATGGCTCACAAAGTCTGCCTAATCTTCTCCTTCCACAAATCGCTCCAACAATCCAATTGTGCTAATTTTTGCATGCAAAGGTTCTTGTTGCCTTGTTGCCAAATGTTGTGTATGCAATAACTGTTAGACTGAGTACTGTTTAACTCCAAGCGGTATGACCTTGGCTCTGCTTTATTAAGGCCCAAAGTGACTAATATACAAAATGGCTGGCCTTTTATACTTGGGCTGCACACACGTGCTTGCAGCCCAATGGCCTCCAATAGCGACGTCATCTAGTGGCTAGTAATCCCAAAAATACATACATGACGCAAACATACTTGGATTGAGCCAATGAACCAGTAAATAATATGCAGCTGGGTAGTTGTTGAAGAAAATAATTGTATCATAGGAAACATGTGGACAGGTAACTAGCATCAGAACCACTGCAGGCACTCAGACGTATAAAAATAAAGTAGATGGGCTAAGACAGAGGTTCACAAATTGGGGATGCACCTTTTTGGGGGTGCGAGGGGCGTTACGAGATTATCGGGCAATGTGTGAGGATAACAGGCTGGTCTAAATTACCAAGTACGAGAGCCATTGTGTCTTTGCTGGCCAAAAAAGAGTGGGGTGATCTCAGCGCAGAGCGGGATTTTTGAATCCCTTCAATTTTCCTTAATTACTTTCATGAGCCATAGAGACATTTGAAGTGCCGTAACGTAGAAAATGGGATTACGCTGGCTAGCTCTTTTTCGGCCGGCACAGACACATATGGCCAAATGGCCTCCGTTTGTGCCATAAATTTCTATGATTCTATTCTTTAAAATATTTTACCTGAGCTTATCCAATTCCCTCAGTAGAAAAGTTGATGTCAATTGCTCTTCAACTCTTGATTGAATGGGTTGAAAGAAGAGAAGCTAATATGTTTATTTAATAACAAAAACATGGAAAATCACAAAATGATCACAACAAAGAATAATTATCAAGTTGTCTGAATAAGTAAAATAGAGTTAAATACTGT
Organism: Pristiophorus japonicus; assembly: GCF_044704955.1. Lineage (NCBI taxonomy): Eukaryota > Metazoa > Chordata > Chondrichthyes > Pristiophoridae > Pristiophorus > Pristiophorus japonicus. The sequence continues at coordinate 292,734,824 of NC_091979.1, forward strand.
TGTCACTGCTGGGCCCTGGTCGTTGAAGCCAACCTAAATAGGTGATGAGGTATTTTCACCCCAGATTCTACAGGCATGAGCTAATAAAGTACAAAACTATTTCTAATTTGTCCTCAGTGGTCTCAAACTGACAATCTCTCTCATTCAGGAAAGACCACAGCCTAGAAATGGCTGATGCTGATATTGGCTTGTTGTTTTTAATGACATTCCTTTGTCTTTGTTTTAAAGCAAACATTATCCCATTTTACATTGGTGGACAAAGGGATTTCACATGAATACATTCATGCGCTGAGCATACCAACAGTAATTTCTAGGTTCACAAGAATCGATGATAAGGAAATGTCATACTCGTTCAATAGGAAGTGCTGTTTTGATGTTGGAATATTTGGGCTGTGTATAAAGGAATCTTATTCGCCATGTTTGACCTGAAAGTATATGATGGTGATACTGGATGTTAAACATGGTTCTTAATGTACCATATATATCTAGTTGGAACCCCATGAACATCAATCCCATTTTATTGCCTTCTTGTACCTTAATTGCAGATTGTCAAAGCTTTTACTTTGCAGGTTTCTATATTCCTCAACCTGTGTGCTTTTTTGCAGAAATATATCACCAGTGAACAGAAAAGCACCCATTTCTAAACCTGTAAGTTTCAATGTTTGGCCACACTAAAGCAGCTTCAGAATATATACAAGACAGTCCATGAGAGTAAAGATGCATGTCAAATTAAAAGATGGTGCAAATGTTTTTGAAAAACATAATAGTTCAGCTCACGAGTCCATGGGAGTTTGCTAGTAATATTTGTGTGCATTTATACCAGCATCAGGAGATCCAAGAGCTAATAGATCGGAAGCTCAGGGCATTTCTCAGCCTAAAACAACAACCCAACTCGGGAGCAGCAAAGCAGCAATACAGACGGCTCAAGGCTGAGGTCCAACAATAAACTCGGGACCTAAAGAACAGGTGGTGGATGGAGAAAGCACAGGAGATACAGCAGCTGGCCGACAGTCATGATGTGCGAGGATTCTTCATCACAGTCAAGGGCCCTACGGTCCAAACTCCCAAGGCCCCACCCCACTGCTGGCCAAGAACGGGAAAACACTCATCAAGGACACCGAGGCTATCAGGGCCCGCTGGAAGAAGCACTTTGAAGATCTCCTCAATCGAGACTCTGCCTTTGACACGAGTGTTATCGAATCCATCCCGCAGCATGTCACTCGTCACCACCTCAGCAAAACCCCAATACTGCATGAGGTAGAAAAAGCCATGACAGCTTAAAAACAATAAGGCTATGAGAGCGGATGGAATCCCCGCTGAGGCATTGAAGTATGGCGAAGAGGCACTGCTGGTGCGAATACATGACCTCATCTCTCTCATCTAGAGGGAGGAGAACTTGCCGGGAGATCTCAGAGATGCAGTGATCGTGACCATCTTTAAAAAAGGGGACAAGTCCGACTGCGGCAACTACAGAGGAATCTCCCTGCTATCAACCACTGGGAAAGTCATCGCTAGAGTCCTTCACAACCGTCTTCTCCCTGTGGCCGAGGAGCTCCTCCCGGAGTCGCAGTGCGGATTTCTTCCCCTACGGGGCACATGATTTTTGCAGCGCGACAGCTGCAGGCAAAATGCAGGGAACAGTGCCAGCCCTTATACATAGCTGCCTTCGACCTTACAAAGGCCTTTGACACTGTCAACCGCGAGGGTCTGCGCGCGTCCTCCTCAGCTTCGGATGCCCCCAAAAGTTCATCACCATCCTCCGCCTGCTCCACAACGACATGCAGGCTGTGATCCTTACCAACAGGTCCATTACAGACCCAATCCACATCCGGACTGGTGTCAAACAGGGCTGCGTCATCGCCCCAACCCTCTTCTCAATCTTCCTTACTGCCATGCTCCACCTCACAGTCAATAAGCTCCCGCTGGAATGGAACTAAACTACAGAACCAGTGGAAACCTGTTCAACCTTCGCCTCTCCAGGCCAGGTCCAAGACCACCCCAACCTCTGTCATCGAGCTACAGTAGGTGGATGACGCCTGCGTCTGCGCATATACAGAGGCTGAACTCCTTACATAGCCGACATTTTTACTGAGGGGTACGAAAGCATGGGCCTTAAGTAAACATCCATAAGACAAAGGTCCTCCACCAGCCTGTCCTCGCCGCACAGCACTGTCCCCCAGTCATCAAGATCCATGGCGCGGCCCTGGACAACATGGACCATTTCCCATACCTCGGGAGCATCTTATCAACAAGAGCAGGCAGTGACGACGAGATTCAACCCGTCTCCAGTGCGCCAGTGCAGCCTTCGGCCGCCTGAGGAAAGGAGTGTTTGAAGACCAGACCCTCAAAACTGCCAGCAAGCTCATGGTCTACAGGGCTGTAGTAATACCCACCCTCCTGTATGGCTCAGAAACATGGACCATGTACAGCAGACACCTCAAGTCACTGGAGAGATACCACCAACGATGTCTCCGCAAGATGCTACAAATCCCCTGGGAGGACAGACGCACCAACATCAGCGTCCTCGGCCAGGCCAACATCCCCAGTATTGAAGCACTGACCACACTTGATCAGCTCTGCTGGGCAGGCCACATTGTTCGCATGCCTGACACAAGACTCCCAAAGCAAGCGCTCTACTCGGAACTCCTTCACGGCAAGCGAGCCAAAGGTGGGCAGAGGAAACGTTACAAGGACACCCTCTAAGCCTCCCTGATAAAGTGCAACATTCCCACTGACACCTGGGAGTCCCTGGCCAGAGACCGCCCTAAGTGGAGGAAGTACATCCGGGAGGGCGCTGAGCACCTCGAGTCTCATCGCTGAGAGCATGCAGAAACCAAGCGCAGGCAGTGGAAAGAGCATGCAGCAAACCAGTCCCACCCACCCCTTCCCTCAACGACTATCTGTCCCACCTGTGGCAGAGTCTGTGGTTCTCACATTGGACTGTTCAGCCACCTGAGAACTCATATTAAGAGTGGAAGCAAGTCTTTCTCGATTCCAAGGGACTGCCTTGATGATTGATGAGGAACAGGGATTTCCTTATTTTATAAATTAGATACAATCCTTTAAGAAACTAGAGTTGTGCTCCACAGTAGTCTGATCACACAAGGCACAAAATTTCAGTCTTGATCTCGGACGCAGATCTGTATGAGAGTTTTTTTTCTCCTAATTGCTAAAATTATCTGTAGCATTTTCATTAACTGTATCTGTTGATTAAGATAATAGATGGTTACTTCGCGAAGATGTTCCAATTTTTCTTGTCTTCACACACAAAGTGGAAACAATTATCAAATATTTTTAAAATCTTGCTTTATACTGCAAGCTAGAATTACAGCTTGCATTTTTCTTACTACAATAGACTCTATATTTCTTCCCTTGTTGTTTACCTCCATCGCTACCTCCCCAATTTCCTTTCTATCCCCTCTGTTGTTGAGTCTTTTTTTTTCCTGTTGCATTTCATGATATAATGAAACACACAGGGTCTTTCCCACTTGTCCGTGTGATAACTCTTCATGTCACTACTTCTGGATATGTATTGCTTAGGCGAAGATGCAGTTTGTGATGTCTCAAAACGGTGAGGGCAACGGAAATGCTGCCACAGAAAAATCAATGCTGAAGCACTCAAAGAACCTGCAAAGAAAGCCCGATTCAGTCACGGCTTCACAGCCAACCTGACGATTCCCAATGAACCGGAGCTGCAGAGTCTCCACAGTGCCTGGTCTGCCCTCAAGCCCACCATAATTAACACCTGTAAAGAGACTCTTGGTTATTCTACCAGAAAACATCAAAACTGGTTTGATGAGAGTGACCAGGAGATCCAGGAACTAATGAATCTTAAACGCAAGGCATTCTTGAATTGGAAACATCATCACAACTCAAGAGAAAGAAAACAGATCTACAGACAACTGAAGGCTGAGGTCCAACAAAAAACTTGTGACCTAAAGAACAGCTGGTGGGTGGAAAGATGCCGGAGATCCAGCAATTAGCCGACAATCATGACATGCATGGATTCTTTAGCACAGTCAAGACCATCCACGGCCCAAGCAACCAAGGGCCTATCCGCTGAGAGCTAAGAACAGAGAGGTGCTCATCAAGGACAGAGAGACAGTCAGTGCCTGCTGGAAGGAGCACTTCGAAGATCTCCTTAACCAAAACTCTGTCTTTGGTGTGAGTGCCCTTGACTCCATCCTACAGCATGTTACCCACCACTATCTCGGCACAATCCCAGCCTGGCACGAGTTTAAAAAGGCCATCTGACAACTGAAAAACAACAAGGCTTCCGGAGCAGATGGAATCCCCACCGAAGCACGAAAGCATAGCGGAGAAGTACTCTTGGTACGAATCCAGGACCTCATCTCTCTTATCTGGAAGGAGGTGAGGATGCCAGGGGATTTTAGAAACGCCGTAATCGTGACCATCTTCAAGAAAGCAGACAAGTTCGATTGTGATAATTATAGAGGAGTTTCCCTGCTGTCTGCCACAGGGAAAATTATCACAAGAATCCTCCTCAGTTTTCTCCTCCCAGTGGCTGAAGAGCTCCTCCCAAAGTTGCAATGCTGATTCCGTCCACTATGGACATGATTTACACCGAATGACAAATTCAAGTAAAATGTAGGGAGCAGCACCAACCTCTGTCCATGGCCTTTTTTGACCTCATAAAAGTCTTCGACTCTGTCAACCGAGAGGGATTATAGAGAGTCCTTCTCAAATTTGGCTGTCCTCAAAAATTTGTCACCATCCTCCGCCTGCTTCACGATGACATGCAAGCCGTGATTCTTACCAACGGATCCACCACAGACCCAGTACAAGTGCAGACCAAGGTTAAGCAAGGCTGTGGCAATGCACCAATGCTCTTCTCAATCTTTCTTGCTGCAATACTTCATCTCACCTTTAACAAGCTCCCCGCTGGAGTGGAGCTAATCTACAGGATGGACGGGAAAGTGTTAATTCTCGGTAGCCTCCAGTCCAGAACCAAGGTTGTTCCAACGTCTGTCATTGAATTACAGTATGTAGACGCCGCTTGTGTTTGTGCACACCCGGAGGCCGAACGCCAAACCATCGGTGACACCTTCACTGAAGCGTATAAGAGACTAGGCCTTACATTAAACATCCATAAGATGAAGGTTCTCTACCAACCTGCCCCCATCACACAATACTGCCTCCCGATTATCAACATCCATGACAGACCTTGGACGGTGTGGACCACTTTCCATACCTTGGGAGCCTTCTGTCAGCGAGGGCAGATATCGATGATGAAATCCAACATCGCCTTCAGTGCAGCCTTCGGTTGCCTGAGGAAGAGTGTGTTTGAAGACCAAGATCTCAAACCCGGCACTAAGCTCATGGTCTATAGAGCAGCAGTGATACCCGCCCTCCTACATGCTTCAGAGACATGGACAACATACAGTAGGCATCTCAAAGCACTGGAGAAGTACCACCAACGCTACCCTTCGCAAAATCCTGCAAATCCATTGGCAGAATAGGCATACCAATGTTGGAGTTCTCTCTCAGGCCAACATCCCCACATTGAGGTATTGATCATGCTCAATCAGCTCCGATGGACGGGTCACATTGTCCGCATGCCCGATACTCTAGTCCCGAAACAAGCGCTCTACTCAGAGCTCCGACACAGCAAGCGAGTCCCAGGAGGGCAGATAAAATGCTTCCAGGATGCCCTCAAAGCCTCCTTGAAAAAATACAACATCCCAATCGACTCTTGAGAATCCCTGGCCCAAGACCACTCAAAGTGGAGGAGAAGCATTCGAGAAGGCACCAAACACTTCGAGTCTCTTCGTCGGGAGCACGCGAAAGCTAAGTACAAACAGTGGAAGGAGCGTACAACAAACCAAGCACCCCACCCACCTGTCCCTTCAACCACCTGCAGTCTGTAGATCCTGTATAGGAATATTAGTCACCTTAAAACTCATATTAGTAAGGAAGCAAGTCATCCTCGACTCCAGGGGACCGCCTAAGAAGAAGATGACATATGTCCACAAATTAAACACAACCAGTTATTAGAATGGAGTATTCTGGTATATTATTTTAAGAAGGCAGAGGTTAATATGCAAATGTATCAATTTGGCAACCCTCCATTAGTTGCATTAGTCTGCACTTTATGTAATATTCCCGTTAATACTTGAACTCCTGGGATCCATTTCATTTTTTAAAAACCAAATTAAGCTGTATTTTCAGCACAGAGTGGCTGCAATATATTTCAGCACATCAGTGCTTAAAATCTGCATCTGGAAATGGATCCTGGAATAGAACTTACAAAATACCACCTTGTGGAGATGGAGTGACAGTTGAACATGTGGATAGTACAAAGTGGGATGGAGCCTAAAGCCATTTTTGAAGATTATAGTTGTTGCCAAAGATTTTATTTTTCAGACAGCTACAATTCAGTGGAATTTTCGGTGTTGTAATTATAGGGCTGTGTCACCAAACCCGACTTCAGCTTTTCTCCCATGGGCCAAGAGTCCACAAATGCACATTTTAAATATATTTTTGAGAATTGTTGCAAATATAGTTTGCTGCTGATCCCACAATATACACAATGTAAAATTCAGCCCCTGGTGCACAATGTACTGGTAGGAACATGCATGTGCTATCACCAGTATTACTTATGTGTATAAAATCAAGTTTAAGATCTCCCACAATTTTTCATTTTATTTGCATTAAAATATCTGGAAGAAAATAAATGTGATCATTTCATTTCATTACAGGAGGATGACAATGATGAATATGAAGTATGCGACCCTGAACCAAGTTAGTAGCCATTTTACTCCTTGCAATAATTTATATGAAATCTGAGGGAATAAGGCTATATTTAATGTGTTTATATTCCTAAAGTTTGACTGGGTTCTAGGCAATGTTCCTTCTTTTTGGGTTACCAGGCCCTTTAACTGGCTGCGTGGCCCTTTCAATTTTTCGCACATGCGCATGTTATTACCATTGCAAAGCTGGTGAGCGGCCTGCACAGGATCTCCAAACCACTGCACAGCTTAACAGGAACATTGGTTCTAGGTGATAATGTGGGACGATATCTGTGTGCACACATGGGTGAGAGTATATAATGACGATATCCTGCAGGTGGCATCATGACGGTTTTTCTGGGTCATATCTTCGAGACATCACCCTCTAACAGCATTTTAATTAGAAAGACAGATGATATGAAGTACAGTGGAGCATGAAGCAAATTTTGAGGCTTCTGCAAGAAAACAACACTTTATCATGTGAGCAGCAGGGCCATTGGATTTTCTTTAAAGAGTAGGGTAACCATGCATTGTTAGAAAGAGTATCAACATTTTATTAAGTATATAAAACAAGTTAACTTACAAGAGCTGCTACTAAGCTCCATGAGTCTGCAGCCCAACATACGCGCGCGCACACACACACACACGAGAGAACAAAGGGAGAGGGATTCATTGCGAGAGGGATGGAGTACAAAAGCAGGGAGGTCCTGCTGCAACTGTATAGGGCATTGGTGAGGCCGCACCTGGAGTACTGCGTGCAGTTTTGGTCACCTTACTTAAGGAAGGATATACTAGCTTTGGAGGGGGTACAGAGACGATTCACTAGGCTGATTCCGGAGATGAGGAGGTTACCTTATGATGATAGATTGAGTAGACTGGGTCTTTACTCGTTGGAGTTCAGAAGGATGAGGGGTGATCTTATAGAAACATTTAAAATAATGAAAGGGATAGACAAGATAGAGGCAGAGAGGTTGTTTCCACTGGTCGGGGAGACTAGAACTAGGGGGCACAGCCTCAAAATACGGGGGAGCCAATTTAAAACCGAGTTGAGAAAGAATTTCTTCTCCCAGAGGGTTGTGAATCTGTGGAATTATCTGCCCAAGGAAGCAGTTGAGGCTAGCTCATTGAATGTATTCAAATCACAGATAGATTTTTAACCAATAAGGGAGTTAAGGGTTACGGGGAGTGGGCGGGTAAGTGGAGCTGAGTCCACGGCCAGATCAGCCATGATCTTGTTGAATGGCGGAGCAGGCTCGAGGGGCTAGATGGCCGACTCCTGTTCCTAATTCTTATGTTCTATTCTTATAAGTCACGTGCGAGTCATGTGACACAGACGCCACGCACTTGCAGCAAATGTGCGCCCCACGTCACATCATTTCTCTCACAGAAGAACAAATACTATCTAACTATATCAGAGTTAAAAAAAATACATACAAAGTGGAACTCTGAAATTTAGCCAAAGCAAAACACACACAATTACAAGCAGGCACGACAAAAACACATACTTCTTCAAACGAGATGGAGGATGACACTGACTTCCAGATCTGCGATTGGTGTCTCAATACCAGGAGTTTCTGGTGGTTACCACTTGATTTGGAGACTGGACAGTTCAGAGGACCGCTGGGGAGGCTGTGTTTCAGAGAAGTCCTCAGAGTGTTGTTTAAAGGTGGCTCTTCAGCAAAAATCAACTGACGGCAATTCCTGTAGTATGATGAGTCTCTGTCTCGCACTTCATAGATTCTAGTACCAGCAGCTCACATACTCTGTCCAGAGTGTCACAACGGTGTATTGCTTGAAGTGGTTTAGCAATCCTGTTGTAGTAATGCTGCTGACTTTGCTTTATGGCGACAAGCGCACAAGCATCTTCCTCAGTCAAATATTGAGGCTACAGGGGTGTTCCAGCTTTAGCAAGTAATGTCTACGACCCACAAGTCTCGGTGCAGAGCTTGTACCTACACTTTCACTCGGCGTGTTGCGCCAAACTAATAGAGCTAGAAACTGTGACCAGACTTCTTGCATTTTGTGAAGAATTGTCTGACTATCTTGACGGCATTCTCAGCTTTCCCATTGGACAGCGGGCAGTGAGGTGATGACGCCACATGTTTAAATCCCCATGTCTTGGCAAACAATGCAAATTCTGCTAGGATAACTGGTAGTCAAAATCTCGCAAACATTTCATGAGAACCTAACATAAGAAATAGGAGCAGGAGTAGGCGATATGGCCTTTTGAGCCTGGTCTGCCATTCAATAAGATCATGGCTGATCTTGGACCTCAACTCCACTTTCCTGCCCGATTCTCAAATCCCTTGATTCCCTAAGAGTCCAAAAATCTCAGCCGTGAATATACTCATCGACCGAGCATCCACAGCCCTCTGGGGTAGAGAATTCCAAAGAGTCACAACTCCCTGAGTGAAGAAACTTCTCCTCATCTCAGTTCTAAATGACCAACCACCTTATCCTGAGACTGTGTCCCCTAGTTCTAGACTCTCCAGCCAGGAGAAACAGCCTCTTGGCATCTACCCTGTCAAGCCTTCTCACTGCTCTCAGAACACTGCGTGTCGTAACTGAAGTGAGGCCGACTACTTCAATAAAGTTACTGTAGTAATCACACACAATGAGCAGGGTACGGCCATGTAGCTCACAATGGTCAGCCCCAGCCTCCGACCATGGCCTAGCCACAATCTCATGCTGTAGTAGTGGTTCCTTACTTGGAGAACTGCGATGAGTCAAACAGATATCACGATGTATTGCTTAAGCTCTGTTGACATCCTGGGCCAATAGAAGCTGTCGTAGACTCCAGGACTACAACCTTCTATGCTGATGTGCATTGAATGAGCTACTGACATTAATTCCTGACGTAATCCAGTTTGCACCACAAGTTGCTGTCTCTTGAATATCAATTCACCTTGAACAGTTAGTTCATCTCGAAAGTCAAAGTGTGGGATTCAGGTACCTTTAACTTGCTCCCAGGCCAGCCTTGCTGAATGATTACACGCTGTTGCTTCTGAACTGGGTCATCCGCTGCAGCGTGAGTGAGTTGTTGCCAGCGTGAGTCTCCAACCGGAAGTGATTCACAATGTTCAATTTCTTCCAGCTCACGTGTAAAATAACAGGTGTTAGCAGAGGATACCTGGCAGAAGTTAAGTTTATCCTTCTCGCCCTTTCTTATATGAAACTTTCAGACTGCATTTTTGGAGTCTTCATTTAGGCGTGTTGTTTAATGGCTTGAGCAATATTGATTCCAATGGACAATGATTCGCTTCAATATTCATCACGTTCCTGGTGGGATGAAATGAGGCCCAGTCCCTAAAATCGGCCGTGGCCTCCCATTGGGACTCACTGGTGGAAAGGCTGTCAACTCCCATCTCCCAGCATCCTGCCTGGGGGTTAAAATCCACCTTTTATTATAAAAGAAGAGAAAAAACCTTTTCTGCTAAAGTGTGTAGAATTAATTCTCTGTCCATGTGATACTAATGTGAGTTTCAGCAGCATGATGGCCTAACATGACAGTGGGATGCAAACTTGGTTGACGGTGCTGCTGTGGAGAAGCCGGACACTTTCCAATGAGGGTCTAGTTGGGTAGAATTTAAAAGGGGAGTTATTCCCAGCCTGCTAATACTGGGCTGTCGCAGACTGTTTCAAGAGTAGCACTGATAGAGTTTTGGGAGCAGGCTGTCCATGGGAGATAGTAATCTTGGAGGGATTTACACTTTAATCATCCCACCCTTCCCTAAAAAATATTAAATAACATAAAGCAAACATAAAAAATTTAATCTATCAATATTTAATCTGCACTTTGATAATAGGAAATGCTTGAGTTAGAGGTTAAAATAATTATTTTGTTTTTCTACTTCAACTACCTAGGTAATTCAATTAGTAGTTTACAGGACTCCAGAACGTTTGACGCACCAGAGATTCCAATACCATCACAAAGGGAACTGTAAGTTAACAACTTTTGATTGTCAATTTGCATCCCAAATTTCCATCTTTTACCTCCATATCATTATAGTTTTTAAATGGATTAAATTAGGTCAGTGGCAAATTTCACTCCAACTACCAAAGAAATACACAGAACTGCAAACAAATTTAAAATGTAGGTGTAAAGCCAAGGACAATTTTTTGTAATTGTTGCTGCGCAGTCAACCTTTCAGCAACAGCGAAATAAGAATGTCCTTGCATCACAGGATACAAGAAGATTGAACACAGTCAGCTGAGCATTGCGCCTGCCCAGTTAGTCTGATAACACTTGTCTGAAACTCAGAATTGTTTCCAGTCCTTTAAGTTATTTATACAATTTATTTAAATGGGCACCAACAAGTTCAATTTTTTTTATACATTGAATAAGATGTTTAAGTTGGCATGGATATATTTAGGAAATTAAAACAGAAGGAATGAATGAGCAGCATGTGTGCCAGAAAATTTCACAGAGTGCTAGGAGAAAGAATTTCCTAGCTTGTTTTCATTTCATAGTTTGATAAAAAGAACGAGATACATTAGTGATGAAAATCAATGTTTTAACTATTTAAAAAAAGGGAAAAAGAATATTTTTATTTAAGTCAGCAGTAATTCTCAACTTTATGTTTCTGCTTTCCTATATAAATTAGAGTATGAGATGATATTAAAAGAATCAGCAGCAGACATCACCCTAGCATCAGGTTCATTTAGCTTCACAATTATGTGTGAAGATGTACTAGTATAATAGTAGGAGTTACCAAACTCTAGTTCAACTGTCCTTTAGATCAGATTCAATGCGAAAAATGCAGAAATACAACTCGTTACTTTTAGCTGGACTGCTGAAGGAAGTCAGAGAAGAGATGTCAGAGACGCTGACTACAAATTTGCAATCCAGGATATGCAAATTATGCCAGGAGACTGGAGGCTGTAATTACATATGATTTACAGCACAGAAACAGGCCTTTCGGTCCAACCAGTCCATTCCATTAATGTAACCCTCTGTTCCAGCAGAGAGGATACCCAGGGTAACAGTAATCCAGTTATTTAGTCTAATGTCAGTTGTAGCAAACTCGTAAAATCCATGGGCTAGAACCTGCACTTTTTTTGCATGCTTAGTGCCCACTTAATGCCCGTTTTACCGCTGAAATTACGTATAATGCCCATATATCACCCATTTTGGCACAAAATGGAAACTGACAGGCATTTTTAGGAAACTTATCACCGAGCGTTACTTTCCCCATGTGCTTAACGCCGGGAAAAAATATTACTGCCCGCCCACTTTTTTTGGGCGGAATCATCAGAATGGGCAAAATCAACGCCCATAATATCGCCCAGCGTTACTTTCTGCATGGAATTAACGCCGAGATTCAATGATTCCGCCCGCCCACTTTTTTTGTCGTAAAGAGCACATTTGGCGAAACTTACGCCCAGGCGATCACCCACCGTCACTTTCACCACCTCGCACACATATCGCCCACAATATCGCTCAACCAAAAACCGCCCAGAAAAAGTGGAACTGTTCTGAACAAACGCCAGCAGTGTGGCTGGCATTTTTAAAATCGCAGGTCGCTTCATTGAAAAGGGTGCCTCAACTTCGGGGGAATTTGCATTGACTCTGGAGTTCTCCTCAGGTGAAGTGAACATCTCAACAGACATATTTTCAGACTCTGGACTATTGGGGCTTTACTCCAGGTGTATTTTAGTGAGCAAATCATTGCTTCTGATCAATCGCGATTATACTTTCAATGCAAGGGGGTCACCAAACAATAACTGTGCTTAAGCGCCGCTTCAGATGACTTGACCACTCAGGAGGGGAGCTCCAATACAACCTTGAGCAAGTAGGTAAATTCGTGGTCATGTGCTCGAAGCTGCACAACCTGGCTATCACGAAGGCCAAGAATTGCCAGAAGGCACTGATGCTCCACCTCAGGAGAGAGAGGTAGAGGATGATGAGGGGCTGGAAGCTGATCTAGGGCCAGACAATCAGGCAGGCTATGCAACCATGTCCACGACCTCCTCCAGACCTCAGTAAAGGACCAGTGGTGGCTACATAGCTGCAAGACTTTTACGTGAGGAGCTGATATCTGAATGATTTGCCTGGAAGAGCGTTGATGTGAGTGACAACGCTGACACACTGCTGTATATGTGTGCAGCTCAGACATCAATAGTACCCACCACCTTGGTGCCAGTTAGAGTTTATGTTAATGGATATTAAGATGTATTTAACCCTTTCATATTAAGGAATCACCAGTGTGTAACGGGTGCAGCTATCTGAGACAATGCGCAACAAGGTTATGTTCAATAAAAAAAATGTTTATATCAACATTGGTCTGAAATCATAAGTATCACAGGCAATAACACCCAATCCCGGCCCACACCCCACTTTTTCCACCATTGACATCAATCAAATGTTCAACATGTCCAGCAACACAGAATACAAAGGCAAAGCAAGAGTGTGGTCCCCTGCCCCCATACATTACAAAAAATTGCATACACCCAGATGGAGATATAACACAGCCATCCCCTGTGTACATGCACCTCACTTTCCTTCCCCCTCCCCTTCTTCTCCCCACCTCTACTCCTTCCCCTCCTTGCTCCACGGTGCCTGGCCGAGGAGCTCCTTAGGCAGTGCCTCATTGGGGGGGATGAAGGCAGATGCAGTGGTTGCACGGGTATGGGAGCGGGGTTGCCGAGGGGGCAACATTCTCTGATGCAGAAGCAGGACCTTGATCCTTGCTTTCATCTGTCATTTGCAGGGGTGGAGTGCCGCACTCTGGGACCACTGGAATGCCTGTGCCAGCAGTGTTCCTGGCTATCGCATCCAGGGCCTCCGCCATCCGTGGAATGTACTCGGTCATGATGGCCAGCTGTCGCGATATGCCTCCAATGCTTCGATTAACTGGTCACCAATGTCTACAGTCCTCCTGGACAATGGTACCATCTCTCCGCTGTCATGTGATGCTTGTGGAACAGACCTGCTGCGTCCACGAGACCTCCGTGGGGTTGCCGCTGTCCTGGGGACAAATGGGGTGCCCCATGACGAGGTGCTTGGGGCCGGTACCTCCAGAGTGGAGGCGGGAATGACCGGAGGACCACTAGATGGCCTTGGGATGGAATTGCTTCTGGAGTGTGGCGATGCAGGTTCCTCGAAGTCCGCACTTTCATCTGTGGAGAACAGACCCAGCGGATTGATGGACGAGAATCGGACCTCCTCAGCACCAGATGTTGGATCATCCGGAGAGTCGGGCCCCGTGCCCCCACTTTCGGGTCTCTGTGGTCTTGCCTTGGGACGCGCTGCTGGCTGAGCTACAAAACACAAATGAGGTTGTTAGAGGAGAAGGGGGTGCTAGGGTCACAAGGTGAGTCCAGCGCTACACACAGAATATGCACAACAAAAGCACCACCGCTCTGAAAATCATCGCAGACATCACATTTCATGACCATCAACACATATGCATTGCAATGATTTCCATTAGGCCATCATTATTTCGATGACAATTTTAGAAATCTGTCTATTTCTGTCTTAAATTTATTCAATGTCCCAGCTTCCACAGCTCTCTAAGGCAGTGAATTGCACAGATTTACAACTCTCTGAGAGAAGAAATTTCTCATCTCAGTTTTAAATGGGCAGCCACTTATTCTAAGATTATACCCTCTAGTTCTAGTCTCCCCATCCTCTCTGCATCCACCTTGTCAAGCCCCCTCATAATCTTATACGTTTCGATAAGATCACCTCTCATTCTTCTGAATTCCAATGAGTAGAGGCCGAACCTACTCAACCTTTCCTCATAGAAACATAGAAAAAAGGTGCAGGAGTAGGCCATTCGGCCTTTCGAGCCTGCACTGCCATTCAATGAGTTCATGGCTGAACATGCAACTTCATACCCCTTGATCCCCCTAGTAGTAAGGACTTCATCTAACTCCTTTTTGAATATATTTAATGAATTGGCCTCAACAACTTTCTGTGGTGGAGAATTCCACAGGTTCACCACTCTCTGGGTGAAGAAGCCCCTTCTCATCTCGGTTCTAAATGGCTTACCCCTTATCCTTAGACTGTGACCCCTAGTTCTGGACTTCCCCAACATTAGGAACATTCTTCCTGCATCTAACCTGTCTAAACCCATCAGAATTTTAAACGTTTCTATGAGATCCCCTCTCATTCTTCTGAACTCCAGTGAATACAAGCCCAGTTGATCCAGTCTTTCTTGATATGTCAGTCCCGCCATCTCGGGAATCAGTCTGGTGAACCTTTGCTGCACTCCCTCAATAGCAAGAATGTCCTTCCTCAAGTTAGGAGACCAAAACTGTACGCAATACACCAGGTGTGGCCTCACCAAGGCCCTGTACAACTGTAGTAATGCCTCCCTGCCCCTCTACTCAAATCCCCTCGCTATGAAGGCCAACATGCCATTTGCTTTCTTAACCGCCTGCTGTACCTGCATGCCAACCTTCAATGACTAATGTACCATGACACCCAGGTCTCATTGCACCTCCCCTTTTCCTAATCTGTCACCATTCAGATAATAGTTTGTTTCTCTGTTTTTACCACGAAAGTGGATAACCTCACATTTATCCACATTATACTTCATCTGCCATGCATTTTCCCACTCACCTAACCTATCCAAGTCACTCTGCAGCCTCATAGCATCCTCCTCGAAGCTCACACTGCCACCCAATTTAGTGTCATCCACAAATTTGGAGATACTACATTTAATTCGCTCGTCTAAATCATTAATGTACAATGAAAACAGCTGGGGCCCCAGCACAGAACCTTGCGGTACCCCACTAGTCACTGCCTGCCATTCTGAAAAGTACCCACTTACTCCTACTCTTTGCTTCATGTCTGCCAACTAGTTCTCAATCCACATCAGCACACTACCCCCAATCCCATGTGCTTTAACTTTGCACATTAATCTCTTGTGTGGGACCTTGTCGAAAGCCTTCTGAAAGTCCAAATACACCACATCAACTGGTTCTCCCTTGTCCACTCTACTGGAAACATCCTCAAAAAATTCCAGAAGATTTGTCAAGCATGATTTCCCTTTCACAAATCCATGCTGACTTGGACCTATCACGTCACCTCTTTCCAAATGCGCTGCTATGGCATCCTTAATAATTGATTCCATCATTTTACCCTATAATTCCCTGTATTCTCTCTCCCTACTTTTTTTTAAAAAGGGGTTACATTGGTTACCCTCCACTCCATAGGAACAGATCCAGAGTCTATGGAATGTTGGAAAATGACTCAATGCATCCGTTATTTCCAAGGCCACCTCCTTAAGTACTCTGGGATGCAGTCCATCAGGCCCTGGGGATTTATTGGCCTTCAATCCCATCAATTTCCCCAACACAATTTCCCAACTAATAAGGATTTCTCTCAGTTCCTCCTTCTTACGAGACCCTCTGACCCCTTTTAAATCCGGAAGGTTGTTTGTGTCCTCCTTAGTGAATACTGAACCAAAGTACTTGTTCAATTTCTTTGTTCCCCGTTATGACTTCCCCTGATTCTGACTGCAGGGGACCTACGTTTGTCTTTACTAACCTTTTTCTCTTTACATATCTATAGAAGCTTTCGCAG
Source organism: Pristiophorus japonicus (assembly GCF_044704955.1). Classification (NCBI taxonomy): domain Eukaryota; kingdom Metazoa; phylum Chordata; class Chondrichthyes; family Pristiophoridae; genus Pristiophorus; species Pristiophorus japonicus. The sequence goes on from NC_091979.1 coordinate 292,751,105, forward strand.
TCCATCTTAATGTTCCCTACAAGCTTCCTCTCGTACTCTATTTTCCCTGCCCTAATCAAACCCTTTGTCCTCCTTTGCTGAGTTCAAAATTTCTCCCAGTCCCCGGGTTCGCTGCTATTTCTGGCCAATTTGTATGCCACTTCCTTGGCTTTAATACTATCCCTGATTTCCCTTGATAGCCACGGTTGAGCCACCTTCCCTTTTTTATTTTTACGCCAGACAGGGATGTACAATTGTTGTAGTTCATCCATGCGGTCTCTAAATGACTGCCATTGCCCATCCACTGTCAATCCCTTCAGTATCATTCGCCAATCTATCCTAGTCAATTCACGCCTCATACCTTCAAAGTTACCCTTCTTTAAGTTCTGGACCATGGTCCCTGAATTAACTGTTTCATTCTCCACCCTAATGTAGAATTCCACCATATTATGGTCACTCCTACCCAAGGGGCCTCACACAACGAGATTGCTAATTAATCCTCTCTCATTACGCAACACCCAGTCTAAGATGGCCTCCCACCTAGTTGGTTCCTCGACATATTGGTCTCGAAAACCAGCCCTTATGCACGCCAGGAAATCCTCCTCCACCGTATTGCTTCCAGTTTGGTTAGCCCAATCTATATGCATATTAAAGTCACCCATGATAACTGCTGCACCTTTATCGCATGCACCCCTAATTTCCTGTTTGATGCCCTCCCCAACATCACTACTACTGTTTGGAGCTCTGTACACAACTCCCACTAACGTTTTTTGCCCTTTGGTGTTCTGCAGCTCTACCCATATATACACATCATCCAAGCTAATATCCTTCCTAACTATTGCATTAATCTCCTCTTTAACCAGCAATGCTACCCCACCTCCTTTTCCTTTTATTCTATCCTTCCTGAATGTTGATTATCCTTGAATGTTGAGTTCCCAACCCTGATCATCCTGGAGCCACGTCTCTAATCCCAATCACATCATATCTGTTAACATCTATTTGCACAGTTAATTCATCCACCTTATTACGGATACTCCTTGCATTAAGACACAAAGCCTTCAGGCTTATTTTTTTAACACCCTTTGTCCTTTTAGAATTATGATGTAGTGTGGCCCTTTTTGTTTCTTGCCTTTGTTTACTCAGCCTTCTACCATTGCTTTTTACCTTTCTACCATCTGTTTCTGACTCCATATTATTTTGCCCTGTCTCGCTGCATAGGTTCCCATCCCCCTGCCATATTAGTTTAAACACTCCCGAACTGCATAAGCAAATGTTACCCCCAGAACATCAGTTCCAGTCCTGCCCAAGTGCAAACTGTCCCTTTTGTACAGGTCCCACTTCCCCCAGAACTGGTTCCAATGTCCCAGGAATTTGAATCCCTCCCTCTTGCATCACTGCTCAAGCCACGTATTTATTCTAACTATCCCCTGCTCCCTCTACTCTGATTAGCACGTGGTACTGGTAGCAATCCAGAGATTACTACCTTTGAGGTCCTACTTTTTAATTTAACTCCTAGCTCCCTAAATTCAGCTTGTAGGACCTCTTCCCGCTTCTTACCTATATCGTTGGTACCTACATGTACCACGACAACTGGCTGTTCACCCTCCCTCTCCAGAATGCTCTGCAGCCACTCCGAGACATCCTTGACCCCTGCACCAGGGAGGCAACATACCATTCTGGAGTCTCGGTTGCAGCCGCAGAAACCCTTACAATAGAGTCCCCTATCACTATAGCTCTTCCACTCTTTTTCCTGCCCTTCTGTGCAGTAGAGCCACCCATAAATCAACCCCCTCATCTCCAGAATCAACCTATTGAACCTTCTCTGAATTGCCTCCAAAGCAAGTATATTCTTTCGTAAATATGAAAACCAAAACTGCATGCAGTATTCCAGGTGTGACCTCATCAATACCTTATATAGCTGTAGCAAGACTTCCCTGTTTTTTGTACTCCATCCCCTTTGCAATAAAGGCCAAGATTCCATTGGCCTTCCTGATCCCTTGCTGTACCTGCATACTAACCTTTTGTGTTTTATGCACAATTACCCCCAGGTCCCGCTATATTGCAGCACTTTGCAGTACTGTCGCAGAGACTGATACAACACATAATTTTCATAATAATCATGATTACATCTGTCGGTTATCATTCTTTACCTAAAGACGTACACCGCGACCGCAGGCTTTGATTAAAACATTCCCGGAAAAAGTGAAAGACCTCACATCTGGTGATAGTCACTCATGACTGTTACAAATCAAATTATATAAATACATAAGTGCATGGAAATCAATGTAACACTTACTTTTGCGGACCCCACAAGGTCTGTCATCGTTTGCGGCATTGGTTGCCTTCACGAACCTTGTTGTTCGCTGACGAGACCACCTCTGCTATCTCGGTCCATATCCTTTGGTCGGCCTTTGGGATGGGCTTCCCACACCCTCGCTGTGTCAATTCACCCAGGCATAATTCGACCTCCTGCAGGAGGGAGCCATTTGCCTTGTCCGAGAATGTCCTGGTCCTTTTGCGCCCTCCAATGTGCTCCTCTCCCACCTCACTGCTCTCTCCAGTGTCAGTCTCCAAAGCGTGCTGTGATGCCTCCTCCTCTCTCTCCATTATTGGCCAAATTCGGGCAATTACGTGGCTGGTAACAGCTAAATTTTGTTTGCCTACTTGCTGTGAAGCTCTAAAGTCTCCCTCCTTCCTCCCAAAACAGCCACATCACACTCAGGCACGCTTTCAGTCCCTCTGAGTGCCCTCTCTCTCTGTCTCCTCTTCTGTGCATGTCATGATCTCCTGAATCGCGGGAATCATGCGTTGCCATACCATTGCTAAGGAGGTCAGCAGAAGGTCAGCGAGATTTAACGCTACCGTCCATTTCATATCGTTCACGGTAACGACCATTTTCAAAAATGGAGACTAGGTGCTTTGAGAATGGGCGAGAAGCCGGCGATCTGAAAACCCTTTTTTACTGCCCACGCCGGAAATAAGGCCCATTTTTGGGCGATAAGCACAAAAGTGGAGGTTCTAGCCCCGTAACCCTGAATTTCGCACAGCCCTGAGGGCCCAGCAGCAGATTGCAACACCTCATCATGGGTCAGAGGCAGTCTGGCCCAGCTGGCTATGTGGTATTGATAAAGGCACTAATGGAATCGGTGACAGGGGTGCAGGCATGCTACCATCCTGAGAGAGGTCAGTAGGTGCCTTTCTATGGAGCCAATGCCACGCTCCTGGGACGACATTCAGCACTCCTACGGTTCTGCGCGAGAACAGAGTGCAGGATTGATGTGGTGCTCTGGAAACCATCTTCAACACTGGCCCCCAGAGCCATAATGGCAGCCATCTAAGATTGCCTCCCAAGAAGCTGTCGTATTCATGGAGCTGATCATTTGCTCCATGATGGTCAGAATGGTCTCCATGCTCTGCACGATGCCCTGACAGTTTGGAGCTGGACTCTTCCATGCTCTGAGCCATTGTGCGCACTTTAGCTGGCAAGCTGCCCAATGCTGGCAAGCTAGCATTTCCTGGTTTATGCTCATCAGCCTGCTTCAGTAGCCTGGGCCATCGAAATCTGCATCTGCATCCGCTACAGCAGAGCTAATTTGTGATCTCACCATCTGACAAGCTGGCACCTGTAGCGTCCTATCCCCCAGAGAGAGAGTACAAGAGTAAAGCACTTTTTAGTGTTCCATTATCAAAAGGACATTAAAGTCATCGAGCATGCAGCATAGATTCATCAGAATGATGCAAACGATGAGACACTATGCTTAAGAGGCAAGACTTGTGATAATGGGACTACTTTCTTTGAAGCAGAAAAGGTTAATAGAAGAGTTAATAGAGAGTTTAATATTGTGAAGGGTTTTGATAGGGTGCATAGGGATAAACGTTTTCCTCTGGAATCAATGACCAGAGGATATCAACTTAAAATTGTCACTAAGAAAGTGAGGAGTGCAATTCGGATTAATTTCTTTATGCAGCGGTTCATTGCAGCAGGGAATGCTTTATCACACTGTGTAGTTGAAGCAGAGACTATTCCAACTATTAAAAGGAAAAGTGCCTTAGTATTTGAAATAGATGAAGATACTGAGCTATGGAAAGAGAGGAAAGCGGTTGGATTGGTTTAGGTTTGCTGCAACAGCCGACACAGACATGGATGAAATGGCTAACGTACTGCAAACTTCTATGATTCTAATTAGATCCGTATTCTAATAAATGGCATTATAGTTAACATGCATTATTACTTTACAACTCGATTAACATGTGGAGAATATAGAGTAGTGGTAATTATTCTGATTACTGCAAGTGCCAATATACTGCACTCTGCTGTAGGATGTCCGTCAATGGGATCATTCAGTCATGGGAACTGTGATGGCTTAACCTGGTGTGGGCTATTATAATTTTACCTTTTTATTGCAATCTGGTACTACTGCGAATCGTTCCTTAATCAAACGGTTTAGATAGGTAGCATTAGGAACTAGCACTGCTCTTAGAAAATAAATAACTTCCAGTCATAATATCTAGATTGTAATCTTGCAAATGTTGGTGAATTTGTAAGATTTTTTTTGTATTTGTATCATTGTAATTGCTACCAGTTGGATTTGATCCCTTTTATACTGAATGAAAGAACAAAAAATAAAAGTAGAAAGGTAATTGTCACAAGGTTATGAGGAAAAGTTGCAATTTCAGAAAACGAAATGTTTCCTTTTCACTTATTTGTAGTTTTTCCTCCTCTCTAAACTTTCCCATCACCATATACGGCCTCTCAAGTTTTAAGGGACTTTCATGGTAGTGCAATCATTCAGAATGTGGGCGTGGTCAAAGAGAGAAATGAGCGTTTACAGCTGACCTACCCTGCTGGCACCCACACAGCCCAACTAAAACAGCTCAGAAGTCCCTCCAGTTACGTTCCTTATGGCTAAAGGGATCAAGGGGTATGGAGAGAAAGCAGGAATGGGGTACTAAAGTTGCATGATCAGCCATGATCATATTGAATGGTGGTGCAGGCTCGAAGGGCCGAATGGCCTACTCCTGCACCTACTTTCTATGTTTCTATGTTTCTTCTGTCTAGATATCCTGCAGCAGTTCCCTGGGCTCCCCCACAGCACGAGTGACCTCGGAAAATTCAGAGATGTTTCCTCTGCCTGCTGAAAATACAAAATGTATTTGCCGAGAGCAGAGTTGCAACCCTATTGTGGCTTGTCGCATCCTTGAGACATCGCAAAATGCTTAACAACAAACGAATTAATTACTTTTGAAATACAAGTGCTGATCCTGTAGGGAACACCTCGTGGGAAATGGCAGACACACAGCTCATGATGTTCCATTCTGTTATTTTAATGGGTGGACAATCACAAGTTGGGAACCTGCGATTTCCCATGATGCAATCCTCGAGAGTGCTGCTCCCTGCTGGACGCAGATCATCTGTTGTTACGTCGGCAAATTACTTCTGGAGAAATTCTGCAACAATCAAAAATTAACATACACTGAAGAATATCTGGCAATTGGTTTTAAGCTTTGTTGTCTTGTATTTTGCAGGAAGCCAACAAACAGGCCTCTCCCAAAACCGGTAAGAAAAATATGTGATTGATGCAGCCAAAGACTGCTTTTACATTCTAGTTTCAGAATTTTTTGTGTGTCCTGATCATTCTTTTCCTCTTATCCGTCAATAGAAATTGTTCACTAGTGTCAGCACTTTATAATGACAAGAACAACTTGCAATAAGGCGCCATTAACATAGAAATGTCTCAAGATGCTTCCAGAGGCAAAATAGAAATTAGCCTAGAAATTGCTTTTCGCCACGATTGGGAATGGTAACCTTCCGGGTGCGGGACTTCCTGCGCCCAGCCCGGAGGTCCCGCTCCCAAAGTGGAATTGGTCCGTATGCCCCTCAAAGGAAGCAGAGCGCTGTCTCCGGCACGCCTCTTACTTGGAGGGGCAATCCTAGGGCGATAGCGCAGCGCTGAGTAGGCCAGTGCTACGCGGATGTGCTCCTTCAATTAAGGGGGGGGGGGCGCTGCGCACTCTGCAGGCCTTTTGGTGGCTGCCACTGGGCTACGAGGGACACAATTGACCAGGGCCAGCAGCCTGGCAGCCAAAACAGAGGGCCGGGCTGCACGCTGGCAGCCAACAGTCGGCCGACAAATAAAGATGGCATAATAGGGTACTAAAGGCCTCCACTTTAAGGGGTGCCCCGGCAGCAAATGTCTACCAGCCGCGCTGGCATTGACATCCACCCTTGCGGCCCTCGGGGCAATATCCCCTGCGGGGTGGTGAGGGATTGGCACACACACCGATGATATCGGCAGTTGCGTGGCAGCCCGGGGTGCTAACCATGGGGCGGGAACTGCCAGGACAGCATCCCCCAAGTCTCTGGGGCTATTTCCCGGGAGCCAGTATCGCTCCCGGGAAATGAATGGTGACAGATTAGTAAAAGGGGAGGTGCAACGAGATCTGGGTGTCATGGTACATCAGTCATTGAAGGTAGATATGCAGGTATAGCAGGCAGTAAAGAAGGCAAATGGCATGCTGGCCTTCATAGAGAGGGGATTTGAGTATAGGAGCAGGGAGGTCTTACTGCAGTTGTACAGGGCCTTGGTGAGACCACACCTTGAGTATTGTGTGCATTCTTGGTCTCCTAATCTGAGGAAGGACATTCTTGCTATTGAGGGAGTGCAGCGAAGGTTCACCACTGATTCCCGGGATGGCACGACTGATATATGAAGAAAGACTGGATCGACTAGGCTTATATTCACTGGAATTTAGAAGAATGAGAGGGGATCTCATAGAAACATATAAAATTCTGACAGGATTGGACAGGTTAGATGCAGGAAGGATGTTCCCGATGTTGGGGAAGTCCAAAACCAGGGGTCACAGTCTAAGGATAAGGGGTAAGTCATTTAGGACCGAGGTGAGGAGAAACTTCTTCACTCAGAGAATTGTGAACCTGTGAAATTCTCTACCACAAAAAGTTGTTGAGGCCAATTCGTTAGATATATTCAAAAGGGAGTTAGATGTGGCCCTTATGGCAAAAGAGATCAAGAGGTATGGAGAGAAAGCAGGAATGGGGTACTGAAGTGCAAGATCAGCCATGATCATATTGAATGGTGGTGCAGGCTCGAAGTGCCGAATGGCCTACTCCTGCACCTACTTTCTATGTCTATGTTTCTATGTAACAAAAGCAAGGGTTTCAGCAGCATTGAGAGTGAGGTAAAAGCAGTGGCAGTCGAGATTGCAGAGGTGGAAGGAAGCAGTCTTGCTGACAAGGTATGGGATTTAACAGCAAGTAGAGCTTTTGCACAGTCAGCAATGACTCCTTGCATAAAAGGTTTGATTTTGACATTTGGTGGTGGCAAAAAACAGACAATAGCAGATTGTTATTCATCCCACCTAATTTTCCTTTCCACAGAATTCAATGGAAAGAAGTCAGATTTTCACAGCTTCTTTTGGGCCAGTCAGTCATTCATCTAAGTGCAAAGATTCTCACTTCATCAATGCCATTTGACTCCAAGCTGCATCACCTGGCTTTTCACTAGCTTTATAAAAAAGATCAGCAGGTGCCAGAAAGCAATCTATCTGTATTTAGCATTTCTAAAGTAGATCTTGGCTTTTAGCCATATTATATTTGCTGTTTCTATAGCGACACATCTGAAGAGGAAACTACCTTTTAATCTGTAACGGCTAGCAATTGTCATTGAACTGACATTTAGGACAATACAAATTCTATCTTTAACTTTGCTGCACCCTTGTCAACTTGCTAACTTTAAGTGATGAAAATATTTCAGGTAGCTAAATGTGTGTTGCATTAGCATCACAAGGCAATCTGTGACATGTTGCCTGGAATCAACAGCCGAACAAAATGATTTTTTTGCACGCAAGTAATGCAAGAGCTGTGCCTAGCTGAGCTATCATAGATGTAATTAGAATCATATTTACTCCCACTATCGGAGATGTTCATAAAAAATAATGCCCTGTAACAATATAGATATTAATTCCAACTGGTGTTACATCCAACAATGTACATTCTGCTCCTAATCAGATTTTGAAGCAAAGTAATTGTTTTACAGGGGAAACCTATGTATACTTTGTAATCTTCAAGCTATGGCACATGTGATTCCAATCACACTTTTGCTAAGAGGTTATCACTCCATTTCAATGGCCGATTAGTTGAGTGCACTGCCCTGTTTAATATGTATTGTTAGCTATCAAAAACTGTTCATTTCATTGAGTTTCACTGTACATTTCACTGTTCCTGTCATTTGAATATAGCTCATGTTTCACTCCATTTCCTTTCTCCATGTGTTTCTGATTTTACATTCTATTTCTTAATTTGATGTAGAGAATGGTTGAGCCTTCAAGGGAGCAGTTATTTACTGAAGGTAGGACCATTTTGATTCACGATCTAAAAGCAAGCTTGTATGGTAAATCTAAGACTTCTTCAGGCTTCTGCTTTATCCATCTGCTGGAATAATACCGCATTAAAAATGAAAATGTACCTTGACATTCAACTTTCTTCTAAAACTGAGTCAGGTGCCAAATTACTCTAGAAGGCAATAATCTAGAAATTGTCACAGAACCATAGAGGTTTACCTGACAAAGAAACCATTGTGCCAGCTCTTTGCTAGAGCAATCAAAAGCTAATCCCACCAACCAACTCTCTGCCTATTGCCCTGTACTGCCCACTGTTTCAAAAATTATTAAATTTTCTCTGAAAAATGCAAGGGTTCCTGCTTCAGCTACTCGCTGTGGGAAAGCATTTCATACTTCAATAATTATCTGCATAAATAAATACCTCTTAATCTTTTCTCGCTCAGTGACAATTTGAAGTTGATGGCCCCTTCATCATGAACTCTCCAACCAGAAGAAATAATCTTTCCCTATTCATCCTATAAAACCCCTTCATAATGTTAAAATCTCTATCACATCTTTTAACTTTCTCTGCTTCAGTGGAAATAGTCCCATTATCTTAAGTCTCTTCTCATAACTACTATTTCTCATCCTGTTGAATCTATGCTCCATGTTCTATGGCTTAAGGTACTTTCAATAATGGGAAATGAAAACTGCACACAGTTCTCTAACTGTGGCTCCACCATTGCCTTGTACAAATTTATTACTTCATTACTCTTGCACTCTCTGCCTCTATTTATATAACCCAAGTGTTAGAGAATTTACAGCACAAAAACACGCCATTTGGCCCAACAAGTCAATGCTGATGTTTATGCACCACAAGCCTCCTTCCACCTTATTTCATCTCACCCTATCAACATATGTTATTGATGTTTTAATGGCTTCAACTACCTTCATTGGCACTTTCAAGGAATTATGTATTTGAAACCCAAGGTGTCTCTCTGTTCATCCACACCTTTCAGTGTCTTTCCATTTAGTATATACTCCGGTTCCTTTTTTTTTCTTTCCAAAATGTATTACCCCATTGACCACTTCATAATTTTAAAAATCTCCATTAACTCTCCTCTTAGTTTTCTCTGATCCAATTAAATGGTTCCAATATCTCCTCAGAGCTATAGCTTTTTTTAAATCCTGATGAATCTGTGCACTTTTTATACCTTTAATGTTCTCTCTATAATGGGGCACAGTAGTTTGTGGCCTAACCATTATATTGTACACATATTTTTACTTCTTTACTCTTGTGCTCTATTCTTTGGCCTTTTTTATGCCTTTAATCCAGCTGAAGTAATTTCCAGGTTAATGCTTCATCTGAAGATACAGTTGAAGATGAGTTGCAATAGGCTAATTCAGTTGTAGTATATTAAATGTGTTGGGCACTGTGTAAATACAGGCAACTCTCGATTATCCGGGTCCCTCGAGGATTGGGCTATGCCGGGTTAACGATTTCTCCGTTAGAGCGAGTTGACATTATAAAGTTAAAACTTCAATGAATAAATACTGTGCAATCAGCTACAAACAGTAACAAGGCAGTTAAGTATGGGACATTACCAGCATGCATGCAGGTGACCTCGAGGAGGAGATTGTCTAGCTCCGGAGCGCACTGCCTTCCCGGGCCAAAAGGACTCCGAACGCACCGGCCAGATGCTTTCCCGGGCCGAAAGGACTCCGACGTCAGTGGCAGCCGCAAGAGACAGCGGCTGCAGCAGTGCGCGCACACACGGAATTTTAAATGCCGTTATAATGGTTTCCTGTTGCATCCGTGTGCAGATAATCGAGAGTTGCCTGTAGTTAATATATTTCCTTAGGTTTTTTTATGTTTGGACTAATGCTAATGACATATAATCAATTTGTGCAGCATTGATGGAAATCGAATTGTTCTTCTCCAACCAAATCTTTTCCCCTGTTTATATAGAGTTGATAGATTTACATCCTTAAGCCTTAATCAGGCTCTCTCACATTTATTCAGACCTCAGTGACATTTCCAAATGTTTTCTTCAGGTGAAAAGCCCAGAATTCCTGATAGACCTCGACTCTCAAACCCAGCTGAAGGTCCGGTTCTGCCAGCACCACGCTTTGGCCTCAAGTACAATTCTTAATTATTCATTACTTGCCTAAAGTCTTTTTAAAAATTCAGGCCAAAAAAATGGATACCATTTATTAGACTCTTAATATTTACTTATTTTCTTTTTAATTGCTGTTAACATTCAGTTTCTGTTCCCAGGCCAGCAGTTTTGAGATTGCCAACTGCAAACCAACCAAGTAAGTTATCTAGTATACTATTATTAAAATAATATACCTATTTAAGGGAGCAAGTTTCTAAATTTTTCTAAAAATAAATGCTCAAAATACTTCATCAGAAAAAAATCATTGAGTTTTAATGTGAAATTGGCAGCTAGTTTGATAGAAAACAATTAGATTTTAACATTAATTAGGAACTGCAATATTAACCATATGGTGTGATATAAATGGAAGCAGCAGCTATGACTGATAGCTAGTCGTATGGGTTAGGTTTTTCTGACCATTCATCGTCAAAAGGTGGAAAGTATTCTACTGTACTGTACCTTTATCCCTACTGATAACTTTAAAAATGGATGAGTTAAGACTCCTTTTATGTCCTTCCAAGGATTATGGTAGTTTGTTGTGCAATCTGAATATTGTACACTCGTTGGTACTCAGCATATCAGCTCTGATTTTTTTGGTAAACATTCTTTTATTAGTGCTTCACAGCTGAGCGATTATATGCCACCATTTTATTAAAATAATTTGATACTGTGACATCATAAGTAGTAATGTTAGAAATAATGGTAACAACACCAGAAAATAAAGGAGAGTAATTACATACCTTATTTTTAAAGTTCTGAATTTAGAAACAAAAAGCTCTGACTCTTCTCCTGGTTGGGCTGTGCACCTACAAAAATAATAGAAGTTTAGAGTGCAGCTGCAGGCTAATTGGTAAACAGAAGATCTCAAAGTGCTAGAAGTTGTCCGGATGTGGATAGGGGAGGGGGGGGGGGGGTGGGGGTATGCAGAGAATTAATAAATCTTACCTTCGCTCCAAATCTTCAGTCTGTCCCCAGGACACCCGCAGACCCACCAGTTGGCAGGGGTCCTAGCCACGGAGATTGCGTTAGGTTTTAATGGGTGCCTGTGGGTTGGGGTACCCAACAAATCGATTCCTCGGAAAATGAAAGCAGGAGGCTAGGAATGTCTCCTCCCACCTCATTAAATAAGCGGCACAAGCCCAGTTTTGCATCGTGGGGACATACCAGGAAATCCTGGGTCAGCACAATGAGACATGATGTAAGCGGTTTCTACCCCTTTTTCTTCAGCCCTGCACCCGGGGAATGTCGATTCTGATGTTCATCATCCAAAATAACCACATTTTGACAACTGATGATTTCTAATCACGATTCTTTCAGACTTTCCAGACCTTCCCACCAGACCTAATGGGATTACAGTACGACCTGGTGTCCTCACACACTCTTCCAGTCCCAGTTTGAATTCAAGTATGGAACAGGTATAACTTTAGTAAACCAACTTATATTATGATCTTCATAAACAGCATCAGAAATTAAATAAAGGCCACTCAGCTCAGTTAGTTAGATTTAGACCACATCCCTGTTTCATCCTACCATTTCAATATTAATTCCTTTCATAACAGCTAACCTTAAATATTAGCTTCTGCTTTTACGATGCTTGCAGATTACCATTCCATCATACCACTTGTCTGCTGTTACAATACTAACCATTATGTAATGAAATCATAGAAAATTACAACACAGAAGGAGGCCATTTGGCCTCCATATTCCATATATCTGTCTTTTCCCACTAATTCTATCCCCCCTCCCAAGTCACTGTCTCGGGCTGAGCTAACTGTGATGTTGGTATCCTTGACCCAGAGCAGAGTTTCAGATCCCATATCCTACCCATCACTACAACTGCCTACTTCCACTCTGCTACTCCACTGCTGAATCCTTCACACATGCCTTTGTCACCTCCAGACTTGACTACAATGCTCTGCTTATCAGCTTCCCATTCTCCATCCTCTATTAACTCCAAATTGTCTATAAAAAAAAATATTTGTTCCTGCGATGTGGGCGTTGTTGGCAATCTCAAATCGCCCTTCAGAAGATGGTGGTCAGCCTCCTTCTTGAACCACTGCAGTCGTGAGGGTACTCCCACAGTGCTGTTAGGGAGGGAGTTATAGGATTTTGACCCAGTGACGATGAAGAAACGCCGATACATTTCCAAGTCAAGATGGTTTGTAACTTCTTCTGTCCCACACCAAGTTATATTCACCCTTCCCCTTTGTCCTTCTCTAGTCTATTTTAAAACTATTATGGATTCTGCTTCCATCTTTGTTTCTGGTAGAACATTCTGGGGCCGAAATTGTCCCCCGACTAAAAGATTGAGCACCTACCGTATTTTTAGTTTTTTCTCCGCCCCAATCCATGGAGCAGAGATTCGAGTGATATTCAGCTCTTTAACTTTTTTTCAGTCGGGACGGTGTTCGTGATGGCTGCGGGGCGGAAGTGCCCTTGGATTGGGTCGGCCGTCGCTCTGAGTCATCAGCTGACGCGTCTCAACGTCCCTCCCATTCAGTTAAAGAAGAGGGCCGCTGCAAACTCTGCACTGAGTTTAGTTTGGTCCACTGGGCCATCAGAGAGGGGTTTCAGCTGGGCCAGCTGCCTGGTATCCAAGAGGGGGTGATGAGCTGCCTGTTGGCGGCTCGGCCCAACCCGTGGCCACCATTGTTGGACCGACCTCGGAGTTGGCTGACAAGTCAAAAAAAATGGCATCCATGGCAGTGCGCCCTCCCCTTTAAGGGTGGACGCGTTGCCCAGGCACGCACAGCTTCCCGCAGGGGAAAGCTGTTGGGGGCACCAAGTAGCGGCCGATCCACTCCCATGGGACAATTTCCCACAGGGCAATTTCCCACATGGGGCGGAAAGCGGTTGCCGCTGATCGGAAGGGGGTCAACGTGTGCCCGATGGGGCGGCAGCGCGGGCGGCACGAAAACCCGTTCCCACCGCTCTTGGCCTGGGGGCACTTTTGGATAGGTCAGCCCATCCGTCTGCCCCCAGTCGGTGAGTACAATCCTCTCCATTACCGCAGTAATGGGCCTTAAGGAGGGGGGCAATTTAAGCCCCTCTATATCCTAACAATCACCTGCATAATAATAAAAACTGCTCTTCACATTTCCCTTTGATCTTTTGATAAATTTATGCGCTCATGTTACTGACTCAACCAGTGGAAATAGCTTTTTCATATTTATATTATTAAAACCCCTCAATTATGTAAACCTCTATCAGATCTCCTCTTGACTTTCTCTTTTCTAATGAAGAGCCCTACTTTGACTAGTATCCCTGCATGCCTAAAGCCTGTCATCTCGGATATTATTTCAGTGAATCTCTTTTGCACCCTCCCAATAGCCTTGTCATCTTTCCTAAAATCCCACATGCTTTTTCACAATTTTATCAGTTTGTCCTCTCCATTTCTGAATAATTTTGTATCTAAACCCCTAAATCTTTCTTCTCCTCTACTCCCTTTAAAGTTTTAAAATTTTGTATGTATTTCCTCTTCTACTTCCTCCCACAATGCTTCAACCTTATTTCTCTGGTTTAAATCCTCATCACATTCTTCTACAGCCTCACCCCACCCTATCTTTGCAACCGCCTCCTGTCCATTCCTCTGACTCCAGTTTCTTGTGCATCTCCCCTTTCATTCACCTGATCATCAGTAATAGTCTTCAGCCACCTGGGTCCTTCACTTTGGCATTCTTTGGCTAAACCTCACCACTTCTCTCTCTTTTAATGGCATAGAAACCCATCTCTTCAAACGAGCTTTTAATCACCACTCTTAACCTCTCTTTTCTTGGCAATATTAATCTATTTTCCATTTGCTTATTCTGTGAAACACTTTAGGTCGTTTCCTTAAACAAAAGAAGTACTATATAAATGAAAGCTGTTATATTATACTCAGCAGAACCCAGTTTCCATTTTACTATAGCTTGTTATGTTAAAGAGCAAAAAGTTATATAAATTGTACACATCAAACAGACAATGATTAATAACATTAGAACCATTTAATATTAATCTCTTTTTATGACCCGAAGGATCCCAGTGTTGATGGCAAAGTATGGTTTGCAAATCATTGTGACCGCAAAACTGCTGAAGAGGCTTTAAACAAATTAAATAAGGTACAAAGTGAATTTCTATTAGGCAATTTTATAACACTTCAGTCACTTTTTATAGCTAAATATATATTTTTTTAATAAAACAGGATGGATCGTTTCTCATAAGAAAAAGCTCTGGGCACGACTCAAAGCAGCCTTATACATTAGTTGTGCTATACAAAAGAAAGGTCTATAATATTCCTGTACGTCATATTGAATTAACAAAAGAGTACGCATTAGGCAAAGAGAAGATTGGCGAAGAGGTGAGTGATTTATTGTATTTTCGCTTCTCAATATGTAAGGATAATCAGTCTACTTTTAAAAATTATTCTATTTTACATGAAGATAGCAGTGATTTATAATAAATGACCCACTTACATCAGGTTCCATTTGTAGTTAAGAAGCCAAACAGTGTGTTATTTTTGGTAACCACAATTTTCTAGTGTGCATCAAATTGAGACAGTTTGTTGCAATATTGTAATTCTTTCTTTTATTGTACAAGAACACAAGAATTCGGAGCAGGAGTAGGCCTTACGACCCCTCAAGCCTGCTCCGCCATTCAATAAGATCGTGGCTGATCTTAGACCTCAACTCCACTTTCCCGCCCATATCGCTTGATTCCCCTGAAGTCCAAGGGGCCAAATCGGGGCAATAAGGACTTTTCGCCCGAGGGCAGGAGGCAGAAGTGACCAGATCGTAATTGCCCCTGGGATGGCGGCGGCGCAAACGGCTTTGCGCCACACCCTGTAGTTATCGCCCCGGGTGGCGCGCACACGGCTACGATGTAATCACCATACCCGCTGACCCCTTATTGGCCCGCAGGGAAAATTGCCCTGCGGGAGCGAGGTTGGCATGAGGTGATGCCACCAACAGTTAATTGGGTTGCAAAGCTGTGGTGGCTGGGGTGTTCTGGCCAGCCTTAAAAGGGAGGGCCTTGCACCACGGCCACCGCCTTTTTTTTTGTCGGCTGACTTTGCAACAATGGCACCACAATGGCGCCCATTAGTTTAGCTGGGTCACCAACATGCAGCCTGGCAGTCCCTCTTTGGGTGTCGGTCTGTTGGCTCAGCCGAAACCCTCCCTGTTGGCCCAGTGGCTGCCAGGAAAGTGGCTGCAGAGTTCACAGCGGCCCTCCCCTTTAAAAGGGATGTTGTGATGCATCAGTGTGACGCAGCAGTGCCATACCACACCTCCATCCCTCTACCTTGTTTTTGCATAACACTCACTCTTCTAGATTTGGCTGATATTTCATGCAGTAGTACTCCAGGAAAAGCTCACAGAAATCATAGCAACTGAAATCCCGTGTGGATTCAACTCATTTCCATCCAAAACTCCAGCAGGAGACCAGCAGACCCCCCGCCCCTCCACCAGGAAATGAGGAAATGGCTGTTTCCACCATTTCCCTTGGAGTTTTGCTGGTGCTGCGGCAGGGGATGGGTGGAACATCCATAAAATTTCAGTCTCATAATGACTAGTCTTTCCCAGGAATATATGTTTTTTAAAAACATTTACCTTAAGTGGAAGATACTCTGACCCTGCAACTCTTGGGGTTGAAGAGGGTACAAGTCAAATGTATACTGGGGCCCAGGGGTGTGTGTGAGGTGGGCAGGGGGTGGGGGGGGGTGAGGGGTGGTGGTGGCTGAATATGGGACAGAACATTACATTCAGGTCAGGGGTATGTAGGCAGATCTTGGGCGTTGGAGGCAGATAGAATTCGTTGAGCCCCAACTGATGAGTTACATTGGAATGCCTGTTCAGCAGCCCCAGCCCACCACTTTGATTCAAATGCCCAATTTGGCTCCAGCCTCAGACCAGCACAGAGCAATTACTCCACCAACCTCGTCACCTGTTTTGAGCATAAGTCAATTTTCTCCCCAGGAGAGAGATTTTTAATGTTTTTTTCCTTTGACCTATTTGAATCTTGGGAAGTCTCCACCGCCCCACTTCTCACCACCCTCAGAAGGGCAAGTAGGCACAGGCCAGGGTGGCCAGTGCTGGTGCACCCTTGCAAAGACTGGCATCTTGCCCAAGCTATGCAAATGCTCTCTTCAAGGTTTGGGAAGGGTATCCTTCCTTCGACAAGAGTGTGTGGGGGTTTTGCTTTGTCATACTTGTGTTGGTGGAGCAGGGCCTTGGGAATTTCTAGGTTTGTATTTTTAAATTCACAGCAAGTCATTCTCCTAATTCGAATGACTATGACTTGCTTTTGCTCTCCTTTTTGGAATGCTATGGAGCACAAAATGAACAGAACGTAACATGGAGTGCTTGACATCCATGTCGACATGAAATGTTACAATTATGCAAACACAGTTATTTCACTTCTTCCATTTCTTGTGGTCCACGGTATGCCACAGAGGAACAAGAATGATGCCAACAAAATTTTACACATGTAAAAGCAGCATGATTATTGTGAAGCATGCACTACGCTATAATTAAAAGTGTAATATCTTACTGGCACATTAAAGTTTTGTTTTAAATGAAAAACAGTTACTGGGACACATATACACAGATGAGTCAGGTGCTGACAATCTCTCTTGCGTTTTTAAAAATAAACCTTCCTTTACCATTTATTGCCCTGCAAATCAAGCTAGTTCTCAATATCCAATCATACGTCTAGGATGGTAATGTAAGAGCATACTGGATAAACAGAATTAACTAATTTATTTGGCAACACAAAGTTCACGGTCACAGTGCCACGCTTGACAATTTAAAATAATTCTCATATGTAGCTCAAAAATTATGTAACCTACATAGAAATAAACCATAATTTATTGGAGGTTGTGCTGAGGCTTTATAATGAACGCTCAGACTACATCGAGGGTATTGTGTTCCATTCTGCTCACATCATTAAAAACATATGCATTACAGTTGGTGTAGAAAAGGACAAGCCTATTCCCAAGTATAAAGGAACGGAGGAAAGATTAGGGAAATTCAAAATTTTTAGTATAAAAAGATGATGCTTCAGGTAATGATTTCATTAAAGGTATATAAATCCACAGCATGTATTTGCAACATCAAAGTTCTGATTGGTCCCCTTGGCGGGCAAGATGCACCCAGCAGTTTGTCTGGAATGTGTAATTAGATCCTGCCTGCCTGAATAACCAAGATCTCTGCAATGTGTAATTTGATCCATTCATTTGATCCAGCCAGACTGTAGACAGTGCTCACCGTGTTAACATTACTGCTTTCAGACAACAGACAGGGCTCACACTCCCAGGTTAGGACCTTCTCCACCCCTCCTACCCTGCAACAAGTGGACATTCTCCCACAGCCGCCCCCCCCCCCCCCACCCCACCCGACCTCTGAGTTCCTGACCTTCTCTTCCCCTCCCAACAAGCGCCTGTCCCTCTCCTTCCCCTCCCACACCCCACCAGACCGCAGCAGTTGAAGAAGGCAGCTCATGACCATCCTCTTAAGGGCAACTAAGGATAGGCAATAAATTAATGAATTTTTAAAAATGAGAGCACATTCTGTGCAATATTCATTGTAAGCGGCCAGCCAGTGCTCCAGGGAACCCGTGCAGTTGGCTTGCCAGCTTTTCAATACAAAAAACGCAGTGATTATTTATATGAACAAATTTGATTCATTCTGTGCATGCAGAAGGGAGCGGTGGAGCCTAAAGAACGTCCTGGCTCCCAATGGAGCCACGCATGTGCATTTGTCATTCCAATTGCGTATTTACCTACATTTCCTGTAGGCCCAGCATAATCCCCGGAGCCCATTTACAGGCTGTAGGCCCAGCCCGGGGGAGGAGATGGTCGGGAACTTGGTGTTTGGGGAGGGTTGAGGGGCAAGACCGTTAGGAATTTGGGAGGTGGAGGGAAAGGGAAGGTCAGGAACTTGGGTGGGGGTTTGCGGGTGGCGGTGAGGGAAAGAGAAGGTTCGGAACTTAGTGGGGGAGGAAAGGAAGGTCATGACCTTGTTGGGAGGTGAAGAGAAGGTCAGGAACTCGGTGGGGGAATTACGTTCTTATTCTCATTTTTCCCTCCCCGTTCGATCCCTTCACCTCTCCACTTCCCCCCCTGATCCCCTCTCCTCATCACGCCCCTACTCCCCTGATTCCCTCTACTCTCCCCCGGCTCCATTTGATCCCCTGACCTTCTCCACACAGAGCCGAGGAAAGCATGGCTATACAGGCTGTGGCGACAGCCACTGCACCATTTGGTGCTGTGCATACACGACCATATCCATGTTGGGGAAGTCCAGAACCAGGGGTCACAGTCTAAGGGTAAGGGGTAAGCCATTTAGGACCGAGATGAGGGGAAACTTCTTCACTCAGCGAATTGTGAACCTGTGGAATTCTCTACCACAGAAAGTTGTTGAGGCCAGTTCGTTAGATATATTCAAAAGGGAGTTAGATGTGGCCCTGACAGCTAAAGGGATCAAGGGGTATGGAGAGAAAGCAGGAATGGGGTACTGAAGTTGCATGATTAGCCATGGTCATATTGAATGGTGGTGCAGGCTCGAAGGGCTGAATGGCCTACTCCTGCACCTATTTTCTATGTTTCTATGTAACACCTTTGCACAGTTTTGTATGTTAGAGGCATTATATAAATGCAAGTTATTTTTGTTACGGTTTTATATAAAAGGAAGGGCTAACAGTCTGATTTGTTT
The DNA here is from genome assembly GCF_044704955.1 of Pristiophorus japonicus. Lineage (NCBI taxonomy): Eukaryota > Metazoa > Chordata > Chondrichthyes > Pristiophoridae > Pristiophorus > Pristiophorus japonicus. The sequence continues at coordinate 292,770,267 of NC_091979.1, forward strand.
CTCTCCGTCTAGCGGTTTCCCAGCATTGCTGACATAATTGAAAATCATCAAAAGAATCCCTTGGTGCTCATTGACAGCCAAAGTAACAGCAAAGATTCCACCAAACTGAAGTATCCAATCAAAATTTCATAATACACGCGTTTAAAGACTTCCAACTGAATGGATTGATTACGTCGCCTTTCCATTTATTATTTCTCATTTCCAAACTATAAAAATCAGTTCAATAAACAAACATTTTAAGCTACATAAATCCATGCAATGAGGCTCCTATAGGAGATGAATTTTGTAATGGTTACATCAGTGTTTATTACTTAATCATAATTCATCAGCAGTTGGCTAATATACAACAGAAGCATTTTATCAATTAACATATTTAGAGTCTGAATTAATAGTTTTTCATATCAACAAAGCATGTTATTAAAGCCAATGTACTGTTACCAAGACTGGACAGGGTCTATTAACCAGATGACATAAGCATGGTTTACAAAACCTTGAATAAGCACACGCGTTGTTTAAGTTTAACCTTAATGAACTATGGTAATCTTTGTAAAATAAGTAATTTTTTTAAACTCTAACCAGTATATTGTTTTTTGCAAAAGTTTAGTCAGTAAATATTTTTCTCATTTCAATTTATAACCATATCTAGTCGTTCATAAGTATTTTATGGCAGGCATTATAAGAATATTTAAATGTGGCTAAAAAGTAATCAATTCAGGATTAAAAACCAAATAAAAAATAAAGCAGACCTGAACGTCTCCATGGTACAACGAGCTGAGCAACTCCACGGTACAACATAAAAACATAAGAAATAGGAGCAGGAGTAGAACATTCAGAACCTCAAACCTGCTCCCCCGTTCAATACGATGATGGCTGATCTTCTACCTCAACTCCACTTTCCTGCACTATCCCCATATTCCTTGATTCCCTTAATATCTAAAAATCTATCGATCTCTGTCTTGAATATACTCAACGACTGAGCCTTCACAGCCCTTTGGGATAGAGAAATCCAAAGATTCACCACCCTTTGAGTGAAGAAATTTCTCCTCATCTCAGTCCTAAATAGCTAGCCCCTTACTCTGAGACTCCCCAGCTGGAGGAAACATTCTCCCTGCATCTACCCTGTCAAGTCCTGTAAGAATCATGTACGTTTCAATGAGATCACCTCTCATTCTTCTAAACTCTAGAGAATGTAGGCCTAGTCTACTCAATCTCTCCTCATTGGACAATCCCCCCATCTCAGGAATCAGTCTGGTGAACCTTCGTTGCATTCCCTCTATGGCAAGTATATCCTTCCTTGGGTAAGGAGACCGAAACTGTATATAATACTCCAGGTGTGGTCTCACCAGGGTCCTATATAATTGCAATAAGACATCTTGGTGCCAAAATTGCCCCTTCCCTTAAGGCCTGTTACCACCGGAAATTGGCGGCCACGCTGTGGAGTGGAGTGACCGACGACTTTTCGTGGCATGGCCGCCGTTAGCCCAATTGGCCTGCCGCGGTTTTCCGGCAATGTGCAGCACCGCACCGCTTCCCTCCCACTTCCATGGCGGTGATGGCCAGCACTCCTAACTGCGCATTACTGCGTGCAACACCGAGGTCCCGGGCCAGAAGCCCCATTACCCTATAAAAGTCGGCCCACCGCTGGGCAGTGCCAAGAATTGTTTTTTTTGGGTGGTGCATAGTTCCTGATGCCGGAGTACCTTAAAGGTGTGTTGCTTTCAGTTGATTTTGTGTCGGCGACTTTTTCCCGTTGCTTCACTCACAGTGCAAGGATACGGTGCGCGCTGCTTTGTGAGTGCTGGAGGCGCCTCCACCTGCAGAACAGGGAGGCCACTTCGAGGAGGCTGGGCTTGTGGAGGGCTTTGCAATGGGGGCAGTGCTTGCAGGCCAACACCTCCTGCGCATTGTGCGTGCCGCCGAGGCACGGAGGAGAAGGCGGCACCAGGGGCAACGGTTGCAGAGGCAATGGGCAAGGGCCGCAGGCATCATTGCAGCCCAGCATGGAGAGGGCCAGGGAGATGGCCACAGAGGAAGCAAGTGAGGTGCCACACGAAGGTCCTCAGCAAGGGCCTCCGCCAAGGAGGAGAGCGAGGTACGCAAACCCCCCCCCCACCAGATAGTGGGCCAGCAGGCCAGGAGGCAGCCTGCAGCGGAGCCAGATGCTGGGCAGCAGCAGCCTGCAGAGATGGAGGAGGCAGCAGAGCAGCAGGGATCAGCTAATGAGCCACCTCGCGTAGAAAGTTGGCTGCACAGACATGGGGACGGCAGGCTATATTCAAAAACGTCTTCCACCAGCAATTTTCATACATGGATATGAATCAGTGCCTGCGCAAACTAAAATTCCAGAAGGATGTTGTGACTGAGCTCTGTAATCTCCGGCAGGCAGAATTGGAGCCACAAACATGGGGTATGGACAGCCCTGAGTGTGGCATCCAAGGTGACAATCACCCTCAACTTTTATGTGACTGGGTCCTTCCAAGCTGCCACTGCAGACATGTGCAACATCTCGCAGTTTACAGTCTACACGTCGATATGGGAGGTCACAGATGCTCTTTATAGGAGGAGGGCTGACTACATCTCCTTTCCCCATGACCAGGGAGAAGCAATTGGAGCAGCAGACTGCATTCCTGTGCATTACTAACTTCGCCAGGGTCCAAGGGGTCATTGATTGCACCCATATCAGTCTCCGGACACCCCAACAAATTCCCGAGCAATTTCGAAACCACAAGGGTTTCCCCTCCCTCAATGTTCAACCCATTTGCGACCACAACCACGATTATGGAAGTGGATGCTGCGACAGAGTGGTGTGCCACGCCTCTTCACTGGTGCCAATGAAGATTGCGGCTGGCTCCTTGGTGACAAGGGCTACGCACTGAGCACTTAGCTCATGACGCCTCTGCGTAACCCTAGAACTGCTGCGCAGCTGCAGCAGAGTCTGATGGCCACCAGGACCATCATTGAATGCACAATTGGCATTCTAAAACAGAGGTTCCATTGCCTGGACCACTCGGGGTGTGCTGCAGTACTCGCCGGAACGTGTCTCCTTATTCGTGGTGGTGTGCAGCATGCTCCACAACCTGGCCATCATGAGGGCACAGCCATTGGAGGATAAGGCAGCAGTGGCACCTGTGGAGGAGGAGAAGTAGGTGTCACCATCGTGACCCTGCAAGGGAAGCACAAAGCCGTCTGATAGCTGCGTGGTTCACATAACTCAATGCCCAGTTGAGCCTGCATCTGGCCATGACCATAGGCCAACCTGTGAGCCCTCTCGCACATCATTCCCACACAGTAAAATGAGAGACCTGATCACAAATTCCAAACACAAAATAAAGATTTATTAGAACCCAAACAATGGGTTTCCAAAATATTCATACAATTAATTATCACCTTTGCACAACTCCTTACATAGAAACATAGAAACATAGAAAATAGGTGCAGGAGTAGGCCATTCGGCCCTTCTAGCCTGCACCGCCATTCAATGAGTTCATGGCTGAACATTCAACTTCAGTACCCCATTCCTGCTTTCTCACCATACCCCTTGATCCCCCTAGTAGTAAGGACTTCGTCTAACTCCTTTTTGAATATATTCAGTGAATTGGCCTCAACAACTTTCTGTGGTAGAGAATTCCACAGGTTCACCACTCTCTGGGTGAAGAAGTTCCTCCTCATCTCGGTGCTAAATGGCTTACCCCTTATCCTTAGACTGTGATCTCTGGTTCTGGACTTCCCCAACATTGGGAACATTCTTCCTGCATCTAACCTGTCTAACCCCGTCAGAATTTTAAATGTTTCTATGAGGTCCCCTCTCATTCTTCTGAACTCCAGTGAATACAAGCCCAGTTGATCCAGTCTTTCTTGATAGGTCAGTCCCGCCATCCCGGGAATCAGTCTGGTGAACCTTCGCTGCACTCCCTCAATAGCAAGAATGTCCTTCCTCAGGTTAGGAGACCAAAACTGTACACAATACTCCAGGTGTGGCCTCACCAAGGCCCTGTACAACTGTAGCAACACCTCCCTGCCCCTGTACTCAAATCCCCTTGCTATGAAGGCCAACATGCCATTTGCTTTCTTAACCGCCTGCTGCACCTGCATGCCAAACTTCAATGACTGATGTACCATGACACCCAGGACTCTTTGCACCTCCCCTTTTCCTAATCTGTCACCATTCAAATAATAGTCTGTCTCTCTGTTTTTACCACCAAAGTGGATAACCTCACATTTATCCACATTATACTTCATCTGCCATGCATTTGCCCACTCACCTAACCTATCCAAGTCGCTCTGCAGCCTCACAGCATCCTCCTCGCAGCTCACACTGCCACCCAACTTAGTGTCATCCGCAAATTTGGAGATACTACATTTAATCCCCTCATCTGAATCATTAATGTACAGTGTAAACAGCTGGGGCCCCAGCACAGAACCTTGCGGTACCCCACTAGTCACTGCCTGCCATTCTGAAAAGTACCCATTTACTCCTACTCTTTGCTTCCTGTCTGACAACCAGTTCTCAATCCATGTCAGTACACTACCCCCAATCCCATGTGCTCTAACTTTGCACATCAATCTCTTGTGTGGGACCTTGTCGAATGCCTTCTGAAAGTCCAAATATACCACATCAACTGGTTTTCCCTTGTCCACTCTACTGGAAACATCCTCAAAAAATTCCAAAAGATTTGTCAAGCATGATTTCCCTTTCACAAATCCATGCTGACTTGGACCTATCATGTCACCTCTTTCCAAATGCACTGCTATGACATCCTTAATAATTGATTCCATCATTTTACCCACTACCGATGTCAGGCTGACCGGTCTAGAATTCCCTGTCTTCTCTCTCCCACCTTTTTTAAAAAGTGGGGTTACATTGGCTACCCTCCACTCTATAGGAACTGATCCAGAGTCAATGGAATGTTGGAAAATGACTGTCAACGCATCCACTATTTCCAAGGCCACCTCCTTAAGTACTCTGGGATGCAGTCCATCAGGCCCTGGGGATTTATCAGCCTTCAATCCCATCAATTTCCCCAACACAATTTCCCGGCTAATAAGGATTTCCCTCAGTTCCTCCTCCTTACTAGACCCCCCGACTCCTTTTATAACCGGAAGGTTGTTCGTGTCCTCCTTCGTGAATACCGAACCAAAGTACTTGTTCAATTGGTCCGCCATTTCTTTGTTCCCCGTTATGACTTCCCCCGATTCTGACTACAGGGGACCTACGTTTGTCTTTACTAACCTTTTTCTCTTTACATATCTATAGAAACTTTTGCAATCCGTCTTAATGTTCCCTGCAAGCTTCTTCTCATACTGTATTTTCCCTGCCCTAATCAAACCCTTTGTCCTCCTCTGCTGAGTTCTAAATTTCTCCCAGTCCCCAGGTTCGCTGCTATTTCTGGCCAATTTGTATGCCACTTCCTTGGCTTTAATACTATCCCTGATTTCCCTTGATAGCCACGGTTGAGCCACCTTCCCTTTTTTATTTTTACGCCAGACAGGAATGTACAATTGTTGTAGTTCATCCATGCGGTTTCTAAATGTCTGCCATTGCCCATCCACAGTCAACCCCTTAAGTATCATTCGCCAATCCATCCCAGCCAATTCACGCCTCATACCTTCAAAGTTAGCCTTCTTTAAGTTCTGGACCATGGTCTCTGAATTAACTGTTTCATTCTCCATCCCAATGCAGAATTCCACCATATTATGGTCACTCTTCCCCAAGGGGCCTCGCACAACGAGATTGCTAATTAATCCTCTCTCATTACATAACACCCAGTCTAAGATGGCCTCCCCCCTAGTTGGTTCCTCGACATATTGGTCTAAAAAACCATTCCTTATGCACTCCAGGAAATCCTCCTCCACCGTATTGCTTCCAGTTTGGTTAGCCCAATCTATGTGCATATTAAAGTCACCCATTATAACTGCTGCACCTTTATTGCACGCACCCCTAATTTCATGTTTGATGCCCTCCCCAACATCACTACTACTGTTTGGAGGTCTGTACACAACTCCCACTAACGTTTTTTGCCCTTTGGTGTTCTGCAGCTCTACCCATATAGATTCCACGTCATCCAAGCTACGTCAAGGTGTGTCCCCTGTGACTGCCTCATGACTTTGGGAAGGCCACTGGAGCACAGGTCGGCAGGGTGGGGTGGCACCATTAGGCCCCCGGTAGACCTGTGGTGGACCCAGCCGCAATAGCAGTAGTCAGGTCTCGCACAGCCTTCAGCTGAGACTGCATGAGAGCAGTCACACTCTGGAAGCCATCAGAGACGACAGCAGTCAGATGCTCCATGTCCTGTTGCCCAGAGTGCATGAGAGTATTCTGTGATTTTCCAATCAGCGGCCATCCTGTGCAAAGAAGCACAACCACATTTGCTCCCTCACGCCTGTGCTGCAATGGCAGCTGTGACCTCCACCAAGAGATGCATCATCGCAGCTAGATTCGCACGGTCACTCTGGGATTCCACCATCGTCTGCACACTGCCAATGATATTCCCCATTGTTCTTTATGCAACACCTCGTAACCAGCATTCTACCGTCACCAGAGGGTGCATCTGTTGGAGTCCCAAGGGATCCCAGCATCCCTTGGGAGCACTGCATATAAGCAGGCCTCCCATGCTATGCCAGCACTCTGGAGTCAGAATAAAGAGATTAAGGTCACACTCAAGTCTACAGTACTCAGTCACATTGCTTTATTTGAGACATTACAACTGGCGACAAGTAATAGATAATGAACCATCACGCGAAAATGCAGAGAACTGTTGGTATTCTGGAGAAATTCTCAGAAGGTGATGATTAGGAAGCCTTCGTGGAGCGACTCGATCAATACTTCATAGCCAACGAGCTGGAAGGGAATGAGAACGCTGCCAAATGAAGGGCAATCCTCCTCACCGTCTGCGGGCAACAACCTATGGCCTCATGAAGAATCTTCTTGCTCCGGTGAAACCAAAATAACCAAATCGTATGAAGAACTGTGTGCGCTGGTCCGGGAGCACCTAAATCCGAAGGAGAGTGTTCTGATGGCAAGGTATCGATTTTACACATGTCAACAGTCTGAAGGCCAGGAAGCTACGTCGCCGAACTAAGGCGCCTTGCAGGACATTGTGAATTCGATGGATTCCTCGAGCAAATGCTAAGAGACTTTTTTGCCTTTGGCATTCGCCATGAGGTTATCCTTCGCAAACTATTGACTGTTGAAACACGGAAACTGAGCAAAGCCATAACGATAGCCCAGGCATTTCTGTCCACCAGCGATAAAACCAAACTAATTTTGCAGCCTAAAGATGCATCGGCAAGTACTGTACACAAAGTAACGTCGTTTTCAGGCAGGAATGCATATGACAGAACGTACACACCTGCAGCTGCATGACCTCAGATGACTCAGAGTCTGCCATCAAGTGTGAATGTGAGGCAATTAACACCTTGTTGGCACTGCGGAAGTGATCATCGAGCCCATCAATGCCACTTCAAACACTATGTGTGCAAAGGCTGTGGAACAATGGGACACCTCCAGCGAATGTGCAGACGAGCTGCAAACCCTACAAACCACCACATTGCAGAGAATGACCGATCCATGGCAGATCAAACTGCACTAGAGACTCGAACCGAGGAGGCAGAAGTGTTGGGGGTACACACCTTCATCACGAAATGTCCACCGATCATGTTAAAAGTTGAATTGAACGGAATTCCAGTATACATGGAATTGGACACGGGTGCAAGTCAGTCTATCATGAGCAAAAAGGCCTTCGAGAGGCTGTGATGCAACAAGGCACAAAGGCCCAAGCTGAGCCCTATTCAAACCAAGCTGAGAACTTACACTAAAGAGCTGATCCCTGTAATTGGCAGTGCAGCAATAAAAGTCTCCTATGATGGAGCGGTGCACGAACTACCACTATGGACTATACCAGGAGATGGCCCCACACTGTTCGGCTGAAGCTGGCTGGGAAAAATACGCTGGAACTGGGACGACATCCGAGCGCTTTCATCCGTCGATGACCCCTCATGTGCCCGGGTTTTCAGCAGGTTCCCGTCGTTGTTTGAGCCAGGCATCGGAAGTTTCTCTGGGGCAATGGTGCAGGTCCACTTGGTTCCCAATACACGACCCATCCACCACAAGGCACGTGCGGTGTCATACATGATGTGAGAGAAAGTGGAGATCAAGCTGGACAGGCTGCAACGAGAGGGCATCATCGCACCGGTGGAGTTCAATGAGTGGGCTAGTCCGATTGTTCCGGTTCTCAAGGGCGATGGCACGGTCAGAATTTGTGGGAACTATAAAGTAACGATTAACCGTTTTTCGCTGCAGGACCAGTACCCGTTACTGAAGGCAAATGACCTATTTGCGATGCTGGCAGGAGAAAAGACGTTCACCAAGTTGGACCTGACCTTGGCCTACATGACGCAGGAGCTGGCGGAATCTTCGAAAGGCCTCACCTGCATCAACACGCACAAAGGTCTGTTCCTCTACAATAGATGCCTGTTTGGATTCGATCAGCCGCGGCTATTTTTCAAAGGAACATGGAGAGTCTGCTAAAGTTGGTTTCAAGCACCGTGGTTTTCCAGGACGACATAGTGATCACAAGTCGGGACACCATAGAATACTTGCAGAATCTGGAAGAGGTTCTAAGTCGGCTAGATCATGTGGGACTCGGGTTGAAACGCTCGAAGTGTGTTTTCCTGGCGCCAGAGGTCAAGTTCTTAGGGAGAAGAATCGCGGGAGATGGCATTAGACCCACCGACGCCAAAACGGAGGCCATCAAGAACGCGCCGAGATCACAGAACGTAACGGAGCTGCGGTCATTCTTGGGACTCCTCAATTATTTTGGTAATTTCCTACCCGGGTTCAGCACCTTGCTAGAACCTCTATATGTGTTGCTACGCAAGGGAGATGACTGGGTATGGGGGATCACAAGAGACTACTTTTGAGAAAGCCAGAAATCTGTTATGTTCCAACAAACTGCTTATTCTGTATGACCAATGTAAACATTTAGTGCTCGCTTGCGATGCGTCTTTGTACGAGGTCGGGCATTTGTTACAACAAGCAAATGAATCAGGAACATTGCAACCGGTCGCTTATGCGTCCAGGAGTTTGTCCAAGGCTGAAAAGGCTTGCAGCATGATTGAAAAAGAAGCTCTGGCATGCGTTTACGGGGTGAAAAAAATGCACCAGTATCTGGACTTAAGTTCGAGTTGAAACTGACCATAAGCCGCTCATATCGCTATTCTCAGAGAGCAAAGGTATTAATACCAATGCCTCGCATCCAAAGATGGGCGCTTACGCTGTCTGCATATAACTATGTAATTCGCCATAGGCCAGGCACAGAGAACTGCGCTGATGCTCTCAGTCGGCTACCATTGCCCACCACCGGGGTGAAAATGGCACAGCCTGCAGACTTGCTCTTGGTGATGGATGCATTTGAAAATGAAAAGTCACCTGTTACGGCCCGCCAGATCAGGACCTGGACCAGCCAGGATCCTTTACTGGCCCTTGTAAAAAACTGTGTCCTCCATGGGAGCTGGTCCAGCGTCCCAACGGAGATGCATGAAGAGATCAAGCCATTCCAATGGCAAAGACGAAATGTCCATAGAGGCGGACTGTCTTTTGTAGGGTAATCGCGTGGTTTTGCCTAAAAAAGGCAGGGAAACGTTCATACACAACCTACACAGTACCCACCCAGGCATAGTAATGATGAAAGCTATAGCCAGATCCCATGTGTGGTGGCCCGGTATCATCTCAGATTTGGAGTCTTGCGTGCACGTGCTCTCAACTGAGCAATGCACCCAGGGAGGCACTGCTAAGTTTGTGGTCATGGCCCTCCATACCATGGTCTAGGATCCACTTTGACTTCACTGGTCCGTTTCAGGCCAAATGTTTTTGGTTGTTGTGGATGCTTATTCAAAATGGATTGAATGTGTAATAATGTCTGTAAGCACGTCCACTGCCACCATCGAAAGCCTACGAGCCATGTTTGCCACGCACAGCCTGCCTGATATCCTTGTCAGCGACAATGGGCCGTGCTTCACCAGCACTGAATTCAAGGAATTCATGACCCGCAATGGGATCAAGCACGTCACATCTGCCCCGTTCAAGCCCGCATCTAATGGCCAGGCAGAACGGGCAGTCCAAACCATCAAACAAAGCTTGAAACACCTGTCAGAAGGTTCCCTGCAGACCCGCCTGTCCCGAGTCCTGCTCAGCTACTGCACGAGACCCCACTCGCTCATCGGGGTTCCCCCTGCCGAACTGCTCATGAAAGGCCACTCAAAACAAGGCTATCTCGAGACACCCTGATCTCCATGATGGGTGGGCAGGCGGCATCAACAAAACATGGTACCATGATCGCGCAAATTTATCACACGATATTGAAGTCAATGCCCCTGTATTTGTACTCAACTATGGTCATGGTCCCAAATGGCTTGCTGGCACTGTCGTAGCCAAAGAAGGGAGTAGGGTGTTTGAGGTCAAACTTGCAAATGAACTAACTTGCAGAAAGCATTTGGACCAAACCAAACTGCGATTCACAGACAGCCACAAGCAACCTGAAGAGGACACCACCAACTTCGACCCTCCGACACACACAAGTGGCAACCGACATCACGGTTGACCACGAAGCTGAAGTTATCATCCCCAGCAGACCAGCAAGGCCAGCTGTGCAGCAGCCCAGCAAAGGCCCAACCAACTCACCTGCCCCTGTGTTTGTACCGAGACAATTGACCAGGGAGCAGAAAGCCCCAGATCATCTCACCCTGTAAATAAGTGTACTATTGACTTTGGGGGGGGGGAGTGATGTTATGTATGCAACACTTTGTTACCAGTATTCTACCACCACCAGAGGGCACGTCTGTTGGAGTCCCAAGGGATCCTAGCATCCCTTGGGAGCACTGCATATAAGCAGGCTTCCCTTGCTGTGATAACACTCTGGAGTCAGAATAAAGAGACTTAGGTCACACTTACTCAAGTCTACAGTACTCAGTTGCATTGCTTTATTTGAGACATAACACCCATGGTGTGCGCAGAGCTGTCCATAATGTGGGAGGCGGACCCCTCCACGCTCCTCACCACTTGCGACAGCCTCCTGCCACCCTTTGCATTGCTGCCAAGAGCTGTGATTGCATGGCCTCCACCCTTTGCTCATAAGCCCCAACATCAATGGGCTCGTCTGAGTCCTCCTCAGCAGAACTCGGCTGTGCACTCACCCCCCGGAGTGATGGCACCCAAGGTTCCCTTAGCCTTACACCATGCTATAGTCCGCTAGGCCCTGATGCTTCACCTAGTGTAGACCCCTCTCCTAAATCTATGTTACCTGACCGCAGACTCCCAGTATCTGAGCTGGTGCGTGGGACTGTAGGAAACAATGAAGCACTGTTGCTGGCAGAACTCTCTATCTCCCTCATCCGAGATGTCGCCAACATCATTCAGGGCGTCAAGTGTCTCCTCCTGACTGTGGCTGCCAGTCGTGTCAAGGATCTCTGTGTCGCTCATGATGACACTGGGGGTATCATCTGGAATCATTCATAAAAGGGAGCAGGGGTGCCGTGAGAGTGAGGAGCTGCATTGCACCATGCAGCAAGCAGCTTGCACAGAAGCATAAGCAATAGCCAGGTAGGCTAATGAACTGTGAGGGAGAGATGGCATTGCACAAAGGCTTTCATTTACCCATGCTGCCCCCAGCGACATTGGAGCAACTAGCAGCCATACGGAGACCAATGTGTGCGCCCACTAGCCTCTGCACTCGCTCCTCAAGATCTGTGAACGGCACATTCTGCAAGTCGCTACCACCAGTGGCTTGCTGGTCGGCATGTTTGTGCGCCAACTTGGCCTGCAAAGCAACAAAGGGTTGGTAAGTGGCAGTTTCAAGAGGCCTCGGCAATGAGTGCAAGTCTGGGTCGATTACATGCAGTTGTAATTCTGAGATCCTCCATTGTGAGTGTGCACACATACAGGCCGAGCAATCAACAACTAGTTCAGCTACTATAGTGTTGGTGAGAAACAAGTTAAGGTGAAGGAGAGTCTGGCAGATGTAATGTGAGGAGTTAGGGGAACATGTACTCACTTTCATCAATCGAATAAGGTCGGATAGCCTTTTGCTGCAATGCTTGGGGGTGCGCTGGTGAATGCAGCTCCCCAAAACCTCCTCCGCAATCGCCCTCCACACTTTGGTGAAGACGCTTCGAGTTGGTCTCTCACCACTTTCAGGGAAGAGTAGCCGCCTCCTTTCCTCCACAGCTTCCATTAGAGTCTCGAGTTCTGCGTCGCTGAAGCGGCTGGCCCTCCTCAAACCTCCCCTTGCAGCCATCTCCTCGGATGCAGGTCACAACGAACTCAAGACACCACTGCAAACCCTGCCCTTTATGGAGGCCAGGGAGCAGCTGCATCATTAGCATGATCGTTAGCATCAAATGGTTAGGAGGGCAATGTCGCGGTTCCAACGCCACTCCGCTGCTACACCGCTAAAAGTAACCCGTGCCATCAGTCATTACCACTCCACTCCCGAAAAAGCGGAATTTCCCTCTTAATACCACCCCATCCATATCGGCGGTACGGGACGCTCAAATGCCCCGTTTCGGCCGGGGGGCAATTTAGGCCCCCTTTACACTTATACTCAAATCCTCTTGTAACAAAGGCTAACATACCATTCGCTTTCTTAATTGCTTGTTGTATCTGCATGTCAGCTTTCAGTGATTCGTGTACAAGGACACCCAGGTCCCTCTGAACACCAACATTTCCCAATCTTTCACCATTTAAAAAATACTCTGCTTTTCTATTTGTCCTACCAAAGTGGAATATGATTGAGTAAATAAGAGTTTAGCTAAAGAACTACCTGCATTTATGTTACAAATATAGTATTTTCTTACTTTAACCAAATCTTTTGAAGTTTTCTTTTGCCTTTTACTTTTTGTTGGGTATTTTTAGTCTTTAGATCCCTGCACACAACCAATGCATTCTCAGCTGAGAGAAAAGGTGGCCCACTTGCTCCCAGATCTCAGACTGTGACCCCATGGTGTCGCACCTCCACATTTACTGCCTCGTGGGGACATGTTTATTTTCTGTTGACCCCCTCCTTCTTCCCGACAGTCCAGTGGAAATTCTGGACTTGCTGTGTGAGGGACAATGGGCACAAACCCACATTCCACCATTCTTGCTGTTGATAATTAGATGTACTGTGTATGTAAATAGTGTGTGAGGTTTAAAAGTACATCGCTTCCCATTTGGGCATTCATGTTGCTGCGGAACTGCTCAGACTGTTTCCATGGTTATTTTATTTTCCTTTTGGCCATTTTTAGTAGTTGTCCTTCTATTCCTGCTCCTAATTCTTATGTTCTATTTTCTTGTGCTGAGCTCTTTCTATAGCATGCTGCTTCCACTGTTTAACATGTATGTAGTCCTGTGTTGTAGCTTCACCAGGATGGCACCTCATTTTTAGGTCCGCCCTGTGCTGCTCCTGGCATGCACTTCTACATTCCTCATTGAACCAGGGTCTGTCCCCTGGCTTGACAGTAGTGGTAGAGTGAGGGATGTGCCGGGTCATGAGGTTACGAGGCCGTTCGCTTGCTCCGTGCAGGAGAGATTCGTGCATTCACCCAACCTGTGGGCGCAGAGCAGAGCAGGTCTCTAGTCGTCCTGGTTAACCCTTGCCACTGGACCAAGACCTAGCTTTGCCAAGCCCGTGTGGTGGTTGGTGTGCAACGGTCACCACACATTTTTTAAAAATCCATGCACAGGCATCTTCCACCCACTCAATTGGAGTTCAGGACTGGAACATCGGGTCCTTCATCGAAAGACCTGTGAACTCGTGGAAGCAAGTCAACCTCGTTCGAGGGATTGCCTATGATGATGATGACCAAAGTGGATAACTTCACATTTCTCCACATTAACTTCCATTTGCCTTGTTCTTGCCCACTTACAATGAGCTGTGCATCTCCACGGTGCAACGAGCTGAACAACTCCATGATACAATCAAGGTAGGATAAAGAAAAAAAGGGAGGCTTATGACAAGATACCGAGAGCTCAATATTGCAGAAACTGTAGAGGAGTGCAGAAAGTGCAGGGGTGAAATTAAAAAGGAAATTAGGTAAACCAAGAGAGAGCATGAAAAAATCAAGGAAAACCCAAAGATGTTTTATAAATACATTAAGAGCAAGAGGATAACTAAAGAAATGTAGGTCCTATTGGAGATCATAAAGTGAATGTGTGTGTGGAGGCGGAAGACGTGGGTACGAATACTTTGCGTCTCTTTTCACAAAAGAGAGGGACAATGCAGACATTGCAATCAGTGAGGAGGAGTGTGAAATATTAAATGAAATAAACATTGGGAGTGGAAGTATTAAGGAGGTTAGCAGCTTTGAAAGTGGATAAATCCTCAGGTCCAAATAAAATGAATCCCAGGCAGTGAAGAGAAACAAAAGAGGAAATAGCAGAGACTCTGACCATCATTTTCCAATCCTCTTTAGCTACAGGCATGTGTGGTACCAGAGGACTGGAGGACTGGTAATGTTGTACTATTGTTTAAAAGGGAGAAAAGGGATAGACCGAGTAATTACAGGCCAGTCAACCTAACTTCGGTGGTGGGAAAATTATTGGAAAAATTGAGAGATGAGATAAATCTTCATTTAGAATGATATGGATTAATCAAGGTCAGCATGGGTTTGTTAAGGGAAGGTCGTGTCTGACTAACTTGATTGAATTTTTTGAGGAGGTAACAAGGAGGGTAGTGTGTTTGATGTAGGGTATATGGATTTTAGCAAGGCTTTTGATAAGGTCCCATATGGCAGACTGGTCACAGAAATAAAAGCCCATTGGATCCAAGGTAAAGTGGCAAGTTGGATTCAAAATTGGCTCAGAGGCAGCATGCAAAGGGTAATGGTTGATGGGTGTTTTTGTGACTAGAAAACTGTTTACAGTGGGGTTCCACAGGGCTCAGTACTTGGTCCTTTGCTTTTTATAGTATATATCAATGATTTAGGGGGCATGATTAAGAAGTTTGCAGATGATCCAAAAATTGGCCGTGTGGTTGATAATGAAGAAGAAAGCTGTAGACTGCAAGAAGATATCAATGAACTGGTCAGGTGGGCAGAACAGTGGCAAATGGAATTCAGTCCAGAGAAGTGAGGTAATACATTTGGGGAGGGCTAACAAGGCAAGGGAATACACATTAAATGGTAGGACGCTGAGAAGTGTAGAGAAACAAAGGGACCTTGGAGTGCAGGTCCACAGATCACTGAAGGTAGTAGGCCAGGTGGATAAGGTGGTTAAGAAGGCATATGGAATGCTTGGCTTTATTAGCCGGGAATACAAGAGCAGGTAGGTTTTGCTTGAACCGTATAAAACATTAGTTAGGCCACAGCTGGAGTACTGCATGCAGTTCTGGTCACCACATTACAGGGAAGATGTGATTGCACTAGAGAGGGTACAGAGAAGATTTACGAGCATGTTGCCTGGACTGGAGAATTGTAGCTGTGATGAAAGCTTGGATAGGCTGGGGTTGTTTTCTTTGGAACAGAGGAGGCTGAAGGGAGACCTTATTGAGCTGTATAAAATTATGAGGGGCCTAGATAGAGTGGATAGGAAGGACCTATTTCCCTTAGTAGAGGGGTCAATAAGCAGGGAGCATAGAATTAAAATAATTGGTAGGAGATTTAGAGGGGATTGGGGGGGAAATTGTTTCACCCCGAAGGTCTGGAACTCACGACCTGAAAGGATGGTAGAAGCAGAAACCCTCACCACATTTAAAAAGTGTTTGGATATGCACTTGAAGTGCCGTAACCTACAGGGCTGTGGACAAAGAGCTGGAAAGTGGGATTTGGCTGGATAGCTCTTTGTTCGCTGGCACAGACACGATGGGCCAAAATGGCCTCCTTCCGTGCTGTAAATTTTTATGATTCTATGATGAATGAGCTGAGCAACTCCATGGTACAACAGGCTGAGCAACTCCACAATACAGCGAGCTGAGCAACTCCATGGTACAACAGGCTGAGCAACTCCATGGTACAACAAGCTGAGCAACTCCACGGTACAACAGGCTGAGCATCTCCATGGTATAACAAGCTGAGCAACTCCACGGTACAACAGACTGAGCAACTCCATGGTACAACAGACTGAGCAACTCCACGGTATAACAAGCTGAGCAACTCCACGGTACAACAGACTGAGCAACTCCATGGTACAACAGGCTGAGCAACTCCATGGTACAACAAGCTGAACAACTCCATGGTACAACAGGCTGAGCAACTCCATGGTACAACAGACTGAGCAACTCCATGGTACAACAGGCTGAGCAACTCCATGGTACAACAGGCTGAGCAACTCCATGGTACAACAAGCTGAGCAACTCCATGGTACAACAGGCTGAGCAACTCCATGGTACAACAGACTGAGCAACTCCATGGTACAACAGGCTGAGCAACTCCATGGTACAACAGACTGAGCAACTCCACGGTACAACAGGCTGAGCAACTCCATGGTACAACAGACTGAGCAACTCCATGGTACAACAGGCTGAGCAACTCCATGGTACAACAGGCTGAGCAACTCCATGGTACAACAGGCTGAGCAACTCCATGGTACAATAGGCTGTGCAACTCCATGGTATAACAAGCTGAGCAACTCCATGGTACAACAGACTGAGCAACTCCATGGTACAACAAGCTGAGCAACTCCATGGTACAACAGGCTGAGCAACTCCATGGTACAACAGGCTGAGCAACTCCATGGTACAACAAGCTGAGCAACTCCATGGTACAACAGACTGAGCAACTCCATGGTACAACAAGCTGAGCAACTCCATGGTACAACAGACTGAGCAACTCCATGGTACAACAGGCTGAGCAACTCCATGGTACAACAGACTGAGCAACTCCATGGTACAACAGGCTGAGCAACTCCATGGTACAACAGGCTGAGCAACTCCATGGTACAACAGGCTGAGCAACTCCACGGTACAACAGGCTGAGCAACTCCATGGTACAACAAGCTGAGCAACTCCACGGTACAACAGGCTGAGCAACTCCATGGTATAACAAGCTGAGCAACTCCACGGTACAACAGGCTGAGCAACTCCATGGTACAACAAGCTGAGCAACTCCAAGGTACAACAGACTGAGCAACTCCATGGTACAACAGACTGAGCAACTCCATGGTATAACAAGCTGAGCAACTCCATGGTACAACAGACAGAGCAACTCCATGGTATAACAGGCTGAGCAACTCCATGGTATAACAAGCTGAGCAACTCCACGGTACAACAGGCTGAGCAACTCCATGGTACAACAAGCTGAGCAACTCCAAGGTACAACAGACTGAGCAACTCCATGGTACAACAGACTGAGCAACTCCATGGTATAACAAGCTGAGCAACTCCATGGTACAACAGACTGAGCAACTCCATGGTACAACAAGCTGAGCAACTCCATGGTACAACAGGCTGAGCAACTCCATGGTACAACAGACTGAGCAACTCCATGGTACAACAGGCTGAGCAACTCCATGGTACAACAGACTGAGCAACTCCATGGTATAACAAGCTGAGCAACTCCATGGTAGAACAGACTGAGCAACTCCATGGTACAACAGGCTGAGCAACTCCATGGTACAACAGACTGAGCAACTCCATGGTACAACAGACTGAGCAACTCCATGGTACAACAAGCTGAGCAACTCCATGGTACAACAGGCTGAGCAACTCCATGGTACAACAGGCTGAGCAACTCCATGGTACAACAGGCTGAGCAACTCCATGGTACAACAGACTGAGCAACTCCATGGTACAACAGACTGAGCAACTCCATGGTACAACAAGCTGAGCAACTCCATGGTACAACAAGCTGAGCAACTCCAAGGTACAACAGACTGAGCAACTCCATGGTACAACAGACTGAGCAACTCCATGGTATAACAAGCTGAGCAACTCCACGGTACAACAGGCTGAGCAACTCCATGGTACAACAAGCTGAGCAACTCCAAGGTACAACAGACTGAGCAACTTCATGGTACAACAGACTGAGCAACTCCATGGTATAACAAGCTGAGCAACTCCATGGTACAACAGACTGAGCAACTCCATGGTACAACAGACTGAGCAACTCCATGGTATAACAAGCTGAGCAACTCCATGGTACAACAGACTGAGCAACTCCATGGTATAGCAGGCTGAGCAACTCCATGGTATAACAAGCTGAGCAACTCCACGGTACAACAGGCTGAGCAACTCCATGGTACAACAAGCTGAGCAACTCCAAGGTACAACAGACTGAGCAACTCCATGGTACAACAGACTGAGCAACTCCATGGTATAACAAGCTGAGCAACTCCATGGTACAACAGACTGAGCAACTCCATGGTGCAACAAGCTGAGCAACTCCATGGTACAACAGACTGAGCAACTCCATGGTATAACAAGCTGAGCAACTCCATGGTACAACAGACTGAGCAACTCCATGGTACAACAAGCTGAGCAACTCCATGGTACAACAGGCTGAGCAACTCCATGGTACAACAGACTGAGCAACTCCATGGTACAACAGGCTGAGCAACTCCATGGTACAACAGACTGAGCAACTCCATGGTACAACAAGCTGAGCAACTCCATGGTACAACAGACTGAGCAACTCCATGGTACAACAGGCTGAGCAACTCCATGGTACAACAGACTGAGCAACTCCATGGTACAACAGACTGAGCAACTCCATGGTACAACAAGCTGAGCAACTCCATGGTACAACAGACTGAGCAACTCCATGGTACAACAGGCTGAGCAACTCCATGGTACAACAGACTGAGCAACTCCATGGTACAACAGACTGAGCAACTCCATGGTACAACAAGCTGAGCAACTCCATGGTACAACAGGCTGAGCAACTCCATGGTACAACAGGCTGAGCAACTCCATGGTACAACAGACTGAGCAACTCCATGGTACAACAGACTGAGCAACTCCATGGTACAACAAGCTGAGCAACTCCATGGTACAACAGGCTGAGCAACTCCATGGTACAACAAGCTGAGCAACTCCATGGTACAACAGGCTGAGCAACTCCATGGTACAACAGACTGAGCAACTCCATGGTACAACAAGCTGAGCAACTCCATGGTACAATAGGCTGAGCAACTCCATGGTACAACAAGCTGAGCAACTCCATGGTACAACAGGCTGAGCAACTCCATGGTACAACAAGCTGAGCAACTCCATGGTACAACAGACTGAGCAACTCCATGGTACAACAGACTGAGCAACTCCATGGTACAACAAGCTGAGCAACTCCATGGTACAACAGGCTGAGCAACTCCACGGTACAACAGACTGAGCAACTCCACGGTACAACAGGCTGAGCAACTCCACGGTACAACAGGCTGAGCAACTCCATGGTACAACAAGCTGAGCAACTCCACGGTACAATAGACTGAGCAACTCCATGGTACAACAGGCTGAGCAACTCCACGGTACAACAGATTGAGCAACTCCATGGTACAACAGGCTGAGCAACCCCATGGTACAACAGGCTGAACAACTCCACAGTACAGCGAGCTGAGCAACTCCACGGTACAACAGGCTGAGCAACTCCATGGTACAACAGGCTGAGCAACTCCACGGTACAACAGGCTGAGCAACTCCATGGTACAACAGGCTGAGCAACTCCATGGTACAACAAGCTGAGCAACTCCATGGTACAACAGGCTGAGCAACTCCATGGTACAACAGGCTGAGCAACTCCATGGTACAACAAGCTGAGCAACTCCACGGTACAGCGAGCTGAGCAACTCCATGGTACAACAGGCTGAGCAACTCCATGGTACAACAGGCTGAGCAACTCCACGGTACAGCGAGCTGAGCAACTCCATGGTACAACAGACTGAGCAACTCCATGGTACAACAAGCTGAGCAACTCCATGGTACAACAGGCTGAGCAACTCCATGGTACAACAGGCTGAGCAACTCCATGGTACAACAAGCTGAGCAACTCCACAGTACAGCGAGCTGAGCAACTCCATGGTACAACAGGCTGAGCAACTCCATGGTACAACAGGCTGAGCAACTCCACGGTACAACAGGCTGAGCAACTCCACGGTACAACAGACTGAGCAACTCCATGGTATAACAAGCTGAGCAACTCCATGGTACAACAGACTGAGCAACTCCACGGTACAGCGAGCTGAGCAACTCCATGGTACAACAGGCTGAGCAACTCCATGGTACAACAGGCTGAGCAACTCCACGGTACAACAGGCTGAGCAACTCCACGGTACAACAGACTGAGCAACTCCATGGTATAACAAGCTGAGCAACTCCATGGTACAACAGACTGAGCAACTCCATGGTACAACAAGCTGAGCAACTCCATGGTACAACAGGCTGAGCAACTCCATGGTACAACAGACTGAGCAACTCCATGGTACAACAGGCTGAGCAACTCCATGGTACAACAGACTGAGCAACTCCATGGTATAACAAGCTGAGCAACTCCATGGTAGAACAGACTGAGCAACTCCATGGTACAACAGGCTGAGCAACTCCATGGTACAACAGACTGAGCAACTCCATGGTACAACAGACTGAGCAACTACATGGTACAACAAGCTGAGCAACTCCATGGTACAACAGGCTGAGCAACTCCATGGTACAACAGGCTGAGCAACTCCATGGTACAACAGACTGAGCAACTCCATGGTACAACAGACTGAGCAACTCCATGGTACAACAAGCTGAGCAACTCCATGGTACAACAAGCTGAGCAACTCCAAGGTACAACAGACTGAGCAACTCCATGGTACAACAGACTGAGCAACTCCATGGTATAACAAGCTGAGCAACTCCACGGTACAACAGGCTGAGCAACTCCATGGTACAACAAGCTGAGCAACTCCAAGGTACAACAGACTGAGCAACTTCATGGTACAACAGACTGAGCAACTCCATGGTATAACAAGCTGAGCAACTCCATGGTACAACAGACTGAGCAACTCCATGGTACAACAGACTGAGCAACTCCATGGTATAACAAGCTGAGCAACTCCATGGTACAACAGACTGAGCAACTCCATGGTATAGCAGGCTGAGCAACTCCATGGTATAACAAGCTGAGCAACTCCACGGTACAACAGGCTGAGCAACTCCATGGTACAACAAGCTGAGCAACTCCAAGGTACAACAGACTGAGCAACTCCATGGTACAACAGACTGAGCAACTCCATGGTATAACAAGCTGAGCAACTCCATGGTACAACAGACTGAGCAACTCCATGGTGCAACAAGCTGAGCAACTCCATGGTACAACAGACTGAGCAACTCCATGGTATAACAAGCTGAGCAACTCCATGGTACAACAGACTGAGCAACTCCATGGTGCAACAAGCTGAGCAACTCCATGGTACAACAGGCTGAGCAACTCCATGGTACAACAGACTGAGCAACTCCATGGTACAACAGGCTGAGCAACTCCATGGTACAACAGACTGAGCAACTCCATGGTACAACAAGCTGAGCAACTCCATGGTACAACAGACTGAGCAACTCCATGGTACAACAGGCTGAGCAACTCCATGGTACAACAGACTGAGCAACTCCATGGTACAACAGACTGAGCAACTCCATGGTACAACAAGCTGAGCAACTCCATGGTACAACAGACTGAGCAACTCCATGGTACAACAGGCTGAGCAACTCCATGGTACAACAGACTGAGCAACTCCATGGTACAACAGACTGAGCAACTCCATGGTACAACAAGCTGAGCAACTCCATGGTACAACAGGCTGAGCAACTCCATGGTACAACAGGCTGAGCAACTCCATGGTACAACAGACTGAGCAACTCCATGGTACAACAGACTGAGCAACTCCATGGTACAACAAGCTGAGCAACTCCATGGTACAACAGGCTGAGCAACTCCATGGTACAACAAGCTGAGCAACTCCATGGTACAACAGGCTGAGCAACTCCATGGTACAACAGACTGAGCAACTCCATGGTACAACAAGCTGAGCAACTCCATGGTACAATAGGCTGAGCAACTCCATGGTACAACAAGCTGAGCAACTCCATGGTACAACAGGCTGAGCAACTCCATGGTACAACAAGCTGAGCAACTCCATGGTACAACAGACTGAGCAACTCCATGGTACAACAGACTGAGCAACTCCATGGTACAACAAGCTGAGCAACTCCATGGTACAACAGGCTGAGCAACTCCATGGTACAACAAGCTGAGCAACTCCATGGTACAACAGGCTGAGCAACTCCATGGTACAACAGACTGAGCAACTCCATGGTACAACAAGCTGAGCAACTCCATGGTACAACAGGCTGAGCAACTCCACGGTACAACAGACTGAGCAACTCCACGGTACAACAGGCTGAGCAACTCCACGGTACAACAGGCTGAGCAACTCCATGGTACAACAAGCTGAGCAACTCCACGGTACAATAGACTGAGCAACTCCATGGTACAACAGGCTGAGCAACTCCACGGTACAACAGATTGAGCAACTCCATGGTACAACAGG
This sequence comes from Pristiophorus japonicus, assembly GCF_044704955.1. Lineage (NCBI taxonomy): Eukaryota > Metazoa > Chordata > Chondrichthyes > Pristiophoridae > Pristiophorus > Pristiophorus japonicus. The sequence goes on from NC_091979.1 coordinate 292,792,756, forward strand.
CTGAGCAACCCCATGGTACAACAGGCTGAACAACTCCACAGTACAGCGAGCTGAGCAACTCCACGGTACAACAGGCTGAGCAACTCCATGGTACAACAGGCTGAGCAACTCCACGGTACAACAGGCTGAGCAACTCCACGGTACAGCGAGCTGAGCAACTCCATGGTACAACAGGCTGAGCAACTCCATGGTACAACAGGCTGAGCAACTCCATGGTACAACAAGCTGAGCAACTCCATGGTACAACAGGCTGAGCAACTCCATGGTACAACAGGCTGAGCAACTCCATGGTACAACAAGCTGAGCAACTCCACGGTACAGCGAGCTGAGCAACTCCATGGTACAACAGGCTGAGCAACTCCATGGTACAACAGGCTGAGCAACTCCACGGTACAGCGAGCTGAGCAACTCCATGGTACAACAGACTGAGCAACTCCATGGTACAACAAGCTGAGCAACTCCATGGTACAACAGGCTGAGCAACTCCATGGTACAACAGGCTGAGCAACTCCATGGTACAACAAGCTGAGCAACTCCACGGTACAGCGAGCTGAGCAACTCCATGGTACAACAGGCTGAGCAACTCCACGGTACAACAGGCTGAGCAACTCCACGGTACAACAGGCTGAGCAACTCCACGGTACAACAGACTGAGCAACTCCACGGTACAACAGGCTGAGCAACTCCACGGTACAACAGGCTGAGCAACTCCATGGTACAACAGGCTGAGCAACTCCATGGTATAACAGGCTGAGCAACTCCATGGTACAACAGGCTGAGCAACTCCATGGTACAACAAGCTGAGCAACTCCATGGTACAACAGGCTGAGCAACTCCATGGTACAACAAGCTGAGCAACTCCATGGTACAACAGGCTGAGCAACTCCACGGTACAACAGACTGAGCAACTCCACGGTACAACAGGCTGAGCAACTCCACGGTACAACAGGCTGAGCAACTCCATGGTACAACAAGCTGAGCAACTCCACGGTGCAACAAGCTGAGCAACTCCATGGTACAACAGACTGAGCAACTCCATGGTATAACAAGCTGAGCAACTCCATGGTACAACAGACTGAGCAACTCCATGGTACAACAAGCTGAGCAACTCCATGGTACAACAGGCTGAGCAACTCCATGGTACAACAGACTGAGCAACTCCATGGTACAACAGGCTGAGCAACTCCATGGTACAACAGACTGAGCAACTCCATGGTACAACAAGCTGAGCAACTCCATGGTACAACAGACTGAGCAACTCCATGGTACAACAGGCTGAGCAACTCCATGGTACAACAGACTGAGCAACTCCATGGTACAACAGACTGAGCAACTCCATGGTACAACAAGCTGAGCAACTCCATGGTACAACAGACTGAGCAACTCCATGGTACAACAGGCTGAGCAACTCCATGGTACAACAGACTGAGCAACTCCATGGTACAACAGACTGAGCAACTCCATGGTACAACAAGCTGAGCAACTCCATGGTACAACAGGCTGAGCAACTCCATGGTACAACAGGCTGAGCAACTCCATGGTACAACAGACTGAGCAACTCCATGGTACAACAGACTGAGCAACTCCATGGTACAACAAGCTGAGCAACTCCATGGTACAACAGGCTGAGCAACTCCATGGTACAACAAGCTGAGCAACTCCATGGTACAACAGGCTGAGCAACTCCATGGTACAACAGACTGAGCAACTCCATGGTACAACAAGCTGAGCAACTCCATGGTACAATAGGCTGAGCAACTCCATGGTACAACAAGCTGAGCAACTCCATGGTACAACAGGCTGAGCAACTCCATGGTACAACAAGCTGAGCAACTCCATGGTACAACAGACTGAGCAACTCCATGGTACAACAGACTGAGCAACTCCATGGTACAACAAGCTGAGCAACTCCATGGTACAACAGGCTGAGCAACTCCATGGTACAACAAGCTGAGCAACTCCATGGTACAACAGGCTGAGCAACTCCATGGTACAACAGACTGAGCAACTCCATGGTACAACAAGCTGAGCAACTCCATGGTACAACAGGCTGAGCAACTCCACGGTACAACAGACTGAGCAACTCCACGGTACAACAGGCTGAGCAACTCCACGGTACAACAGGCTGAGCAACTCCATGGTACAACAAGCTGAGCAACTCCACGGTACAATAGACTGAGCAACTCCATGGTACAACAGGCTGAGCAACTCCACGGTACAACAGATTGAGCAACTCCATGGTACAACAGGCTGAGCAACCCCATGGTACAACAGGCTGAACAACTCCACAGTACAGCGAGCTGAGCAACTCCACGGTACAACAGGCTGAGCAACTCCATGGTACAACAGGCTGAGCAACTCCACGGTACAACAGGCTGAGCAACTCCACGGTACAGCGAGCTGAGCAACTCCATGGTACAACAGGCTGAGCAACTCCATGGTACAACAGGCTGAGCAACTCCATGGTACAACAAGCTGAGCAACTCCATGGTACAACAGGCTGAGCAACTCCATGGTACAACAGGCTGAGCAACTCCATGGTACAACAAGCTGAGCAACTCCACGGTACAGCGAGCTGAGCAACTCCATGGTACAACAGGCTGAGCAACTCCATGGTACAACAGGCTGAGCAACTCCACGGTACAGCGAGCTGAGCAACTCCATGGTACAACAGACTGAGCAACTCCATGGTACAACAAGCTGAGCAACTCCATGGTACAACAGGCTGAGCAACTCCATGGTACAACAGGCTGAGCAACTCCATGGTACAACAAGCTGAGCAACTCCACGGTACAGCGAGCTGAGCAACTCCATGGTACAACAGGCTGAGCAACTCCACGGTACAACAGGCTGAGCAACTCCACGGTACAACAGGCTGAGCAACTCCACGGTACAACAGACTGAGCAACTCCACGGTACAACAGGCTGAGCAACTCCACGGTACAACAGGCTGAGCAACTCCATGGTACAACAGGCTGAGCAACTCCATGGTATAACAGGCTGAGCAACTCCATGGTACAACAGGCTGAGCAACTCCATGGTACAACAAGCTGAGCAACTCCATGGTACAACAGGCTGAGCAACTCCATGGTACAACAAGCTGAGCAACTCCATGGTACAACAGGCTGAACAACTCCACGGTACAGCGAGCTGAACACTAGCTTTTCATCTCTAAGTACTGGATTGAAAAGCAACTGAGGCTGATGGGATGAAATGATCTGCTGGTTGTAAGAGTCCCTCATGAAATGAGTTTGAGCAGACTAAATTCCATTCTTGTTTATAGGCCTATAGCATAAAACCACCTGTAATTTGGCACTAGTTGACAGTCA